>NW_021163033.1:1240000-1840000 GCF_004324835.1 Dendronephthya gigantea | reverse complement strand
CTGGCTTGTCTGTGCTCTTCTGAAGAGCAAAAGCAGATGGCATATAACAATATTTGAAAGCCAATATTTTCCACATGTTTGTAACAGGCGAAATATAGCTACTTAATTCCACCAATAAGGACCCCATGCGAGAGATAATTCTGTTTGAAATACGATTATTCAAAAAGATAATGAAGAACATTTTCATTCGTGTAACGCATGGACGTTATCCTAATCGATGAAAATTGTTAAGCATCAAAAAATATTGTCAGTTAATTAATTCCTAAGCGCAATATCGAATGCGTCGCACATCTTTTTGTAACTGCTTATCTTTTGCGGTTTTTTAGCCTGCCTGCTTTAAGCGTACGTAAATACAAAAGGCTTGTGCTTTAATCGGTTCATTTCCTAAAGTCCACCTTTAATTCCGAAAGTATAATATATAACAATAAGCTTCAGTCCTATCGTGTGTCGTATAATATACAATTTATACAAATATACAATTATTCAAAATATTTGGTGTACAAGTAGTACAATAAGTTGACTCAAACGTCAATGGTTTTTTATGTCGTGTTATAATCAATGAGCAGCATACAGCGTCTTCCAAAAACTTCCCATCAAATGCGTTCAAAGAAATTCTCGAACATTCGACATAAGGGCCCTTATGTCTTTATGACAATAATACTCAGCTAGAAAAGTCTAGTATCTATTTATAGTTTGTTTTACCTCTACTTTTGACAGTTTTCAAAATTGATTTGATGAGACTTTGTTACATCCATTCTTTGTAAGATTTTTTCGCTTTAGGTTCTTTAAACGTCGGATATATCAGATCGAAGTTCCCATAAAAGACATGTATACCACTTCATTTCTACGTAATGTTATACTTATGAATAAGTATATTTATTCAAGTAATTGTATTTTTCTTCAACAGCGTGACGCGGTCGACAGGGATGCTAATTAATAAACATTTTGTATTTTCCTTTATCGTGCAATTAACTCCATTACAGGGTCGTCCTTCAATGGCATCAATATACAACAGAAACCTGCCCCTAATTAACACAAATCACCTTAACCTTTTTATTACGCATTCATTATCGAGATGACGAAAATACGTTCGTGACAGTATAGAACCAGAATGATGTGCATGATGCAATTCACTGTTGTAAGACAGTAACTAATGGAGGTCTGATTACTCCCAAATCTTCACCCAATGCCTTAAACTGAACAGGAAGATAACCACTTATCTGGTCTCATCCAGTCTCCAGAACGTAAACATCGGTCAATAATAAGCTGTCTTAAATCTAGTGCCTTTCCACAATGTCAAGATCGACCCAGCTTGTTAACATGCCTAATTATACGAGTCAATATATTATTTATATATATAAAAACAAACCGTTTGAATTTCCCTCCAAAACCTGCTTTCGCGTTTGCCAGACAAGAATAAAAGGCGTGTTTAAGTTTAATGGCTAAAGCGTGGCAGTTAACATGTTGTAAATAGCGCGTTACGCCTATAGAACTTCATGTATCAAACGTAAACAAGCGCTCACGGTTAACGGTAGCTTGCAAATGGTAGTAGTACTGATTTAGTTCTTCCTCAACGTTTATGAAATTTAGGAAGCCGAAATTGATTATGTTTATTATTGATAATATTGTTTCTTTTCTATATAGTTACTGGATGTTTTTGGACATAAATCAAACGTCAGTTTGGTATTTGATTTCATGGAGACAGATCTCGAGGTAGTGAAACTGTACCTGAAACAAGCAGGAATTTCGTTTTAAACTAACCGGCAATTTTGTTTACATTTTGGGGTTTTTTTTCAAAGCCTGAATGATTTTGTTCTTCTTCAGGTGATAGTGAAAGACACAAGCATTATGCTAACACCTGCACACATAAAAAGTTTCATATTGATGACTTTACAAGGATTGGAATACCTTCACCTGAGCTGGATACTTCATAGGGTTAGTAATATCTCAATTCGTGAAAATAATACGCAAGCATAATACATATTAATGCTTCATTTTCAAAGTGAGCCAATAAGCTCGTCAATGAGGACCTCTTCTTTGAACTGATCAATTGTTGTTTATATTTTCAGGCTAAGCCAATCGGAATGCCTAAATTTTTAATACTTCATCTAAAATGGTAAATAATGTACCTTTTTACCGGTGTAGTCAAAATTTATGCATTCTGATTGGGTTACTGAAAATGTAAACAAACTCGCTGATTGGTCTAAGAGGAAACGATAGGATTTGACATTTTTCTGGTGGTAGTTTTCTCTATTATCCCAGCTTCTCGTTGATTTGAGATTTAATTATATTCTTAGGATCTAAAACCCAACAACTTGCTAATTGATCAAAACGGCGTCTTAAAACTTGGAGATTTCGGTTTGGCGAAATATTATGGCAGCCCAAACAGAATATATACACACCAAGTTGTGACAAGGTGCATTAAAGGATTGTTTTGGCTAGTCTCCATTTGATATACTGTAGTCTTACAACATTGTCTGCTTGAGAGGTTTAATGCAAAGGCCCATTTACACTATGCGATTCGTCGTATACGATTCGTATCCTGGCGTATGTGAACGTGTGAACACACGTGCAAACGTGACACTTTAAATTCCAACCTGAACAAAATTGAATGGAGATTGTAGCATAGGCCCTCTTTTACATTCGTCAGAATGATAATTGCATACAACTTATCGTGTAGTCTAAATAGGCCTTAAAATCGTCGAAGAAGGGCGTCGTGGTAAGGACTGGTATTAGCCTCCTGAGCCCGTAAACGAAAAACTTAACGAAAAAGTAAATCTGCGTACATGCTTCGTAGTTTTTCATTAAACGAATGTCTTAGTTAGTTATCATTGCCATGCTAAACTACAAGATTCGTATCGATCAAAAACAATCGGAAATGTTTCGTTTCAGATGGTATCGTTGTCCAGAGTTACTGTTTGGTGCTCGTATTTATGGGACTGGTGTTGACATCTGGGCTGTAGGATGTATCATGGCTGAACTCCTTTTACGAGTGAGACCTCCTTCTTGTTTTTAATATTCTTATAGTTGATTCTACCTTTGTTTGAATTAAACTTTCTTAGGAAGAAGGACACGTTCGCCCCTTGCTTAATAAACTGGAGAAACGGATGGAAATAAAATTTAAAACCGACTTCCATGTTGACTCGTGGGCGATTTGACACCTTTTCTTCGATATTTTAAACATGCAGGTTCCATTTTTGCCCGGAGAGTCAGATTTGGACCAACTCAGTAGGATATTCCAGGCTCTCGGGACACCTACTGAAGATTCGTGGCCGGTAAGATTTTTATGCTGGAACAATCTCATGCTAAGCGTCCTAAACCGTTTTCACAAAGACGACTATTCCTCATATTGGATTTCCTCAATAAGTATAGTCAGTAGGTCCAACTAAATACAAAATACCTTGCTACAAAAGGCGGTGAAACCTACTAATGGATCAGCAAGGGAACTAAGGATGACGGTGATAACATAGATAGCGATCATATGCAGCGAGGATTTTTTTGTATTTAGGGCTTGAAGACTCTACCTGACTACGTGGAGTTTAAGTCATTTCCCGGCACACCTCTCAAAGATATCTTCAGCGCCGCTGGTGATGATTTGCTAGACCTCTTGGCTAGATTACTTGATTGTAATCCCAACGGTCGAGTTTCATCAAGTCAGGTAAGAACATACATATGGTTTGTTTGCTATTCAGGTGATTACATAAAAGTCCTGCAAATTAAGTCTACTCCCAAAGTTCATAAATAGCATTTTTTCTAAAGGCTTTACAGATGCCATATTTTTCCAATAAGCCGGCGCCAACTCCACCAAATTTACTACCAACTCCAAAAGTTCCCGGGGCGGACATCGTAAAGGTTGATGAGAAGGCGAAGAAACGAAAACTGGCTGGCATTGCCGAGGCAAAGAATGGTGGGTGAATAGCATTTACATTGAATGAATTACCACTAACAATATTTAGAGCAACGGTAAAGGAAGTCTTCCTTTTGTTATGAATCCTACCGTTAAAGAGATACTCTAACTCTGTTCTGTTTTTGATATTTCTAGTTGGAAGCAAAAGACTTTTGTTTTAAGAGTGTGAAATTGACGAACTTAGTGACAATGTATCCGCGTATAGTTTGCAAGGTGTGGAAATGGTTCAAAAATTAAGGTGGTCAGAAATATGATCGGAAATCGGTCGAAATTCAAAATCGATTCAGTTAGAGAAATAGTTGCAGCAAACATTTTCAGCAACTTGAAAACAGTAATTTCGGCTTCAATTCCTCCGTCTACATCGCACACCTAGAGAAATGTGTCGCGTTCTTTATCGGAGTTTGCCGAATCATGACATTGTGGGTTGGTATATAGTTGTTTGGGTCAGCGTTGTTCATTGGGAAGTGATTGATTTCCTAAACCTCGTCAAAGAGAAAAGGATTGATATTTATAGACTAAGAGAAGTGTTTTCATTCCTTGTTTCTATTTACTAAAGTTGAAAACATGAGTATCCAACGGATATTTACAATATCCAGCGCCACTATTACCTCCTGAAAAGAACTACAGGTAGATCTAGTTTCGCTAGTCCTTCCACAGGCAATAAAATTGAATAATACAAATACTATAAGAAGATATATTTAATAATAAAACACATTTCAGTTAAAGTTGGCGATGATATAAAAATATTAAACAGTAAAAACAAAATAACACAGGATGTATTGTCAACCATGATGTCACCAGTCCGCACTCCACGTCGTTAGTTGCTGGCTCTCTGATTCCTTTATTCTGTTTTAAACAACAAAAGCTAACAGAAAACTATGGTTATGATGATATTATTTGCCTTATATTTTGACAAATTTACCAACCCTAGTCCACTGATAAATGAGTTTGAAACTTGTTTGAAACTAAGTTTTTTAAAAATAATAATCATTAATAAGGCAGAGAATAAAGACTGGAATGAGCTACTTCTATGCTATGGAACTGGAACAACGTGTGGTCTAGTTCCGGTCAAGGCAGGCTAGGCAGCCCAAAATGTCGGCCACCCAGCTTCGTTTAGCTTCGTGGATTTTAAAAGATCACTACGGTGAAATTGTAGCGAATGTGTGTTTGCAAATTTTGCGTAGCGGATGGGCAACCCTTGCAAGTATCATAAAGGAGACTGCTTTACCCATGTCAAAGGTAGAGTAAGTTTTTAATATCCTTTTGTGAGTTGTGGCTACCAATTTTATTCATTTTAAGCAACACTTGCTTCTTTAGTGCAATATATGAAGCCAGTGATGACCATAATTTAGGTTAATAGGTAAACGCATGGTAAGCAGGTTAACATATTACCTGAGCATACCTGTGTTCTTATTTTCTTGAAACTGTGTGCTTGTTTTAACAGCAATCTGCAGATTTATAATCTTGCAAATATATAGTGCTACATTTGCCTGCATTTAATTTTTTTCTTGCTAGATTAAGAGAGCGGTTTGTGTGTTGATTCAGCACAACATGGTGAAGTTCCAGAAGGGTGCAAGAGGCCAGATTATGTACAGTGCTCAAATTTCAAACATACTAGCAATTGTCCACTTCCCTAAGCTTGTTTACTGTGCAAAAACCGCATTTGGTAATGCTGCTGAACTTATCATCAAAGAACTGTTGTTGCATGGGAAGATGACCATGTCGTCGGTCGTCACAAATGTTACAAATCAATTGCTCGATCCAGCTTTGAACCAAGCAGAGGAAATAGATCAACATAATGTGGCTGATCAGTTTGTCAAACTCGTTGAGGAGCATTTGATAAAACGACACCTTGGTGATGATAAAGGCACAATAGATTCAAAAGAAGAACAAGATGCAAATCTTGGTATCAATAAACCAGAGAATGTGCAATATGATCTACCAGTAGGATATTTCAAATCAGGTATTTTCAAATTTGCACATCAGCTAAGTTAACATCTGTGTTGTTGGCACAATTACATACTTAGGTATGAATTACAGAATATTTTGAATGGTTTTTCCAGGCTCGGGTAAAAGGAAAGCTGGGCCATCTGATGGTGGACCCGCACCCAAAAAGCGAAAAAACTCAAGGTATGATAGAAATAGCCCCATTAAATAGACATCTTGAAGATGTTTTAACTTAATAATTAAACGAATCAGATTTTTAAAAGATTTGTTGATTCTTTTCTTTCAGTGAACAAGTTTCAGTAAACTTTGAGGTGAGCAGGTCTGCGCACAATAAGATCAGTCAGTATCATGGCAGAATTGTGCTAGGCCTATCGTCTGATTCAATCATAAAAAAGTATCTGGTAACTGGGAATAGAGGAGTTAATCTTTAGTCAAATGAGTAAATTAATATATTTGATCATTATGTGATATTTGATCAAGATATATTTGTGATAATTTTTTATTTAGGATTCTGGGATGCTTTGGCAAGTGAACATTATTCAATTCTATCATTGTTTTGTTAATGAGGTGAATTGTATTCTGGCGTTAATTACTTTATACAGAAGTGCTATATACATACATGCATGTCCATATGCCTGTTTTTAGGATTCAGGAGGATGGTATATATGTAGAGTTTTAATATCCTCGATATATTTTCTTGTCTTTGTACATGTGTTCGCTCATCAAATTCACTTCATATGTTTTTAGATGGTTGAAAATGCTGTAAAGAACAGGTTGGATGAGGTTGGTACATGGTTGTTATGGTTGTATATGGTGTTCCAATACTTACTGGATGAAAATGCAGTAATTCAGCACTCTGCAATTGTGTAATGATTTTGCAGTAATTAATCTATATCGGTTGATGCATATTTTATTTCAGTCAGCTGCAGAAATTGTGAAAGTCATGTTAAATTTAACAATATTATCAAGAGATTACTTCTCTCCAGAGACAAAACCTGTTTCAGTTAATGATGTAAGGAAAAGTTTGTTATATACATTTGTACATTTCCTTTGAAAATCTTTTAATTTATGTGTGTAGTTTGAACAACTGACGAAAACCGATTGTTCCACTCTTTAACTTGGTTCTTTGAAATTTCTGTAGATTGACCAGAGATTGAATGGGAGTTTGAATTTGGGTCGAAGTAAGATAACACAATATCTCAATTTGCTTCAGGATGATGAGGTACATAATATGTCAGAACTATATCCTCAAAGATGTGAAATGTTAAGTTAAAACCCTCGTACGAGATTTCCTATTGCTCTCATTGATTTTAGGTTGTATTTAGAATATCAGATCAATAAGCCATATATATGTGTACCAAATAGCATAGATCTATAGAAGTTTGATTTTGGTTTGGGTAAAAACAGCTTCATGGCTGGCACAAAACTGTTTGCATATCAGAATTTTGCATGTCAGTGCAGTATTCTAACACTATAAGATATTCATCTGCATTGTATGGTTCAAAAATCCTATGATTATACCTACTGCATAGTTCATTTTCCAACATTTACTGTTTGGCCAACTGTTCAATGCTTTCTGCATGTTTAACTGCTTTGCAGGTTGGTTTTGTTTCGAAAGTTGGTGAGAATGCTGGAGGAGTTTATGTTGTCAGTATCCTTTCATTGTTTTCATGCACCTGGTTTCAGTCATGACACCCGCTAGGAAGGAAATTTGAAATTTCTTGTGCCCTAGCCTGGCACGCACTCGACCATGGTCAAATACGCCTTTTTCCGGCGGACTCGACCATGGTCGAATACGCCGTTTTACCGCAGACTCGACTATGATCGAATACGCCGTTTCCGGCCGACTCGACCATGGTCGAATTAGTCGTTTTCCGGCGAACTCGACCATGGTCGAATTAGTCGTTTTCCGGCGAACTCGACCATGGTCGAATTAGTCGTTTTCCGGCGAATACGACCATGGTCGAATTAGTCGTTTTCCGGCGAATACGACCATGGTCGAAGTAGTCGTTTTCCGGCGAATACGACCATGGTTGAATTAGTCGTTTTCCGGCCAACTCGACCATGGTCGAATTAGTCGTTTTCCGGCGAATACGACCATGGTCGAATTAGTCGTTTTCCGGCGAATACGACCATGGTCGAAGTAGTCGTTTTCCGGCGAATACGACCATGGTTGAATTAGTCGTTTTCCGGTGAACTCGACCATGGTCGAATACGCCGTTTTCCGGCGAACTCGACCATGGTCGAATTAGTCGTTTTCCGGCGAATACGACCATGGTCGAATTAGTCGTTTTCCGGCGAATACGACCATGGCCGAATTAGTCGTTTTCCGGCCAACTCGACCATGGTCGAATTAGTCGTTTTCCGGCGAACTTGATCATGGTCGAATTAGTCGTTTTCCGGCGAACTCGACCATGGTCGAATTAGTCGTTTTCCGGCGAACTCGACCATGGTTGAATTAGTCGTTTTCCGGCGAATACGACCATGGTCGAATTAGTCGTTTTCCGGCCAACTCAACCATGGTCGAATTAGTCGTTTTCCGGCGAATACGACCATGGCCGAATTAGTCGTTTTCCGGCCAACTCGACCATGGTCGAATTAGTCGTTTTCCGGCGAACTTGATCATGGTCGAATTAGTCGTTTTCCGGCACTGAACTCGACCATGGTCGAATTAGTCGTTTTCCGGCGAACTCGACCATGGTTGAATTAGTCGTTTTCCGGCGAATACGACCATGGTCGAATTAGTCGTTTTCCGGCGAATACGACCATGGCCGAATTAGTCGTTTTCCGGCCAACTCGACAATGGTCGAATTAGTCGTTTTCCGGCGAATACGACCATGGTCGAATTAGTCGTTTTCCGGCGAATACGACCATGGTCGAATTACTCGTTTTCCGGCGAATACGACCATGGTCGAAGTAGTCGTTTTCCGGCGAATACGACCATGGTTGAATTAGTCGTTTTCCGGTGAACTCGACCATGGTCGAATACGCCGTTTTCCGGCGAACTCGACCATGGTCGAATTAGTCGTTTTCCGGCGAATACGACCATGGTCGAATTAGTCGTTTTCCGGCGAATACGACCATGGCCGAATTAGTCGTTTTCCGGCCAACTCGATCATGGTCGAATTAGTCGTTTTCCGGCGAACTTGATCATGGTCGAATTAGTCGTTTTCCGGCAAACTCGACCATGGTCGAATTAGTCGTTTTCCGGCGAACTCGACCATGGTTGAATTAGTCGTTTTCCGGCGAATACGACCATGGTCGAATTAGTCGTTTTCCGGCGAACTCGACCATGGTTGAATTAGTCGTTTTCCGGCGAACTCGACCATGGTCGAATTAGTCGTTTTCCGGCGAATACGACCATGGTCGAATTAGTCGTTTTCCGGCGAATACGACCATGGCCGAATTAGTCGTTTTCCGGCCAACTCGACCATGGTCGAATTAGTCGTTTTCCGGCGAACTTGATCATGGTCGAATTAGTCGTTTTCCGGCGAACTCGACCATGGTCGAATTAGTCGTTTTCCGGCGAACTCGACCATGGTTGAATTAGTCGTTTTCCGGCGAATACGACCATGGTCGAATTAGTCGTTTTCCGGCGAACTCGATCATGGTTGAATTAGTCGTTTTCCGGCCAACTCGACCATGGTCGAATTAGTCGTTTTCCGGCGAACTCGACCATGGTCGAATTAGTCGTTTTCCGGCGAATACGACCATGGTCGAATTAGTCGTTTTCCGGCGAATACGACCATGGTCGAATTAGTCGTTTTCCGGCGAACTCGACCATGGTCGAATTAGTCGTTTTCCGGGAGACTCGACCATGGTCGAGTACGTCGTTTTCCGGCAGACTCGACCTTAGCCGAATACGCCGTTTTCCGGCAGACTCGCCGAGAAGTATGTGTGTCCAGTTATAACACTCTGTATTGCGACTGTGCGTCCGTTACTGACCGTAGTATATGAAACTGGACACATACTTCTGGTGAAAAATATAACACTGAAACTTGCGAATAACACTACCGTAATATAATTGACGCTGAACACACGTACTCGGATCTATTCCCTCCCCCACCTTCGTAGGTAGGCCAGGCTCGTACTCAACACCGCTATTTTTTCAACAAAAGCACAACGTTTTTCACTAACTCTGTTTAAAGATATCAAAAAATCCGTGGAAGCTGTTTGTTTACAAAGTATTGAATCAGTTATTCGCGAAAGGTCAGCCCATCTTTTTTAAACCCTTGATTATCACAGTCTTGATTATCACAGTATCAAACCCTTGATAGTCACATCGAGATGGATATGCTATGAAAATGGTCCTTATTCACTTAGATGCGGTTCAAAGTCTTTACGAATTTTCAACCTGTTAAGAATTAAACGCCACTTGGAGCAAAAACAGGTGTGATTTAAACGTTTTTAGATTTCAATCATTTTTAATCTCTGTTTCATCCTAATCTTCAGAAATAATGCGATGGAATTTCCATCGCATTAATCATGGAATCGCCACATCAAGATTGAGGTTCTCCACTCGATGAGTTTGAGTCTTTTTGACTACAGTGAGCGAGTTGTACGACTGAGCTTTTAGAATAAAAGGCGTTCGCGTACGTGGCTAGAATTGTCTTCTAATATATAATATAATTGCTTCAGGTGGAAGATCTCATAATGGTGCCCTCTAAGGAAGCCAAGGAACGTTTATACAACTTGTTGTCCGAAAAGTTCATAAATTTGCAGGTAACAATAACAGAAAAGATGATGACAGAGAAAAGAGCAGGAGATCTGTTACACGAAAATGAGGCTACTCAGGTTTTCTATTGCCAAAACCGCCATTTGTGTATTTTAAAAGTTTTGATTGAAAGAAACTTTGTTTTTTGGTAGCTCGAAAGAGTTAGATTGAACACGATTTGGAAATTCGGGAAAAGGTCCGCTAGTTTCGCTTTCGTGTACCTCCTAAGAGGCCTCTTGCTCTTTTTCGTATAGGTCTATACACTCTGTACAGAGTTTATTTATTATTTAGAACTTGGGATTTACGAATGCAAATTTTCAATTGTGAAAATAGGAACTTTGACTGCGTAAACAGGCCCTCATCGACGTCTATATTGTTCTAGGAAGTTCCACGCGCGACTGATTACGCCCCCTCGAGGACATTCTATTTATTTTCTGTGAACGTATCTCAAGTGTGTCGCATGCTTCTTGATAGAAGTTATAAGGTATTTGTTATGTACTTATGTATGGTATTTACAATCTAGGACCACTGATCTCATAATACACTGGACATAGCAAAACCACTGATCTTATTATACACTGGACATAGCAAAACCACTGATCTCATTTGTACACTGGACATACAAGTATACCTATCAAAAAATGAATGAACTTTGTTAGGGGTTGCTTGCATCAGGCTCCAAAGCAACCACGTCCCCAGGCTCAGTGTGTTGATTGGCCAGAAAGTTCACTACTTCTTTCATCTCTAGACCGTGGGTAATCTGATGTGTCGTCGCAATCACGAGACAGAAGAACAAAAGTATGATAATTATTATTGATCAAGGCGTGGCTTATCAAGAATATAGGGTAAGCTATCTCATTGTGTCCATATAGGCGTCTGGTAGAAAAGTCTGAGAAAATCAATTCAACAATCTTGGCGCTGAAAACGCAAGGCATGGATGATGATTCACCAGCAGTTCAGGAGGTGAAAGAGATGATGACAAATCAAGAAACACAACAGCTTGCCAAGCTTCAAACTGTTGTATCCAAGTGAGTACTTGATAGCATTGGCTAGATTACATTTGCCCAAAACTGATGACTACAACTTCTGTGGTAATGATTACAACTACAATTAATATCCAACCATACCAACTGTTGAACACTTTGATATATTTGCACATGAGAGTTAGTCTCAAGATGGGTACCCCACAGAAATTGGTGGGGCTAAGGGGAAGTGAGCTTAGGTAATGCCAAAGGTGGATGAGAAACTTTCACAAGCAGCAAAAGCTTGGAGGTTTTTGGTACCTTTAGGAGATATATGAGAGTTCCAGCCAGGAAACATGTGTAAACACTGTACACTTTTTGGTGTAGATTGGAACAAGGTGAACTCCAAGTTGCTGATACAATATTGACATTCACACAATTCTTGGCACTAAGCAGCTAAGTAATAATTGTGGAAGGAACAAATTCTATTTTCTTAAAAATTGTAAATAATATTTATTCATGCAGATTAATGGCAATCAGCATTCTAAGCAATTCTCTTTTGTCTCATCTATGTTTTACAGCAGTCACTATTTTCTTTCCAAGTACTTTGACCATCATCATAAACTTCCTAGAAACACAAAGATCAAATTATATCTTTTGATTTTCAAATGTAGTTGGTCTCTGCAAGGCCAACAAAATGGAAGTGGTAAGGGAGAAATAATTGCATACTAGTATTGATATACAAGTAAACTCCTGGATTGATAAGTATAGAAATCAAATTGTGGTAACCTTCTTCCATATTGGCACAGTTGCCTTCAGTGTGTCAATGCAATACTGGACTGCCTCTAGTGACTCTTTGCGGTGTACTGATGAGATAGCGATCACCACACTTGCCTCGGAAATTGGAACTAGTCTGTAAAACAAAGGTAGAAATGAATATTCAATAGTTTGTGTGTAGACCTTACACATATTAGTTTCATAGATAATGCATACCCAATTCGGTGCACAATTGCAATTTTTAAGACATTCCATTTCTTGTGAATATCTTGACAAATTTTTGCAAGCTCCTTTTTTGCCATGGGTTCATAAGCTTCATATTCTAGCCTCACTACTCTCTTGCCATTAAAGGTGTCTCTGGTTGTGCCTGAGGTAATAAACAAGTGTAATATTAAACAGAGATCATGAAGGAAACACTATGAAATTCCTTGACTCTGTTGAAGTTTCTGCCATTTAAAATACACCAGTTTGGCATATTTCACAGATTAACAAATAGCTGTAAGATTGGATTTACCTACAAATATTGATGTAGCACCTGCAGAAGGACTGCCTACCAGGGAGGATGTCTCTGCAATGGAGATTGCATTCTCTGTGATTTTGATAAAATCTGATTCCATGATTGAAGTCTGAGTTTAGATATTGCTTCTTCTTTGCAACTGACAGCTAAGAAGCTCAATTTATGCTGTATATTTTCAACCTCCACTGAGTGGTGGGATGACAGCTATTTCATCCGAATCATTCAAGTTTATTTCTTCCACAAGATCAATATACGTCTCATTCAAAGCAAGCATAAGACATGATGAAAGTGGTTTCAGGCTGCAAAGGTAATCAAAAGTAATTTGTTTGATCTTTGAATAAATTCATGTTTAGGTAAATGGCTTAAAATCCATGTCAGGCACACACTGACTTAATTATCAAGCCATGGAGCACTGTGACACTAAATTATCAGCAAAGCCCTCGATTGGGAGGGCAAAGTGGCACTGTGGGATCCATAGTGTAATAATATCTATCACTTGTGTTACATGTGATTTTGCATAGACCAGGTGGTGATTTAGTAAAAATAAACCTTTATCATCACCTTGGCCAATTACAAATGATTTCTTCCAAAATAAAACGACCTTTGACCCTTCTTGGCAAGCGAAGCACTCCTGCACCTGTATTTGCAAGTTCTTTAGCTTTAGCAAATAGCAAAATATTCACCTGAAGACAAACACAGTAAAATAGTACCATTAGAGAACACCAGTACCATTAGAGCACACCAGAACCATCTTACTATGATTGTAGATAAGTCAAATATTGGACTATCAAAAACAATTGAATAAGGTGACAACATTTTCCTGTTCAAAAAGTAGGCTAAAATATATATAGTATGAAAGTGATGCTTAGTGGTTAAGACATAAGTAAAAACCCTCATGAGTGCTGACAGTGCTATTATGCTGATTTCAAAAACATGAATATTAGTCATTAGACATTTGTCTGAATTGAGTAACTTTTCAGCTTATGTGAGTTACGTCCTAATCGGTCCTATGGAGTGAAAGCAATCAGGCAAAATGAATACCTCAACTTTTCCGGAATGGCGATCTTCGTCCATAAATTTCTGCAAAAACCATTATATCGGTAATTTTTCTCCAAGGTTTGCGAGTTGTTAATATTTCACTGATTTGGAATCCGCTCGGTCCAGCCTCCCAAAATTTTTAGCCTTCCGTAATTTTGGCTCGAAATTCAAAATTTCGCTAATTCTGCCCTCGCTTCGTCTCAAAATCTAGGTATCTGAGTTGGTTTATTGCAAAATTACAACTATGGCATGTGGCAGAGAGATGGGCCCGTCGCGTTTTTGTACATTCATTGCCGGAAGTTGGAATAAATCGTGTGGAACTTTGGAGCTCCGAAAGGCGAAATCTAGCCTTGTCCGTCGGCAACTGCTTATTCAAAATGGTGGGGAAGATAACTATAGACAGACTTGTAAACAATTGCTTCAAAGGTTTGTGAATATTTACAGTATTGCTGTACAATCGTTAGGATTTTTTGGTACAAAATAATATTCGAATTATTTAATTTGATACATTATAAGGTGTTCTTTTTTAGTAGGTTGAGTATTACACGAAGTATTTGTGTTCGACGATAATGTTAATCCACTGAACTAAATTTCCAATAGAGCTCAGTGTGATAATCAGACGATAATGTCTTCCACTGATCTATTTATGATTTATGTAGTAAAAGCTCACAAATTTCGAGTTTTGGTAATCGTTGCTTTCTTGCACAATTTATGCCTACTGAAATGACAGTGTTCTTTTCATTTATCACTATATGCAAAATTTGTTGGCATTTCCAGCTATTGCCTCCTTTGCCTTTACTTTGTTTGAGGAAAGAGGAGTAAAATCGAACGACACAGCTCTAAAAAGAGCATCTTATAACGAGAAAAACTATCGCTGCCACGCTGCGCACTAAAGTTTGTTTGTTTGCAAATTGTTTCAAAAGTGTGGAAAATATAGTCGGTGCGCCTGCGATGCGATTGTATCACTCGACGTGAACATTTTGAAGTCCATTGAAAGTTTGAAGCAAAACCGTGCACTGCTCTTATCAGTTTTGCTTGGATTTATACAAGCTTTACTGTGGGATCAGAATTTAGTCTATGACTGAAAAAAAATATCGTAAGCGGTACATGTCGCAGTGCTCGGAAGCTTTTGTGCAGTTGGATAATGCTTTTCTGACCGCTTTCTAAAGAACGAAGCTATGCTATTGGTTGAGACAGAAATGTATTGTAAAGTTCAGCCAATGAAAATCATTCTTGCGAGGAGCTGCGACCCTACCCTCGTAAGGCCCTCGTATTTTATTCATGACGTTACAAATAAATCTGTCATCATGCAGGCGCCATCTTGGTTGACATTTTTATATTATAATTTGTCAGTTCTTTTCAAGAGAACAAACTAAGCACCAATAGTTGTTTTTTTTATTAAGTAACTGCTTACCATATCTATTATAATATTGGGTGAATCTTTAAAATGTAATATTAAAATACAGCAACAATATTTTAATTATGATTCGTGATCATGTCTTGAAAGATAAATCAAGATGGCGAAATATGCTAAGACTCGTTGTCTACTTTGGCTGTTTTCTTGTCAATTTTTTTTATTTTCTCAAAGTTTTACTATAAATTAACATGCCATATGATTATTATGATCTAATCAAGCCACGCAGGTGGTTTCAGTTTAATCAAATTGCCGTGGCTTTCAGTACAAACATTAATCGAGGATGCCGCTTGCAGATTACATCGCTAAAGTTAAGGAGTATGTAATTCCGAAAAGATTTGGCATCGTCGCCTATGTTTGTATTATTTTACACTTTAATGCTGGGTTGTTGATTTTTGGTGCTACGACGGAATTATGGGTGCGCGAAGGCCGGAAATTTACTTGTTCTTTCGGCCATAAAACTACGGAAGCCTACCAGAAGCAGGTCGTGCAGACGTGTTTATCAAAATATCGCACAGCTTACAACTCTCCTTTACCACTCTACCAATTTGTCTCGTTGAGTTTTGGTTGCGCGGTTATTTTGAGTTTAGTCTACTCGCTGATTGTTCAGAGACGGGTCAATGAAATAGAAACAAACCTGAAACAAACTGGTGATGAAGATTTGGATGAAGACGTACGACAGCACTGGGAGACTGTTTACATTTTCTTCTTTTATTTCAACCACCTCTTTCTGCTTTCAATTTTTGGGATTATTCTAACGATCTTGCAACACACATATTTTTTTCCCAATGCCATTAGTTTTAAGTCGAAGTACACATGTATTTTACCACCCTTTTATGCGCAGGATATCAAGGCTGGGCAACACGTTAACATCAGTTCACTTCTTATTCAATGCGAGAACCCGACTTCATTCGAGAGATGGATTTGGGGCATATTGGTTTCCATAGTAAACCTGATGTTCTCTTTTGTCCTGCTTGGGGAAGTATTTTATCTTTGCCAACGTTGGAAAATCTTTCAATTTCATCGTACGGTGGCTTGGGATTCTGATGAAGGATTTGTGATCGACTACTTTTTGCGCAAGCCATATATATCTTGCGAGAAAGGTATCGAAATATACAAGAAATCAGTCTTGAACCGCGAGAAGAGGACAGGTTTGGGTAACCTGTACGTCGACGTTGTAGCCCAGAATGATCGATCACCTCCTGGATTTTCTCAGCAGATGAGCACGAGCACAGAAGATGTCCTCAAAGGCAATGCTAAGCTCCCTCCAAATGCGGTTCGTTTAGAGACGGTTAAAGATCTATTTTCGCCAAACAAAGACACCAAGGGCGAATTCCCGCTGACTATTTTGGTGATAGGACAGCCCGGTATTGGAAAATCATCTTTGGCCGAAAAGGTAATGGCAGATTGGGCAAACGAAATCGACGGTTATTATCGGGATAAGATAGTCTTTCTTATCAATTTCACCTTGTTTGTGGGGAAAAAGAATGAAAATTTTACCCTCAAGCAGTTTCTCCAGTTGGGAACGCGTCTGAGCAATCGTAAGTTTCAAAGTATTTATAAAAAAGTTGTGGAAAAACCATCCAAAGTAATTCTTATTTTTGATGCTTACGATGAATTTTGCGGTGACGCCTTCAGTAACTTTCAGGACTCTTCAGAGATAGTTGACGACCTTGATAAACCCATGCCTATCGTGGATTTATTCATTAAACTGGTCTTGGGTGATATGTTGAAAGGAGCAACTGTTTTGGTCACGACGCGTCCAACCACCGATCATTTCTATGCGGAAATAAATTTTGATCGAAAAGTGGATATCGTTGGTTTCACCTTGGAGAAAGTTGAAGATTTTGTCAAGAGATTCTGTGACGAAGTAAATCGGGGCGATCTCGAGGAGATCATATTGAACCACATAAAATCTTCCTCGGATCTGTCAAACTCGTGTAGTATTCCAGTAAACTGTCACATTGTATGTAGCACGTTGTCGGCACATGTACGTGATCCAGGTGCATCACTCCCGGCAACGTTGACCGAACTTTACCAGAGTGCTCTGGATCCCTGTGAGGGAAGGCGTTTGACAAATGCATACATGCAAAATTACATAAAGCTTTATTTTGAAAAGGTTGCTCAAACACAAAAAACATGATTTCCTCCCAAGGCAGCGACGAACAAATGGCTACGCGATAAATAGAATGCAAAGCAAAGGACTATATTATATGTATATATCATGAGTATAAAAGATTATTTACAAATATGAATGTAAGAAAATTTAGGAAAAGAGAGAAACTTTTTTTAAATGTTGTCGTTGTTATCCGCATTTCGTAAACTATATAAACAGCAATAACACGGCAGACACATACTACTCGTTATGTTTTACGTCTTGTAGGTTAGGTGATTTGTCACTCAGGGGCCGGTTGTTCAAAGCTAGGTTAGCGCTAACCCTGGGTTAAATCTTACTCCGCTGTTTTGTTTTATATGCTTCTGCACCGCTTTTTTTTCAAGACTTTACAAAATAAGACTTCTAATGATGCACAAAATATTTATGAAAAAACATGTTTAGCTTCATAAACAAGCGATTAAAAAGATTGATGTGAAAATTTTAGTTAACCCTGGGTTAAGCTAACCAGCTTTTGAACAGCGCCTGGTCTCAATTAATGGTCTCAATCGTTAAACTCGCGTAAGTTTTCGGAAGGTGCGGAGAAACTTCAATTTTATAACAAATTCATAAAACATTCCGATCACGGATAAATAATACGCACAATTTACATTAGACTAGACAATCATATGCTAAAATGCATCCGCGCTGTACTGATTTACAAGATTGCCATGCAGCAGTTCGCTCAACGAAGAGAACAAGTTGCATTATTATATACCACTTGTCAAAGTTTGGTGTTCGTAGCGTTTCATTGGTCGAAAGCGAATCACGCGAGAGTGACGAAATTTTGATGTCGCCAGCGCGACCCCCTGCAGAGTAAGATAACGTGTTGTGTCATGGGAAATAACAACTTTTATCCATTTGAAATTATGTCTTTTATGAATAGTTATTTTGTTCTTTACCTTGTAAGTTAGTTTTTGTTTGACAAGTGGTATATAATAAAAAACTTATTTACTAAGAACTCAGAAAACATTATGTTTTGTGGACTCGGCTTCGCCTCGTGAAATATCGACAGGTCTCGGGTCGACAAAACATAACGTTTCCTTCGTTCGCAGTAAATAAGTGTTAATTATGTGCCACTCCATGCATGCGATGGCAACGAGTATGCCATGGGGTCTTATCAAAGACACACAGGTGGTTCATTCTTACCAAGTTACCGTGAGACAGCTGTCGAAAAAAGATAAACTTGGACGAGATACGAAACGAACGTTGATCCCAGTGATTTCGTAAGTTGATCGTCGATTTCCCTGTCACGAACGTAATTATTAAAAACATAGCAACAGATGTGTTAACTCCGAGTCAAAAATTTAACAAACCTTTTTTTAACTGCAGTAAGAAAAAACAAAATGCCGGCAAGATCTCTGGATATATAGCACCTATGATCTCATCAACGTTTTACAGGTGGCTCGTTTTAATATAACTGCTTTGCCACGAACATCAATTGCAGATGAATTTTACGTGGATACAGGACGCAGTTCCAGCTTGGTTAGCTCCGAGAAAATTTAGCTATGTCGCCTACGTTTGTATCTTTCTACACATCGCTGCTGGAGTGGCGATCGCCTCTGCTACAGCAGCGTTGAGGGAGAGCGAAACCCAGAAATTCGATTGCTTTTACGATGTGGAAACCTTGAAGACGTCCAAGACACAGGTGGAGCGATCTTGTTTCTTAAAATATGACAAAGTTTACAACTCTCCTCTGCCACTCTACCAATTTGTATCGCTCAGTTTCGGATTCACTGCTGCCATTACTTTCGTTTATTTGTTGACTGTAAAGAGACGAGTCGACGAAATAGAGTCGAACTTTAAGAAACAAACTGATCAAGAAGATGTGAACGAAGATCATAAGCGCAAGACTGCTTACGTTTTCTATTTTTATCTTGTCCATCTCGTTGTGCGTTCAATTCTTGGGATAGTATTTACTGTCTTACAACATGCATATTTCTACCCTAATGGTTCTCAGTCGAATTTTAACTGCGTTTTATCCCCCGAAGAAATAAATGCACCAATGGTTAAGAGTCGGTATCATTTTATACAATGTGAGAACTCGACTTCATTTGAAAAATGGATTTGGAGTGTTTTGGTTACCGCAATAAACATTACGTTTGCTGTAATTCTACTTGCAGAAGCTGTTTTGCTTTGTTCAACAAGACGAATCTCTAGATCCGTGACCGGCGACACAGAGTTTGTTATCAACTATTTTCTTCGCAGCGAATATAAGCCACCTTTAACAAGCGATGAATGCGTCACGAGCTACAAGAATGATGTTTTGACTAAAAATGACAGTTTAGGTCGATGGTACGCAGACGTTTTGATCCAAAGAGTTCCTCCGTGTTCCAAACCTTTGAACAAAATTACAGATCTACTATTTCGTTCGGACGAGGAAGATAAAACGGGGAAAACGCCGCTAAAAATCCTGGCGATAGGCTGTCCTGGACTTGGAAAGACATCCTTAGCAAAACAAGTTATCGCTGACTGGGCTAATGGAACCGATGAATATTATCGTGACAAGATTGCCTTTTTTTTCCAGTTCAAGCACTTCAATGACGAAAATTTGGGAAATTTAAACGAGAAACAGTTTCTCCAGTTCGGAACTGAAGTTCAGGAAACAAGAGACTTTAAAAGTATATATGACGCAGTTGTGGAACAGCCGTCTAAAGCCCTTTTTGTTTTTGATGGATTGGACGAATATGGCGGGGACGCCGATAGTTGCTTTACGAATTTTGAAACAACGAAATACCAACGCAATATGCCCATATCAGGAATGGTTTTCTTCTTGAAACTGGTCTTGGGTTCTATCTTCAAAGGAGCAACGATTTTTGTAACCAGCAGGTCGTCTGCAGCACCTACTTTTTTTAAGGACATAAATTTTGATCGGAAAGTCGAAATTATCGGTATGACTTCGGAACAGATTAAAAACTATGTCAACACACTCTGTGAAAAAGAAGGGCGAAACGACTTTAAGTCACTCGTATGGAACTACATAAATTCCTCTTCGCATGTTTTAAACCTTTGTCGTATTCCTGTAAACTGTTACATTGTGTGCATCACTCTGTTTCAAGAGACTGAGAATCGTAGCCTTAACAATTCAGGTTCAACAACGCTGACTACTTTTTACTGTGAAGCTGTAAACCATTTGAAAAAGTTTCATTCGAAAAATGTAAGTGGACGCATCTCGCAAAAGGAAGACCAGGCGATGAAACCTAAAAATCAAGAGTTTCATTCGAAAAATGTAGGTGGACGCATCCCGCAAAAGGAAGACCAGGCGATGAAACCTAAAAATCTTGAGCAATTAGCATTCGATCTTATGAATTATAGGAAATCAAATTTCCATGAAGAAACGGTTGATAGGCAAATTTTAGCATCCGGTTTATTAAACAAAAAATCCCACCATGGTTTACAAGCACAGTACTCCTTTCTTCATTTCACCTTTCAGGAATTTCTTGCCGCAAAACACGTCGCCGAAACATATTCCTCTGTCGAAATAAAAGACTTCATTTCCGGTCACGTTAGCAGCGACAGGTGGCATTTAGTTCTCCAGTTCATTGCAGGACTGTTGGCCCGGAATACGAAGATGCTTGTTGCAGCATTTAAGGATTGCATTCACGCGTATGCAGAATACATGGAAGTTGTTAATAATGAAATTGAGCTAAATAGCAATCAAGTCATGGTAATGAAATGCTTAAGAGAAGTGGATGATGAAGGAATTATTCAAGACATTTGCAACACGTCGATATTGAATGATGTTGAAAAAATTTATGGCGCTGATAGCTTTTCTTCAAGCGATTGGGAGGCAGTAACGTTTGTTTGTAGATTTATGAAGAATTTGACGATTTTGGATTTGGATCCAATGGGCGAAGATGGTCTTCAAGAAGTCATAAAATTGCTGCAGAAAAGATGCTTAAAAGAGCTAACGTTGCTACAACAACAGTCAAAGAGGGGTGGCTGCTTGACGGAACAAGTGTGTGAATCGTTAACGAAATTGGACTGTAAATTAGCTCATAGTTGTGCCCATCTGGTCTCCTTAAAGCTCAAATGTCGTCTAAAAGACGACACAAGTTTATCTAACACATGTGCATTTTTCAAACGCGATCGTGCAAGTTACCTTAAGAAGTTGCATTTTGGTATCACAAGAACATCTGATAGCGTAAAACTACTTGACGTTTTTTGCAATGGAAATTGCGGCAAACTTACTGAGTTGCGCTTTGAAATGAATGCATTAGAAAATGATGTACTGGTGCTGTGGGATACGTTGATTAGAAGTTTTCATAACTTTCATCGTCTTACCAGGTTAGAACTCCCTAGATGTTCTTTAACACATCAATGCATTCCCAGGTTGTGCGAGGCATTGCAAAGTGAACATTGTCATCTGACTGTCCTATCGCTTTCAGATAACAGAATCGATGATATCGGCGCTGAAAGGTTGTTTGAAGATGCTTTAAGTAAAGAGAATTGCAAGCTGACTACGTTGTATCTTGATTCTTGTGATCTAACCGAGAGATGCATTGGCAGTTTGTGCGATACACTCCAAAGTGAACATTGTAAGCTGACGGTTTTATCGTTGTCGCGAAATTTCCTAGACGATAATGGCGGTAGTACGTTGTTTAAAAACGCTTTCAAGAGAGGGAATTGTAAGCTTACTACCTTGTATCTAGACTCCTGTTATTTAAGACGTCAATCCTCAATCGATTTGTGTAACGCACTGCAGAATGAACATTGCCAACTCACTTTCCTCTCTCTGTCTAATAATAATTTTGTAATTTCTCCTATGTTGTTTAATGCTCTGACAAATAAGCATTGTAAGCTCACTACATTATATCTTGAGTCTTGTTCAGCTTCATATTCACTCTTCGAGACTTGTCAGGCAATCCAAGAAGAACGTTGCCGACTTACTTTTCTATCACTCTCACATAATGCCGTTGGTGACAAAGATGTGAATGGTTTGTTTTAATTTGGTCTGACAAACAAGTATTGTAATCTTTCTACCTTGAATCTTGAGTCTTGTAATTTGACTAATGGATGTATATCCACGTTGTCTGGGGCATTACAAGACGAACGTTGCCAGCTAACTGTCCTATCGCTGTCAAACAATTCTTTTAGTGATAAAGAGGTTTCAGCGTTGTTCGAAAAAGCTCTCACAAAAGAGCATTGTAAGCTTACTGAGTTAAGTCTTGACAATTGTGGGTTAACAGATCAATGCATACCAAGTTTAAGTAAGACACTTCAAGATTATAAGTGTAGGTTAAATAAATTACACATTAATTCAAATAAATTTACCGCAGATGGTATACAATCTCTTCGTGATCTACAGCAAAAACAAGTCTGTAAAAACAGACGTTTGAAAATTACCTGTAGTACGTATACATAGATCATAAAGCAATGTAATAACGTATACTTGTGTAAATAAGACTGTATTAAAAACATGTAAAAACTCTCCGTTATTTTTTCCTCTACTACTAAGCAAAGATATTAGAATCCCGAGATTAGGTGTCCCGCAGATATCTTTCAATACAGCAAGAGAACTCGAATAAGCATAAAATGCGATAGCTATAATAACTGCCTAAATATTTTTGTGCCCTTTAAGCAGGCAATTTGATGAAGTTGGCTGCTTTGTTGATCAATATGTTCAGGGCTTTTTTAATTCTCTTGCGAAACATTGCATTCTGCTTATCATTTAACAAAATTCTACTGCAAAACACACAACTGAAACGTCTCATCCTGCTGACGTAGGGACTCATTTAGTTCTTCGGCGGACAGTGGTACGAAAGCTATCCGCTGCTTAGCTGTTGTGAGCCGTTTTAATCGCTCAAAATTTGCCGCTTTTTGTTATAAATTGGTTTAAACTTTAGTATTCCTAAATTAAGAATTCCCTTCAAAGATTGTTACTTCAAAATGTGTCATTTTATCGCTTTAAGGCATTTTTACAACGTTTAAAAATCTCTATCCCGGCAAAGAGCATTTTGGTCAATGCCGAAATTTTCAACAAGCGAGGCAATTCGACTCACGCGCATTACGTCATCTTAATTCACACAACGCAACTTGACACGTTGTTAAATTAATGACGTAACACATGACCGTTCCGTTTCCTCGTTCTATCTGCTCTTGAAGGATATCCAGGAATACGTCGAACTTCTCTACTCTCCAGGACAAAACGTCCATATTTTAAAAAGGTATATTTTGTAGCGAAATTGGCTCGGTGGTAATCTGACAAGAAATACACGACACTCAAGCTCTTATGCAAATCATAAGTAATTTTCGAGGCCTTGTTAAAAGGCGATATGGGAGATAAACAGAATATGATTGTTCGATTAATGTCTATGGAACGTTTCCTGTCGTTCCCCTGAGTTTTGGAGGATTGTATCGGAAAGTCAGAGTGTATTTTAGTTTAGAAAGGACTCGTTCAACGGTTCAACGTTCAGAATGTGCTTTTTTGGAGTCTGCGTATGTATATCATTTAACGACGTAATTTTAATGAGAAGACCGCACTAATGAGCATTCCCGATAAAAGGAAGTCGCGTTCCACAACGATATTCGAAGGGGAAAATGAGACTTCACAAGAGCATAATTCTCGATCCGTGACGAAATTGCCAACCGGAATACTTGGAGTACCTTTGGTAGATCACGATTTGCCCGGAGATGAGGTAGGCAACATTAATATGCACTGTTGCAAAGCGACGAGGAATTTTAAAATCTCAGCTTTGTAGAGTGGAAAAGAATGAAGGATTCGTTCAACAAGAGCTTCAGCGTTTCGAAGGCGATAAAAGCATCCAATTTCACGAAATATATTTTTATGCGTGTGTAGTTTCGTCCCACGATCCTCGTTTGTGGGTGATAGGAAAGGATTCTTTCTTGAATGCGCAACAGCGTGTTTTAATTTTCTTTCATTTTTCACTTGAACATTGGGTGAGACAGTGTAGCCGCGTTTTAAATCAAAAATGCTATCTACGCTAATAGCTTTTTGTGTATGGAAAGTATCGGTCTGTTATATATATGGCTAATTGCAGTTTATTCTGCGATGTTAGGTGCAATTAATTCTCTTCCATTGAGGAAAAAAGAAGAGATGTGTTACATATATTTTAAACCGGGGAACTTATACACCAGGGGTCGGTTGTATCAAAGCCGGATAGCGGTATCCACCGGATAGTGATTTTTCAACCGTTCTAAAAATGTTCGAAAAGCGATAAAATTTTAGCTTGGAAGCAACAATTATTAAAGAGGATCCTCGATTTAAGAATACTAAGATTTAATCAAAGTTGTGGCAAATAACGAGCGATTTTGAAGCGATTGAAAAAACCACTATCCGGTGGATAGAGTAAGGTGCAGTAAAATTAGAGATTCATAAATCGTGGCGCGTACTTCAATGCGAATTACAACGATTTGTGAAATACGTAAATCACAGTTTATGTATGAACTCTAAGAGACAGCCAGGCCGGCATTGAGTCTTCTTCGTCGTAAAGGCCAATTAATTTTGGCACAATTTTGCTACAATTTTGCATTTTCAATTATCATCACGCGCTTTGTTTATTCGTTTGCTTTAATTCTTGCGGTTTCCTCACGAATTTTACGCTAATTTCTTCTTCAATGAAAATTAGATTCAATTGATAGATGTCTAGACACACGTAACACTATAACATCAACAAAGAATATCGCTTGCAGGTTTTCAATTAGAAAAAGATGAATCTCAAACGATAATTTGCACATTTTTCGAGTGTGTATCCAATATTAATTATTCCATAATTTTTTTTCTTGTTAAAATTCCTAGCAACAAATAACTAAATAGAAATTCGATGATGATGAATTTGCACGTGAAAATTTGCACATTCTGCCATCGGGGTGAAACGCGACTCTTGACAATATTTTTCGCTATAAATCCATTAAATTTTCGAAGAATATTCCTCATAGGCTTTTTTCTTCGCGTCTCCAGCTGCGAATTTCCAACCACCCCAAGCACCCCCGCGCGCTCAGTGCTGTACCACGAAATACTTCCAAGAGCCTGGGAACGAGGCTTGGCTTTTATGCGATGCCACTGTTGCCTCAAAGACTAGCAGTCACGTACGGCTATTCAGTTATTTACAAATTTCGATTGTTATCTAATTTCTAGACGTTCGTTGTTATTGCAAGAAGATTTGGCAAACAGATTGTTTATCGATTCAACAAACAGAAAAGTCTTTGCTTATTTTCCCCACGAAGTTCGCTAAGACAGTTCGTCATTTTCCTCACGACGAATCAGTATCCTTTGCATATCTTACACATTTACAACTTTTAATATATTTAAACAGTAAACTGTCCATTTTCTTCGGTTTGTGGCCAAATGTACAATATGTGCGTGAACATGTGACATGAAAAAAACTGATTTCCATCAATGCGTATCAATATATAATAACGACGTTATCAAATATTGTCAAATATTTGGCACTTTTTGACAAAAATTATCCAGGTGCAAATTTGCCAGTACCTAAAAGGGAGAAAATGTTCCGGAGGGATGCCTTCGAGGCTAAACGGTTTTCGTCCCTGCCCCGGGGGGGGCGTTTTTATACTTGAAAAAGCTCTGCTTAAATGGGTTTGCTCCTAATGAATGGTACGTATTTCTTTAACTGCGATTCTAAAGATATTTCGAGTTGTTCATCTTGGTGTTGATCATTATCAACTGCATTTTGTTGGCTTTCAAAGACCAACCTGAGGAAGTCGAGTATGTTGTTTTGAGGAATGTAAAGGCCCCTTTACACTTGCGACTTTCCTCTTTTGATAGATGTGAATGAGTACTTAGTTACAAATGCTCTGATATATAAAAACTCGTATTTGAACATCAGTAACCAATTCACTCGTTCACATCTATCAAAATAAGAAAATCGCACACGAAATCGCAGCCAAAATTGCAAGTGTAAACGGGCCTTAACATGCCCTGGTGATGCTAGTTCAATTTCTTTTGTGTGACTGTGAATCTCGTCACCGATAAATAAAACCATTTAAAATGTTTTATATCGTAATGCAGGTACGTGTTCGCAGCGCTGTACACGATGGAAATGATTTTGAAGATCATTGGAAAAGGATTTTGTCTTCATAAATTTGCCTATCTTCGTGATCCGTGGAACTGGTTGGATTTTATCGTTGTTATTTTAGGGTAAGCTTAAACTTGGCACATAGGGGCGCACCCCAAAGTGACCCCATCCCCTTGTGCCCTTTTACGAAATCTTCTACGACTAGCGACACCCTCACTGCATGATTGTTACGGCCTTGTGAAAATATGAGTACCTTGTTTGAAAAGCCTGTTTAACTCTTTTGTACTTTTCTAGGAATATTTTGAACATTTTTAAAACGTTTTATGTTTCATCGCTTATTTAGATATCTTACTATGGCACCCAGTGTAGCTAATCTCTCGGGCATAAGGACATTTCGTGTGCTGAGGGCTCTAAGAACGATATCTGTCATTGAAGGTTCGTGTCTCAGGCAGTAGCGTAGCCAGCCTGTCGATTTGTCCCGCTATGCTAATATTTTAGTATTAATATTGACTGTGAAAACAATAGATTTCTAAAGACATGAATAATTATAATAACTCGAAATGTACATAGCGGGACAAAATCGTCAGGCTGGCCACGCCGCTGGTCTCAGGTTGTGTTTATTTGACAATTGTATTCAGCTGAATTCATTACGTCGTTCAGTAAAAACTTTAAATGAAATAAGACTCAATTTGTATTTTAATATTTTAATCTTTTTTCATTTAATGGTTGCGAACGAAGACTCAATTTGAAGTATTTTAATCTTTTTTTCATTTAAGGGTTGCGAACAATGGTGAATGCTTTCCTAAGATCAATGCGAATGTTGACGGACGTTCTTGGGTTGTCCTTGTTTTTTATTTCCATATTCGCTCTGGTTGGCATGCAATTGTTTGTGGGAGTTCTGAGGAACAAATGCGTTTTGAATCCTGGAGTCAATGTTTCGGATTTCGATGCATTCGTCGCTAATGAGAGTAAGTTTTCTGAAGTATAGTTTCTCCTTCAACCTGGCGTGTGCTGTCTCTCAAGCGGCCAAAATGGTCAAACCGGCCCATATTTTGATTTGCAATGAAATGTTTCGTTAAAAATACAGCGGTTAAAGTACTTTTTCGTTCTAGGTAGACTTTAATTACAATATGTTAGTTCTTGAAACACTGTATATGCCAGTAATCTGTCTGTACTGAAATACAAACAGCCTTAGCTATATATGTATATATTTGTTCGTACTAATCCAATGAAATTCCTTACCATGTGAACACTTGTCGATGTTATCAGGTAATTGGTTGTTCGTCGACGATGATCCAGTGGTCTGTGGCAATGGTTCAACAGCAAGGTTGGTAAGAAACGCGATGTGCTCACTCGCTACTGGTTACCTTCGAAGCCCGCCAAAAACTTATTAAAATATTATAAAAATATTATCTACGACCTGGTAGCTCTCTGTGGGAGTCGATCGATTGACATTTTTACCATTACAGCTATTGCTTAGAAATAAAGCGAAGAAAATGTTTAACTCAGTCATGTTCAAACAAAGCCTCATAACAAAAATTGTTAATAGTGACTGGAAAGCTTAAGGCCTGTCCACATGGGTCATTTTAGTTGCGATTTTCTCCTTCTGGTAGATGTGATCAAGTGACTAAGTTACGGGTGTTGAAATATGAGCTTTGTATGCATACAGCATTCATAGTTATTTACTACCTTTTTTGTATCGCACAGAAGTTAATCTAACGATGAACAGAGAGTCGAATGCAATTCAAACAGATCATAAAGGGATCCTTAAGATAAACGAAGTGTCACGCCTCCTTGCATGGCTATTTTTTGAATTGCATTTGACGGGATAAAATGCGGCGTATAAACCAGGCCCTATACATTCATTCTTGTTTCTCAGGTCGTGTCCAGCAAACTACACGTGTTTCTCTGATATTGGAGACAATCCTAACCATGGCTACACGAGCTTCGATACGTTTCCCTGGGCGCTGTTATGCACTGTGCAGCTGGTGACCGCTGATTACTG
This sequence comes from Dendronephthya gigantea, assembly GCF_004324835.1. Classification (NCBI taxonomy): domain Eukaryota; kingdom Metazoa; phylum Cnidaria; class Anthozoa; order Malacalcyonacea; family Nephtheidae; genus Dendronephthya; species Dendronephthya gigantea. The sequence goes on along the minus strand of NW_021163033.1, from coordinate 1,811,571 downwards.
GGAAAATGTCTACGAATACGTAAGTAGCACATTTAGGCGAACTACTCTCAGTTGAGTGCTTGAATAAACACTGTCTAATAGACCCTTCATGTCAAACGAGGTTTTATCCCGTAGCTGTGGTGATTTGACCCTTATTTTCGCTCCCCTATAGCCATACCCTCTGAGGCATGCTTTTGTAGCTAGAGTATCCGGACTTTTTCCATTATAAATAATGTTATTTACCAGCTTTCCTTTCGACGTTTTCCCCGACAATGGCTTTGTTTATAATATTCTTGTAAGTTTGCATGGTGAAATTAATAAGTAAATTAGCTTATAGGTACACCACGTAAGTATTTAATACTGGAAAGCTTTCGGTCCGTTAACCCGGCCTTCATCAGTGCAAAGCTGTGCTAAATACTTACGTTGTGTACCTACAAGCTAAATAAATTTACTTAATGGCTTTGTTTGGTATACTGAATTATGACGTGTTCTCTGTTTTTTTTTGGTATTAACCCATAACAAATGGAGCATTATTTTTGACATGAACTCTCGTTTGCCAACTCTCAAATAATTCTTTCATGCATTAAGAATCATTTTCCGTTGTAGATAATCGCATCAACTGGTTTCTGGTCAGTGTTTTATTTTCTCTTGGTTATATTCTTTGGTTCATTCTACATCCTCAATCTCATCCTGGCTGTCGTGGCATTATCATATCAGCAGGAAATGGCTAATTTGAAAAATAAGGTGAAGATTTTTGCATTCTGTTTGCGTTCGTATCGTCTCAATGTTCTGCCCATTTGTTTTTCGAGAGATACGACTAACCAAAGCCACTCTTGCCCTCACCTCACTCGCGTCCTGATTTTATACTGAAGGATGCCTTAATCGTCTTTAGGAAGCCGATTACCACAGGCTTACTATCACAATCCTTAATCTTCGTTAGGAAACTTGCTAGCTACCACAAGCTTCTTCCATAAGCCTTAATCTTCTTTAGGAAGCCGGTTACCGCAGGCTTACTATCGCAGTCCTTAATCTTCCATAGGAAGCTGATTACCGCAAGCCTCTTCCACAATCTTTAAACTCCTTTAGGAGGCCGATTACCACAGGCTTACTATCACAATCCTTAATCTCCTTTAGGAAGCTGGCTACCACAATCGCAATCCTTAATCCATGCACTTACTACCTTAGTCTCTTTTTAGGAAGCTGACCACCACAAGCTTCTTCTATAAGCCTTAAACTCCTTTAGGAAGCCGATTACCACAGACTTACTATCTCAATCCTTAATCTTGCTTAGGAAGCCGATTACCACAGGCGTACTATCTCAATCCTTAATCTTCCTTTGGAAGCTGATTACCGCAAGCTTACTAACAGAATCCTTAATCTCCTTTAGGAAGCTGACTTTCACAAATTGAAAACGACATCATCTTCTTACTCACTCCACGAATCTTTTAAAGCTCAAAAGTTGTTCCCAACGAAACCTTTAAACTTGTCTTCCATTCGTCGTCGCTCAACCAAAACCTCACCTTATGTTGGTGTCTCGGCCGCTTCCCCTGGGCCGTATCACCCCTCATCACCGGATGACGGAAACATAGCGGAGCTAAGTCCCCTAACCTTAGACAAAGTGACACCTTATGCTTTTGATAACGAGAGCGTGGCGTCGTTCTATAACTACGAGCCTAGCGTGATGGAGGAAATTAGAAACGGTTCAAAGCATAATTTAGACAAGGATAAGGACTTCAGGGAAAACGAAGGGATTTGTTATGATAAAAAAATCGATGGAAGTGACCCAAATGGAAAGGAAAAGATGGAAGAAATTTCCATCAGCGTTGAGAAGCAAAACATTGAAAGAATTCTTGAGAAACCTCATTTTGACGAGCCAAGAAGCCTTGATACGAGACAAAAAGGGAAAAAACGTAACGCCAATGATACAGGGGTGCAAATCCATGCGAAGAAATGTGTTAAAAGTCCTTATACGAAAATAACGGCCAAAGGTAATTTAAACTCTCCAAACAGAAGCGAAAACAATGCAACGAATAACTTAAAGGAAAAGTCATCACAGCGCAATGAAAACATGAGCACAGTAACGGAAAATCCCATCACGTATTTAACTGAAAAGACCAAATTAAGTGAGACTGCTTCAAAATCAAATGAAAACGACAGAAATGAGGTATATTCCAGATCTATTGAATCGCCTCTTCAGTCGAAAGTCACCGGGGAGAGCCGTACCCGCCAATCTGTGGACCATTCTGAGCACTTTGAGTTAGATCGCATTGGGGATAAACATTCCGGTCTAAATGGTACCAACAGCAATTCACAGTTTGAAAAGAACTCAGAATATGTATTAAACAAGCAATCTGATCACGAGGATACCAACGGGATTCCTCGAGAAAGATCAGACATGATGATCGATATTCCGAAGAGTGTCTCAAAACGCACGTCTTGTGCAACGACCTTGGCTTGGGAGGGATCGCCGCGTCTTAAGTCGATCGATAGAGGCCTGATGATAGCGCAGGAGACCGGTTTGATGATCGTTCAAACCTCTTCATTGTGCGTGGTGATCCCACGGGAGACTGGACAAGACCACCGTTTATTTAATGCTATTCGTCGGAAATGCGCGAGTTTCATCGTTCATCCGATGTTTGATTGGTTTATCACCAGTGTCATATTTCTAAACACTATCGCCTTGGCCGTAGAACATCATGGGATGAATCGCAAATTTGAGAAAGCATTGGATAACATTAATCTCGTAAGTATACAGAAATTGTATTAGGATTAGAATTAGTTAAGGACAAAATTGGCCAATCAGAGTCGTGTATTTCTGAGTTAACTAGGATTTAACTATGCAAAATGTAGTCAAAGAGTTAAGCTTGTTTCATCTCCCTTTGCATGGTTCATTTGATTCAAATGCAAGCCCCAGAGAAAACCAGCTTTTTAGTTAACCAGACTGAATTCTTCAATTTTGTTCATGTCCTTTTGAAACAATGATTTTTCGCAAATTAAATTGACTACATGCTCATTTTGGGCTATTTTTAATTCGTGCAATTACCCAGTTCTAATAATTTTCGAAATGTTTTTGAAAATCATCCTCACTAAATTACAGTAATGTCGACCACGTTTGCAACCATTTTCATTGGCGTTATAAATATTTCGCAAATGTCTCGCTAACATTAGCCATTAAAAATACTGTTCAATTCGACTATCGAAGGTATCCTGCCTACATCCAAGTGGAAGTGTTCTTCTGTCTTGTTAGTTCTCGACCAAAACTAATTCTTTCCACTGCGAAATCACCATCCTTACTGCTCTGTTTCGAGAAAAATTTCCATACATTAAAACCAACTTGATAAAACTCTTAAAACCTTCCTTAAACATTATTCAGTTGTACTCTTTTCTTTTTTCTTTACAGACGTGTACTTTTGTGTTCATTCTGGAAATGTTTCTCAAAGTTACAGCGCTCTCATTACAAGGCTACATTCAAAGTCGTTGGAACATACTGGACGGTTTGATCATTGTGATAAGCGTGGTGGAGCTGTTGATAGTGTGGTGTGTGCCTGATATCACCCATGGCCTGGGCTTCAGTGTACTCAGGACTTTTCGATTGGTAGGTAACTTTTGTGAAATGTGTTTTAAGTTCTACCCGTGATAATTATACTCATCCTGAAACGGAAGGGTTAATTTGAAGCCAAAATCGACATCAGCAAATCATCGTCGTCTTCAATACTTCAATCCTCTGCCGACAACTTGTGATCGTTTTTTCCTTGCTAGAATTGCTTTCTACCCTAAGGTTTTCTACTCATACTTTGTAAAAGTTCTGCGCCAAACAACGCGAAGTAGGAATTTGGGAAATCAGTGAGACGATGACAGATGTATATTTGAAATACCGCGTAGTCCCAGTGTATAGTGCAAACGCAAGATAAATTTTTAAGAAGTTGGTAGATTTGGCAATGAATTGGTGTGATTAGATTCGTTTATACCCGCATAACCGCGTATCAGCAATTCGTAGAATCACTAAAATGCGTGAAATATTATTTCCTACCAGGTGCGTATACTAAAGCTGGCACAATCCTGGGTAACGATGCGAGCTCTTCTGTCCACAATCGGCGCAAGCATTGGACAGCTTGGTAACCTCACCTTGCTGCTCGCAATCGTGACGTACACATTCGCTGTCATCGGCATGCAGCTGTTCTCTGGAAGCTTCACCCCGGAACATTTCGAAGACAGGAAAGTGCCGAGATGGAATTTTGGAGATTTCCTGCATTCGTTTATGATCATTTTCCGCGTCCTCTGCGGGGAATGGATCGAGCCGTTGGTTATGACCATGCACGTGACCACGCCGACTTCGGTAGTATTTTACTTCGCCGTCTTGATAATTGGAAACTTTTTGGTAAGTACAGGGGGAAGGGGGGTAGTTAAACCTAAAGACGGGCCTTACACTAGCAATTTTTGCTGCGATTTTATATATGCGATCATCTTCTTTTGATAGATGTGAACGAGTAATAAGTGACAAATGCTCTGATGTGTGCGAGCTCCTATTGAAACATCCGTAACTAATTCGCTTGTTCTCATCTACCAAAATATGAAAATCGCACATGAAATTGTAGCAAAAAGTCTTAACGGGCCTTAAGTTCCCTCAAGCCATTTGTGATATCCCATGCATTTTTTTACATTCAATGAAAAGTTATTCAACACATCATTCATGCCCTTTATTTCATACTTAGCTTTACATTACATTGCATTTTTCTTTCAGATTTTAAATCTTTTTCTTGCCCTTTTGCTAAACTCCTTTTCAACGGAATCATTGAACAGTGGGAAGCGCACGAGAGGATCAGCGAATATTCGAGAACGATTTCGTACCCTTATGAAGAAGTATCTGAACGTGATGCGCGCGTTTCGTGCGCCGCGCGTGTCTGCCGAGCACGAAACGAAAAGCGAGCGACATACGGAAAACGAAGGTGGTTTGCGTTCCGATGCCGTCCGAGAATGTGAATGTGAAATCGCGAGAAGTGGAGTAGAGATCGATGATAATCACCACATCCCTAAAAAGTTCTCTGTCTCGTCGAGATCGGAAGTCGTCGATGAAACATGTTCGCGGACGCAGTCACGTGACACATGGATGACGTCATCAGAGCATTCCCCGAAGCCGTTTGTTCCAGATTGTTTTCCGAAGTTTTGTTGCATGTGTTTTGGTGAAGAGAAGGCACGTCGTTCATTGGCGTTTAAGGCGTTCGTATTATCCCGAGGAAAAGTTCTCAGCGTTGTCAAACACAAATATTTTGATGCCTTTATTCTGTTTGTCATATTAATCAGCAGCATGTCATTGGTGAGTATTAGGCTCATGAAACTGCCAGAATCATAGAATTGTTATTTAAGGATGGGTCCCTAAGACCCTTGCTCTTTTTTGTGATGACCAAAAACTTTGGGCTAAAAAGTTGATAAGCATTTGGAAAATTCAAAACTGTGCGAAGCAGTTCCATGCTGGTCTCAGTTGTATTGTGCTATGGGTTTTTTTTTGGTGGTTATTTACCATGATGGTAGCCCATCTGTCTAAGGAAAAAGGAAGATATAATATTGCCGTTATGGAGTCAGAATGGGAGGGAAAAATCTACCTTTACAACTGTGTTTATGTAACAATAGAATGTTTGTGATGGTTCTTGTTTATTTCGTTTTGTGATGGTTAATTAGGCGCTTGAAGATATCCACTTGGACTCCAAACCAGATCTGAAAGCCTTCCTAAAGATGTTCAACCTTGTTGTGGCCGTTATTTTCGTCTTGGAATTCCTGCTGAAGTTGTTTGCCTTTGGTTTCGTTCACTACTTCCGTGATGCTTGGAATTGTCTTGATTTTTTTATTGTCGTGGTAGGTCAATGTAGTAATTATTCGCAAAGCGATCTATCAATAGATGCGTACTCGTGTTCAACCATAATTCAACAAAGATCGAAACAATAAATTGTAAAACACCGAGCAAACGAGAAATAATTGGTTATGGTTTATCCAATTCAGACTTGTTGATCAGGGGGCGGTTCTTCAAAGTTGAATAAAATCTTTACATTAATTTTTTTATCACCTGTTTACAAAGTTGAATGTTTTTTTCATAACGAACAGTGGTTCAGAAGCACATAAACTAAAACACTGGATTAATATTTAACCCAGGGTTAGCGCTAATTTAGCTTTGAACAACTGGCCCCAGAAAATTTGATTTAGTCAAAGAATACCCGAGACAAAAGGAATTACCAGCAACCGAAGATATGATTGGTTAAAGCAAAAAGCTTTTGATTTCCCTGACGTCGGTGTTTCTTCTTTTTTGTAGGTGTCTATCGTGAGTCTTGTTGGCAGCGCTGGTGATGGGAACCTGACCGCGTTCCGTTCTTTACGAACTTTGCGAGCCTTGCGACCATTAAGGGCAATCCCTCGTTGGAAAGGCATGAAGGTAAAGTGAATTGTGTCTTCCAAAAATTTTCCACAGGAAAGCAGCCTTGCGTTGTGGCGGTATGCAAAGGTTGCGCAAAAAGACTAACGAATCATTTTCAATTAATTTGTGGAAGAACTTTGACACCTTTTTAAGTTTCCATATCAATACTGAGCCGTGCAGAAATACATAACTCTGAAAATTTAGTACCAATATATTTTGCTGAAAGATTTTGCTATTTTATTCGGCGCTATATTCTTGAAGTAATGTTGTTTTTATTTATTTATGGTCCGGTCAATATTTGCCTGAGATTACATTACTTTTCAAGCATTCTTGCGCTGCTTGAAAAAATCACTATCCAGCCTTCGTTCGACCGCTCCCTGGCCCAGTATTTCTTTATTTCCATACCTAACGCATCTATATTATATAGGTTGTGGTGAACTCACTTTTATCCGCTATTCCTGAAATTGGCAATGTCTCCTTGGTGTGTTCAATATTCTGGCTTATATTTAGCGTGATGGGCGTTCAGTTCTTCGGGGGAAAGTTTTACAAATGTCTCGACGAGGATGGGGATATCTTGCCGCATACGACAGTACCAGACAAAAACAGTTGCCTCGCAATGAACTACACTTGGAAGAATTCCGATATTAATTTTGACAATTCGATCGCGGGCTTTCTGGCACTTTTCCAAGTGGTACGTTTTTGTGTTGCTTGTCAGTGGTGCTGAAACGTTGCATTAAATGGAAAATTAAGTGGCCAGTCAACCTGACCTCCTCCATAAATAGCTACTTAGCAGACAGTTTGTGTGTACATGTTACGAAGCGTAATCAGGGCCCTGCTTTCTGGCAACCTGCAATGCAATTCCACTTTTAAGAGATGAAAATTGGCAAAGAGTCTTTTAAATGTCAGTTTAAAGAACTTTCATTGAGTGTGATTACCACAAACGTTTCTTAGTTGTTAAATTTGCATCTCTCAAAAGTAGAATCGTATTACAAGTTGCATGAAAAATGGCACCGTGTAATCCAGAGCCTTTAGATAGGCCGATGTATAAAGTGCAAATTAACTACCAGCAAAAATGAGAAATTTTTTTTTTGGCGTTCACCCGACTAGATGTCATTAGATTGTTGCATCTTCACCGCTTCTTCGCGTCCGATTGAGTTTACTTGCGAAATTGACAAGTCGCTTTACGTTGTTTTTTAGGCAACATTCGAGGGTTGGATCGAAGTAATGGCTGACGCAGCCGACGTGACAGAGGTATAGGCCTCTTTCTATATCACGACTTAGTTGATTGCCCTAACCCCTAATCCCTGATCAGACAAAAGATCTAGAAAATTTATAAATTGATAAGCTTCGCACGCTTATCACATGACAGACATGCTTTCTACGAAATGTTCGCGAAATGAAACTGCAAAAACAAGCATTCCCGCTATCTTAAGGACCATAATATCGTGAAACAAATTCAATCGAATATCTTTCCCTTGACAAACTTGCATGTGCGTATTTCAATTCAAACACTTGGATTTTGGCAAACAATTTTAGGGTCAACAATTTTCTATAGCTTGGTCTTTTGTTTTTACGGTGTTCATGCAGAATAATATGCTCATAAATTCTTCCAGGTTGATCAGCAGCCGGAAAGAGACAAGAATCACATCGCCCACCTCTACTTTGTCGTTTTCGTTTTGTTCGGATCGTTTTTCGTGCTCAATCTCTTCGTTGGCGTGATCATCGATAATTTTAATCGCCTCAAGAAGGAATACGAAAGTGGAGCTGTTGGTTTGTTTCTCACGGAGACGCAGAGAGCGTGGTACGACACGTTGAAGAAAGCTGCTCGGAAGAAGCCCCGAAAAGTCACGAAAAGACCAAAGGTACTTAAATATATGATTTTTTTTATAAAGTTATGTTTAGATGCCGTGGTTTTCATTAGTCGAGCTAATTGATGAGAAACGCGGTGTCTGAAATGAAATATAGTAATGCACCACTTGATATCAAAGGCGGCTGAATAAACTGCTTGGTGTTTACCACCGCGCTCCGCACCAAATATATCAAGCTCTTCCGACTGACGTTTTGGTCAGTTCTTCTTGCAATTTTCGCTGGCAAATGACTTTAAACTGATACGGTATTTAAAAGGAAACAAGCGTATAGAATACGAAATTTTTTTGCGGATTCAAATGGGTCGTAAAACGGCAATCGCTTAAATAAACAAGACGCCGATTCGGCGTTTAACTTCAGTTCCTTTAAGCGCTGCAGGGTCAATGAATAATGATTTTTATTATTATCATATATTCATGGGCTCATTCAAGAGTGGTAAAAGCATTGACTACAAATACGATTGCCCACACAGGGCTCGACAATGGGGTTATTTCACCAGAAGATAATTAAAAACGTTCGGCTGAGAAGATGTTCAGTTTATTAAAATATCAGGAACGCACTTTAAAGCACTTGCGATATTTAGCAAGAAAGCTAGCTTGCTGCATAATTGCATAAGTCTATTAAACTGTTATCTTGAGTTAAATTTATTTAAATTTTGCTTTTAAACAGTTTCTTAAAGCGCACAGAAGTAGAAAAAGGTTCATTCTATATCGGCAACAATGTAGCTGAGAGATGTATGAAACGCGCGTTTAAGCAAATACGTTAAACTTTGTGAAACTCCAATGCTTTTTCCGCCAGAATATGATTAAAATGGCCTTTCCATTTAGTATATGTTGATTTTTAAAGTCTCGTTTATTGAAATATCAAGAGCTTTGTCAAATATTTAGCAAATAATGAGTTCAACCATTTATATTTTATATCTATATACTTGGCGGCAAAGCAAGCGGTGAATGTTTCGCTGCAAAAAAACCATCCAATTATATGCGAATGTGTACCGGCAATGCTTTGCCAAGATGGCCGGCCTACTAGACTAACATCAGTGCCTTCATATTTTGAATAAACAATTCGCCATTTGGCCGGCAATGACGGTTTTTTAATCATTTTTAGCCATTATGTCATTAAAAAATGTACTAGTAAGTAGTTGAAAGTTAAGTAACTTCTTTCTTGCCATGTAGCTACAAATTGAATCGCTAGACTCATGAAGCATTGCGGCAGGTTATACTACGCTTTCAAAAAAGGTTTGTGTCTCGTATTTGACTGAGGATAATAGTCCGCTGTTCATAGAGTAGCCTCGTGTCGTCTCGTTTCCCGAACTAGCTATCCGGTGCAGAGGCTTTTCATTTTTACGATGGTTTCGTTTCATATTGGCTGACCGTTTCCAAAACGTCACCAACTGCTTGTCCAATATTCCATATATGAAAGGATTCGCTGAATTCGAGCCAGCAATGCTCAAAACTTGGGCAAAATATTGTAGCCAATTATATTTGATCAGCAGATTTCCATTACCAATCTTCAAGATAAGAAACACCGCCATAAGAATGTTTCCAACACCGTAGCAGAGAACGGTTACAAGACAAACAAAAAAAGTACGTCGATTTCCACGATATTCATATCTCGATGTTTTCCTCGTTCGGCTGTACGATCGTGCGAACTTCATCTGTTGTTTCTGCTTGTCGAGTGATTGGCAAACTTTATAATAGACCGCAGCGAGGAATATTACTGGGACGACATAAAATATCAGGGCATATGAATAGCGAAAGGTCCAATAGGCCGTGTTCTTCTGCCGTATCAAGCATTCCGGGATGCCTGCTCCGTAGCCTGCGATCAAGGCAAGAATGTAGCCCAAACCACAAACAATTTTCAATTTCCTTCGACTGATGGCAGGTTTCAAGGGATGAAGAGTAGCGCGATAACGAAGAATTGCGATGATCACCATCATGTAGACTCCTGCGAATTGAAACACATACCTGATATCGTGGAAAAAGCAATAAATCGTGGAGCGTGGTAGAAACGTCTTCTCCACGAAATATTCGTTAAGGACGTGCGCAAAGGTTGCAATCAAAATCATCAGATCGCAAAACGCAAGATGCAATACGAGATAATAAAAGTGCCTTTTTAACAGGCGCCTTTTTTGGCTTGCTAAGGAAATGATGACCAAAATGTTACCGAGAATTCCGAAAACAAGGAATAAAATGTAGGAATATCGAAAGGCATCGCGCGTCGTCCTCTCCATCGCGTCTCCACACTAGGTTAGACGGCCCTAGTTTATACGTCGCGTTTTGATCGCATCAAATGCAGTTCAAACAATAGATAACGAAGTTTTCCCCCTCTCTATTGTTTGAATTGCATTTGACGCGACCAACATGCGACGTATAATCATATTGGTCGGAAAACATTGTTGATTTTAACTTAATTAACTGTCGCGCGCAGCTATTTTGCGAGTCAAACAAATTAGGGAAGTTATTGTACTTATTAAAAACAATCCACATTGTAATTTTTAAATCCTAAGTAGAAAGCCATTTTCAATGAAGTTTTAAAGGCCCCGACCCGTTGCTAATTCTGCAAGTCGATCATCTTTGTATGTAAAATAAACTTACGTGGTGTACCTACAAGCTAAATTACTTATCGTCTGTTACCATGCAAACATACAATAATATTATTAGTTTTTAAAGTCAATAAACTGCGTCTACACATGCAGGTGGCTGTAAGTAAATATATGAAATGGCTGCATTTTCAGTAATTATTATGTTCGTGTTTCCTGTTCCTGGCCTAACTGTGAAATGTGTATGATTTTCTTCCGAAATTTATAATTGTAAGACCATTTATCTCTAGAATACGATTCCAGAGCATTCTAATTGTCTTACTTTCTTTCCCTCTTGAAACAAAGTCTCCAAAATGTTAGCAATTTTTTGTCCAATATTCCATATATGAGAGGATTGACTGAGTGTGATCCAGCAATTCTTAAAACGAAAGCTAAATAAATGAACCAAACGTGTTTCGTGGGTATGTTATACCTGTCGACAACTTTCAGAATGAGAAACACAGACGCGAGAAGATTTCCAACTCCATAGCAAAGAACGGTTCCGACACAAACAATGAAAGTTCGCCGGTTTTTGAAATAATTCACGATTGTAAAGAACGAGTGAGTAGTACTTTGTGTCACCGGGTTTGACCCTAAGCTCTTCAGATATATGTTTTGGTTCACAAGTGCCCGATATACTTTGTAATAAAGTACAGCCATAACTACTGTTGGCCCATAGTAAAAGAAGAATGATGTGAATGTATAGGTCAACTTCCTATAGTTGCTTCTAGCAAGGCGGTTTTCTACAAAACATATCGGTGTAGATCCTCCGTAACCTATAATCAAGCCAAGAATGTACCCTGAGCTACAAATAACTTTCAATTTCCGTCGACTGATGTCTGATTTTAAGGGATGAACAGCAGCGCCATAACGAAGAACTGAAATGGCCAACATCATGTAGACTCCTGCGATTCGAAAGACAACTCTACCTATGAGAAAAAGGCAATATGCTTTCGCAGGCGCTCTTTCGGCAAGGAATACATCCTTCTGGTCGCAAATCCTTAAAACCAGCCATCCCAGATCACAGATCGCGAGGTGTAAAACAAGAAAGTAGTAGTTGTTTTTCAACAATCTTCTTTGTCTTAATATGGAGATGATGACCAAAATGTTGCCGAGAATTCCGAATATAACAACCGAAGTAAAAGTATATACAAATGCAGCTGCACTGTCCATCGTCTCTGAATGCATCGAAATTCTGACTAAACCGTAATTATATTTCTAGTGAGCAATTTAGGGTGAAATTGTTCTGTTGTTCTTTCTATCTGTGGTTTTGTTTAAAAACGAAAAAAATTCAAAATAAATTTATATAATGTTATTCTTTTAGTGTAATTTGAATAACTGCTATATACTTGAATACCAGATGTATTTTCTGAACTATTTATTAGGATCGAATACTCGACGACCATAGGTGGTGCTGCTGGTGGTAGTAGTAGTGCTTTTTGAAGCCCAGACAATAGAAAGGTTTAGGCAGATAACATCACTTTGGACCATGATGATATAAAAATCATTATTTTCAACGCGATTATCTCAAGATTGTGTTGAAGAATAATTATACTGTATTATTCACAATGCATAAATTGCTATAAGAATCTCGAGTTTATATCCTCTCAATTAACAATAACAGTTTGTTGTCATGGAAAAAACCATTTCTAAACTACAGCAGCTGTATTTATAATGTGCATGCATCGAATAATATTGTCTTTAAGAACGGGTTAGAAACATGCATGTTCCTGCTTTATATAAATTGATTTTCAATTTCAACCCATCAAACTGCAAATCAGTAAATCAACTGTTCATTACAAACGTAGCCATAATAAATCAATCATCATAGAATATATCAATTGCTCATATTGATCGGTTGCTTTACAAAAATCTTCAGATGTCTTCGGAAAACCTCCCCTGTATCTCCTTGTTCACTGACCAATTAGAATTTCCCAATAATAAAAGAAAAATTTGATTGGTCGATGATGCGCGTAAGCCGCACCAGGCAACCTCGCAATATTACATCTGCTATATTGTATACAGCTGTAGAAAGAACAAAACGGTAGTAGGAACATAAAAAAGACGTGCAGCAACATAATTGAAACGAAAATTATTTGCATTTAAGTTTTCATTTTCGATCTCATAAGTAACATGCAACGATATTAGCCATTTTCCAATCGAGCTAAGTGAGTACTGGGTCTAGTCGCGAACCGCAAAGCATCTATGGACTGTTTGGAGGGACAAATGATTTCAGACTTATATTTCCTGTCCCTCCAAATAGTCCAGAGATTTTTACCGCTCGCAACTAGACCCAGTACCCTGCTCGATTGGGAAATAACTAATCGGTCAAACGCGGATAGTTCTTTTGTGCGATTCCATGGATTCGCGAATAAAATTGTCTAAATTTATTCTTATATTATATAATTACATTAGGCAAATATGGACAAGTACACTATATGCATGCAATAACCTTTTAATGAAGGACCCCACTGAAAAACACTACATAGGTGATGTGGGTATCCTGGTTAAATATGATAATAATAATGAACCGACGCTCATTCACAATCCTCGACCAATGTTAATTAATATTTACAATTTTTGAGTAAGCCAGACTTGCAGGTGTTGTGCACGCATTCATTGTAATCACAAAACAGTTCCTTGTTGTATTCTCCTGATATTTTTATGGCTTTTACGAGCCAGCAAGAAATGTCTGTCATTGATAAAAATGAAGATAGAAAGTGTTTTCAGAACTCTTCAATTTTCACGGATCATTTTTAGGGAGATAGTTATTGCGAGCTTCGTACAAAACCATACTATAGCCTGTACTCAATGAAAATATCTCGTTAATATGCATCTACAAACGCTTACTTCTTATGTCCCGTTAAGCCTACTAGTCGAGTGATAATAATAAGCCCGGTTTAGACTACAATTAATTTATTGCCCCGGCACGATGCGTGTTCAGCCTTAGTATTGATAGTGTACAAGTGTAGTGTAAACGGGGCTGCACCTGCAGTAATGAAAACGTAGTTCAAACTTTTATTTTATTTCAAATGTCAGTGTTTTCAACTAAAAGATATTCGTTTCTTTAACTTGATTTTGACAAATGTATGATTTTCAAACAAAGATAAAATCATTTGCTCTTGCGAAAGTGATACCAAAACAGTTTAACTGTCTTGTCCTCCTACCCTTGCCGAAAAAGTCTCCAAAATGTCAGCAATTTTCTATCCAATATTCCATAAATAATAGGATTGGCTGAGTGTGATCCAGCAACTCTTAAAACGTAAGCTATATGAGTTATCCAAACATGTTTCATCTGTAAATTAAACGCGCCAGCGATCCTAAAAATAAGAACTGAAGAAATGGGAAGATTTCCAACTCCATAGCAAAGAACGGTACCGACACAAACAAGGAAAGTTCGACGGTTTTTAATATAGTTCACGATTATGAAGGACGAGCCGGAAGTACTTTGGGCCACTGGACTGGAACCTAAGCTCTTTAGATATTTATTTTGGTTCACGAGAGCCTGATATACTTTGTAATAAAGTACAGCCATCACTACTGTTGGGGCAAAGAAAATGAAGAAAATATTGGCTGCATAAAGGTTCTTCGTATAGGTCGCATCAGGGTTAAGAAAGTTTTGCTCCACAAGACATAATGGCACACTTCCACCATATCCTGCGATCAAGCCAAGAATGTAGCCCAAACCACAAACAAATCTCAATTTCCTTCTGCTGATGTCTGGTTTCAATGGATGAACAGTAGCACGATAACGAAGAACTGCAATGATCAACATCATGTATAATCCTGCAATACGAGGAATGAATCTCATTTTATAGAAGAAGCAGAAGGTTTTGTCCGATTGTTTCTTGCCTTGAAGAGAAACGTGTTGAACATAGCTGGAAATGTTTAAAACGAGCCATCCCAGATCACAGATGGCGAGGTGTAGAACAAGGAAGTAGTAATTGTTCTTCAACATTCTTTTTTGTCTGAATATGGAGATGATGACCAAAATGTTGCCGAGAATTCCAAATACAACAACTGAAGTATGCGAATATTTATATTCAGCTGGCATCGACAGCTCCATCGTTTCTTGGAATGAATTGAATTTCTGACTAAATCTTCGCTAATAATGGTTATCAGATTCACATCGTTCTTTCAGCACGATGCTTTGTTGAAAAGCTGAACAAATCTAAAAACGATTTATTTAACCTTCTCAGTACAATGAAGAATACGGTATAGATACAGAAAGTTGTGTTTCGCCCACTATTAATTAACGTCGACCATATTGTTCCGCAAGGCTTTATTATGTTCAGTTATTTGCATATTAAAATTATAGTTATAAAAGTAGGAAATATCACCTGCCTTGAATGGATAAGTAGTTGACTATTGCCACAAACAATTGGCCTTTTGCAACCATCAATTATTTTTTCTTCTGCAAGCTTGACAGTTTGAGTGAATAATTAATGTAGTATTAATCTTAGTGTCGATCATTTTGACCAATCTGTCGTTCTTAGGTAAACAGTGGGTTTAGGTAAGCATGTAAAGTTTACACATCTTAAAAGCCGAAGCGAAGCTAAGTTTAATCTTAAAAACAGGTCTTATTAATAATTATAATAATAATCTTAATCTTAATAATAATAATGATAATCAATGATAAAAAAAATTTAAGTTGTGAACATTTTTAAGTATTGATCGATTGAGCTAAAGACCAACTCGACCAGTGCGTCAACGCCTTATAAATTATAAACAAGATATGAGAGCTGGAACGAGCTTCTAACGCCAACCCACATTTCTAACTTACAACGCTGATTGGCTGGATAAGGATCAGCCCACTCTGGTTGATGACGTGTGCAGATGTCTCTCAACCGCTACTATAAAGGGGCGTGCATAACACCAGAACCTTCAGTGGACTAACGGAGTAAAAAGTAGTATGAAACATTGAAGAAGCACAACCTTACAGAACAGTAAGACGAAGATCTAAAGGGAAAGAAGAGAAGAACATCCAGAAAAGAACATCAAGAACATTAGTTAACCTATTGTAAAGATCTCCTACTACTTCGCGTATATAAAGAATAAAAATTTGACAATATGTTTGGATTTCGTCTAAAGCCCAATAGTAAAGTTTAGGCAGATAACGTCACTTTGACTATCAATACATATAAGTATGATTATTGTCAGTTTAAGATTTTTTTACAATATAATATTCTTTTTCGTAAAGCAAACCGGCTTTAAACGGATCTCGCAGGAGAATTGACAGCTTGATTGACAGCCTAATCGCTTGATTTTTTTATTAAATATTATTTCCTCGTCCCCTTCAGAAACCGCGCTTTAATGCTATATGCCTGAACTTTGTATAATGACGCTTTGTGATTAGAACATGGGAGGAAAGTAAGTTTAGGCTACAGTTCATAACTGGAATTGTGTGTTTGACGTCCATTTCGCAATCACGACGTTTTGAAATCCTCTTTCGTCACGGTCTATACCATTATAATAGCTATATATTATTTTGACTAAGTGTTGAATTTTGTCAATTTAAGTTCCCCACAGCATCCCCAAAATATGTACGCAATCTTGTATGCAGATATAATATGGCGCCACAGAAGGCATATTTTGCATGATTACATTTTCAATATTGCATAAGCTTGATTAATTGACACCAAATTTGGCAGTAGAAACATTTAATGATAAATCACTTTGATGGCAAAATAATTTAAGCGAAAATTATTATAGTTATCTTAGTATAAGTCTAGACTAGAGTTTTCGGTACATGAAAAGTTCGACATCTAAACCTGGTCTAAGTCTCTCATTGTTTTATCATGCACATTTATATCTTCTAAGCGTTTGAAAGAGTCATGACTATAAATGTCTGTAATAAACCTTTTTTATTTTATTTTCGAAGCCATATATCTTTAAAATTGTTTGTTTTTTGTAAGTTTATAATAGGCACATCAAATAAAATTGCACAATAGTCATATAACGAAAACAAAACAATATATTTATTTCCGCAAGCCGGACTTAACTAGTGCAAACTAGCGAACTTCATTAGGTTAATAAAAGGCGTTACATTAAGTTCGTTTTTAAACCCACATGCAGGTGGTTGTAAGTAATAATTACAAAGTATAGTAAACTTTCTGATCTATATATATGAAATGGCAGCATTTTCAACAAATATTATGTTCATTTGTCCCGTTCATGGCTTGAATGTGAAATTAGTAGCTTTGATTTCTCCTCGGATTTTAAAATTATAAGACCATTTACTTTCTAGAAAGTGATTCTAAATCAGTCTAATTTTCTTGCTTTCGTACTTTCTTTGAACAAAGTCTCCAAAATGCTGGCATCTTTTTGTCCAATATTCCATATATGAGAGGATTGACTGAGTGTGATCCAGCAATTCTTAAAACGAAAGCTAAATAAATGAACCAAACGTGTTTCGTGGGTATATTATACCTGTCCACAATTTTCAGAATGAAAAACACAGACGTGGGAAGATTTCCAACTGCATAGCAAAGAACGGTACCGACACAAACAAGGAACGTTAGCCGATTTTTTAAATAGTTCACGATTGTAAAGAACGAGCGAGTAGTACTTTGTGCTACCGGGTTTGACCCTAAGCTCTTCAGATATTTGTTTTGGTTCAAAAGTGCCCGATATACTTTAAAATAAAGTACAGCCATAACTACTGTTGGACCATAGTAAAAGAGGAATATTGTGAATGTATAGTTGAACTTCTTATAGATGCTTCTTGCAAGGGAGTTTTCCACAAAACATATCGATGTTGTTCCTCCATAGCCTACAATCAAGCCAAGAATGTACCCTGAGCTACAAATAACTTTCAATTTCCGTCGACTGATGTCTGATTTCAAGGGATGTACAGCAGCGCGATAACGAAGAACTGAAATGACCAACATCATGTAGACTCCTGCGATTTGAAAGACAACTCTCACTATGAGAAAAAGGCAATATGCTTTCGCAGACGTTCTTTCGGCAAGGAACACCTCCTGCTGGTCACAAATCCTTAAAACCAGCCATCCCAGATCACATATCGCGAGGTGTAAAACAAGAAAGTAGTAGTTGTTCTTCAACAGTCTTCGTTGTCTTAATATGGAGATAATGACCAAAATGTTACCGAGCATTCCAAATACAACAACTGAAGTATACGAATATTTATATGCAGCTGGCTTCTCCATCGTTTCTTGGAATAAATTGAAATTCGGACTATAGATCTTCGCTAATAATGATAATCAAATTTACTTTGAAGCGGTTACATTGAAATCCTCTTTCGTTCAAGGTTTATACGATTAAAATGACTATTTTGACTAAATGTCGAATTTTGTCAATTTAAGTTCCCCAAAGTGTTCCCAAAATTTGTACGCAATCTTGCATGCAGGTATAATATAGCGCCACTGAAGGCATATTTGCATGATTATATTTTCAATATTGTATAAGCTTGATTAATTGACAACAAATTTGACAGTAGAAACATTTAATGATAAATCACTTTGATGGCAAAATAATTTAGGTGAAAATTATTCTAGTTACCTTAGTATAATTCTAGACTAGAGTTTTCGGTACATGAAAAGTTTGACGTCTAAACCTGGCCTAAGTCTCTCATTGTTTTATCATGCACATTTATATCTTCTAAGCGCTTGAAAGAGTCATGACTATAAATGTCTGTAATAAACCTTTTTTATTCCCTTTTGAAGCCCATATATCTTTAAAATTGTCTGTTTGTTGTAAGTTTATAATAGGCACATCAAATAAAATTGAACACTAAATAGTCATATAACGAAAACAAAACATTATATTTGTCTACGCAAGATTTAAGTAGTGCAAACTAGCGAACTTCATTAGGTTAATAAAAGGCGTTACATTAAGTTTGTTTTTAAACACACATGCAGGTGGTTGTAAGTAATAATTACACAGTATAGTAAACTTTCTGACCCATATAGCTATATGAAATGGCAGCATTTTTAACAAATATTATGTTCATTTGTCCCGTTCATGGCTTGAGTGTGAAATTAATTGCTTTGATTTCTCCTCGGATCTTAAATATATAAGACCATTTACTTTCTAGAAAGTGATTCTAAGTCAGTCTAATTTTCTCTCTTTCGTGCTTTCTTTGAACAAAGTCTCCAAAATGCTGGCATCTTTTTGTCCAATATTCCATATATGAGAGGATTGACTGAGTGTGATACAGCAATTCTTAAAACGAAAGCTAAATAAATGAACCAAACGTGTTTCGTGGGTATATTATACCTGTCGACAATTTTCAGAATGAAAAACACAGACGTGAGAAGATTTCCAACTCCATAGCAAAGAACGGTACCGACACAAACAATGAAAGTTCGCCGGTTTTTGAAATAGTTCACGATTGTAAAGAACGAGCGAGTAGTGCTTTCTGCTACCGGGTTTGACCCTAAGCTCTTCAGATATTTGTTTTGGTTCACAAGTGCCCGATATACTTTGAAATAAAGTACAGCCATAACTACTGTTGGACCATAGTAAAAGAAGAATACTGTGAATGTATAGTCGAACTTCCTATAGATGCTTCTAGCAAGGACGTTTTCCACAAAACATATCGGTGTTGTTCCTCCATAGCCTATAATCAAGCCAAGAATGTACCCTGAGCTACAAATAACTTTCAATTTCCGTCGACTGATGTCTGATTTCAAGGAATGAACAGCAGCGCGATAACGAAGAACTGAAATGACCAACATCATGTAGCTAGACTCCTGCGATTTGAAAGAGAACTCTACCTATGAGAAAAAGGCAATATGCTTTCGCAGACGTTCTTTCGGCAAGGAACACCTCCTGCTGGTCACAAATCCTTAAAACTAGCCATCCCAGATCACAGATGGCGAGGTGTAAAACAAGAATGTAGTAGTTGTTTTTCAACAGTCGTCTTTGTCTTAATATGAAGATGATGACCAAAATGTTGCCGAGAATTCCGAATACAACAACCGAAGTAAAAGTATATACAAACGCAGCTGCACTGTCCATCGTCTCTGAATGCATCGAAATTCTGAGTAAACCGTAATTATATTTTTAGTGAGCAATTTAGGGTGAAATTGTTCTGTTGTTCTTTCGATCTGTGTTTTTGTTTAAGAACGAAAAAATTTTAAAAGAAATTTATATAATTTTATTATTTTAGTGTAATTTGAATGACTGCTATATACTTGAATACCAGATGTATTTTCTGAACTATTTATTGGGATCGAATACTCGTCGTCGTCGACCAAATGTGCTGCTGCTGGTGGTGGTAGTAGTAGTGCCTTTTGAAGCCCAGACAGTAAAAAGGTTTAGGCAGATAACATCACTTTGGACCATGAAGAAAATAAAATGTCATTATTTTCAACGCGATTATGTGAAGAATATGTTGAAGAATATATTGTATTATCCACAATGCGTAAACTGCTATAAGGATCTCGAGTTTATATCCTCTCAACTAACAATAACAGTTAGTTGTCATGGACAAAACCATTTCTAAAGTACAGCAGCTGTATCTACAATGTGCATGCATCGAAAAATATTATCTTAAAGAACGGGTTAGAAACATGCATTTTCCTCCTTTATAAAGATTGATTTTCAATTTCAATCCATCAAACTGCAAATCAGTAAATCAACTTTTCATTACAAACGTGGCCATAATAGTGTTCCGAAAAATATATCAATTTGCTCATATTTGATCGGTCGCTTTACAAAGATCTTCAGATGTCTTGGGAAACGCCTTAAAACCTCCCCTGTATCTCCCTGTTCACTGACCAATCAGCATTTTCCGAATAATAAAAGGAAAATTTGATTGGTTGATGATGCGCATATCTTAAGTCGCACAGGGCAACCTCGCAATATTACATCTTCTGATTGCCGTATAAAGTTGTAGAAGGAACAAAACGGTAGAAGGAACATAAAAGAGACGTGCAGCAACATAATTGAAACGAAAATTATTTCCATTTAAGTTTTGAGTTATATCCAGCGTTGATATCGGCAAACGATCTCATAAGTAACATGCAACGATATTAGCCATTTCCCAATCGGGCTGAGTGAGTACTGGGTCTAGTCGCAAACCGCAAAGCATCTATGGACTGTTTGGAGGGACAAATGATTTCAGACTTCCCGTCCCTCAGTCCATAGGTTTTTGCGGTTCGCAACTAGACCCAGTACCCTGCTCGATTGGGAAATGGCTTATTGGTCGAGGATTGTGAATGAGCGTCGGTTTTTTATTATTATTATTATATTTGACCAGAATACCCACATCACCTATAATGTTTTTCAGTGGGGTTCTTCATTACAAGGGTTATAGCATGAATACAGTGTACTTCCATATATGCCTAATGTAATTATATAATATAAGAATGAAATAGGACATAATTTTATTTGCGATTCCACGGAATCGCACAAAAGAACTATCCGCGTTTGATCAATGTTAATTAATATTTACAATTTTTGAGTAAGCTAGACTTGCAGGTGTTGTGCACGCCTTCATTGTAATCACAAACAGTTCCTTGATATATTCTCCTGATATTTTTATGGCTTTTACGAGCCAGCAAGAAATGTCTGCCATTAATAAAATTGAAGATAGAAAGTGTTTTCAGAACTCTTCAATTTTCACGAATCATCTTTTAGGCAGATAATTATTGCGAGCTTCGTACAAAACTATACTATAGCCTGTACTCAATGAAAACATCTCGTTAATATGCATCTACAAACGCTTACTTCTAATGTCCCGTTAAGCCTACTAGTCGAGTGATAATAATAAGCCTTGTTTAGACTACAATTAATTTATTGCCACGGCACGGCTTAAATGGTGTCTGTGCCAACTTCATGCGTGTTCAGCCTTAGTATTGATAGTGTGCAAGTGTAGTGTAAACGGCGCTACACATGCAGTAATGAAGACGTAGTTCAAACTTTTATTTTAAATGTCAGTGTTTTCAACTAAAAGATATTCGTTTCTTTAACTTGATTTTGACAAATGTATTATTTTCAATCAAAGTTAAAATCATTTGCTCTTGGGAGTTGGGAAAGTGATGGCAACATTCTTTAACTGTCTTGTCTCCTACCTTTGCTGAAAAAGTCTCCAAAATGTTAGCAATTTCCTATCCAATATTCCATAAATAAGAGGATTGACTGAGTGTGATCCAGCAACTCTTAAAACGTAAGCTACATGAGTGATCCAAGCATGTTTCATCAGTAAATCAGACTTGCCAGCGATCGCCAAGATAAGAATCGCGTTCATGGGAAGATTTCCAACTCCATAGCAAAGGACGGTACCGACACTAACAAGTAAAGTTCGACGGTTTTTAATGTAGTTTAATATTGTGAAGAACGAGCCAGAGGTATCTTGAGCCACTGGATTTGAACCTAAGCTTTTTAGATATTTGTTTTGGTTCACGAGTCCCTGATATACTTTATAATAAAGTACAGCCATAACCGCTGTCGGGGCATAGTAAATGAAGAATATTGCGCATGCATAAATGTTCTTGGTGTACGTCGTATCAGCAAGTGAGTTCTGCTTCACAAGACATAATGGCACGCTTCCACCATATCCTGCGATCAAACCAAGAATGTAGCCCAAACAACAAACAAATTTCAATTTCCTTCTGCTGATGTCTGGTTTTAAGGGATGAACAGTAGCGCGATAGCGAAGGACTGAAATGACCAGCATCATGTAGACTCCTGCAATGCGAGGAATGAATCTCATTTTATAGAAGAAGCAGAAGGTTTTGTCCGATTGTTTCTTGCCTTGAAGAGAAACGTGTTGAACATAGGTGGAAATGTTTAAAACGAGCCATCCCAAATCACAGATGCTGAGGTGTAGAACAAGAATGTAGTAGTTGCTTTTCAACAGTCTTCTTTGTCTTAATATGGAGATGATAACCAAAATGTTGCCGAGAATTCCAAATACAACAACTGAAGTATACGAATATTTATATGCAGCTGGCTTCTCCATCGTTTCTTGGAATAAATTGAAATTCGGACTATAGATCTTCGCTAATAATGATATTCAAATTTACTTTGAAGCGGTTACATTGATATCCTCTTTCCTTCAAGGTTTATACGATTAAAATGACTATTTTGACTAAATGTCGAATTTTGTCAATTCAAGTTCCCCAAAGTGTTCCCAAAATTTGTACGCAATCTTCCATGAAGGTATAATATGGCGCCACTGAAGGCATATTTGCATGATTACATTTTCAATATTGTATATAAGCTTGATTAATTGACAACAAATTTGGCAGTAGAAACATTTAAATGATAAATCACTTTGATGGCAAAATAATTTAAGCGAAAATTATTCTAGTCACCTTAGTATAAGTCTAGACTAGAGTTTTCGGTACATGAAAAGTTCGACGTCTAAACCTGGCCTAAGTTTCTCATTGTTTTATCATGCACATTTATATCTTCTAAGCGCTTGAAAGAGTCATGACTCTGGATGTCTGTAATGAACATTTTTTATTTCTTTTTGAAGGCTATATATCTTTAAAATTGTCTGTTTGTTGTGAGTTTATAATAGGCACACCAAAAAAAAATTCCACAATAGTCGTATAACGAAAAGAAAACAATATATTTATTTACGCAAGATCCAACTAGTGTAAACTAGCGAACTTCGTTAGGTTAATAAAAGGTGTTACATTAAAAATTTGAAGTTTGTTTTTAAACACACATGTAGGTGGCTGTAAGTAATAATTACACGGTATAGTAAACTTTCTGATCCATATATATGAAATGGCAGCATTTTTAACAAATATTATGTTCATTTGTCCCGTTCATGGCTTGAATGTGAAATTAGTAGGTTTGATTTCTTCTCAAATCTTAAAATTATCAGCCGTCTACTTTCTAGAAGGTGATTCTAAAGCAGTCTAATTTTCTTGCTTTCGTACTTTCTTTGAACAAAGTCTCCAAAATACTGGCATCTTTTTGTCCAATATTCCATATATAAGGGGATTGACTGAGTGTGATCCAGCAACTCTTAAAACGAAAGCTAAATAAATGAACCAAACGTGTTTCGTGTGTATATTATACCTGTCCACAATTTTCAAAGTGAAAAACACAGACGTGGGAAGGCTTCCAAGTCCATAGCAAAGAACGGTACCAACACAAACAAGGAAAGTTCGACGGTTTTTTAAATAGTTCACGATTGTAAAGAACGAGCGAGTAGTACTTTGTGCTACCGGGTTTGACCCTAAGCTCTTTAGATATTTGTTTTGGTTCACGAGTGCCTGATATACTTTGAAGTAAAGTACAGCCATAACCGCTGTTGGGGCATAGTAAATGAAGAATATTATGAATGTATAGTTGAACTTCTTATAGATGCTTCTAGCAAGGACGTTTTCCACAAAACATATCGGTGTTGTTCCTCCATAGCCTATATGATCAAGCCAAGAATGTACCCTGAGCAACAAATAATTTTCCATTTCCTTCTGCTGATGGCAGGTTTCAAGGGATGAACAGCAGCGCGATAACGAAGAACTGAAATGACCAACATCATGTAGACTCCTGCGATTTGAAAGAAAGCTCTCATGCACTATGAGAAAAAGGCAATATGCTTTCACAGGCGCTCTTTCGGCAAGGAAGACCTCATGCTGGTCACAAATCCTTAAAAGCAGCCATCCCAGATCACAGATCGCGAAGTGTAAAATAAAAAAGTAGTAGTTGTTCTTCAACAATCTTCTTTGTCTTGATATGGAGATGATGACTAAAATGTTGCCGAGAATACCAAATACAACAACTGAAGTATACAAATATTTATTTGCATCTGCACTGTCCAGCATCGTATCTTTGAATAAATTTAGGGTGAAATCGTTGTGTTTTTCTTTCTGTCTTTGGTTTTGTTGAAGAACGAAACAAATTTTAAAAGAAATTCATATTTATTCTTTTAGTACAGTTTGAATGACCGCTATAGACTTGAATACCAGATGTATTTTCTGAACTATTTATTAGGATCGAATACTCAACGACCATAGGTGGTGCTGCTGGTGGTAGTAATAGTGCTTTTTGACAATAAAAAGGTTTAGGCAGATAACATCACTTTGGACCATGACGATATAAAAATCATTATTTTAAATGCGATTATCTCAAGATTGTGTTGAAGAATAATTATACTGTATTATTCACAATGCATAAATTGCTATAAGAATCTCGAGTTCATATCCTCTCAATTAACAATAACAGTTTGTTGTCATGAAAAAAACATTTCTAAACTAAAGCAGCTGTATTTATAATGTGCATGCATCGAATAATATTGTCTTTAAGAACGGGTTAGAAACATGCATGTTCCTGCTTTATATAAATTGATTTTCAATTTCAACCCATCAAACTGCAAATCAATAAATCAACTTTTCATTACAAACGTGGCCATAATAGCATTCCGAAAAATATATTAATGTGCTCATATTGATCGGTTGCTTTACAAAGATCTTCAGATGTCTTAGGAAACGCCTTAAAACCTCCCCTGTGTCTCCCTGTTCACTGACCAATCAGAATTCCCCAATAATAAAAGGAAAATTTGATTGGTCGATGATGCGGCGCATCTTAAGCCACACCAGGCAACCTCGCAATATTACATCTGCTATATTGTATAAAGCTGTAGAAAGAACAAAACGGTAGAAGGAACATAAAAAAGACGTGCTGCAACATAATTCAAACGAAAATTATTTGCATTTAAGTTTTAAGTTATATCCAGCGTTGATATCGGCAAACGATCTCATAAGTAACATGCAACGATATTAGCCATTTCCCAATCAGGCTGAGTGAGTACTGGGTCTAGTCGCGAACCGCAAAGCATTTATGGACTGTTTGGAGGCACAAATGATTTCCTGTCCCTCCAAACAGTCCATAGGTTTTTGCCGCTCGCAACTAAACCCAGTACCCTGCTCGATTGGGAAATAGGTAATTGGTCAAACGCAGATAGTTCTTTTGTGCGATTCCGTGGATTCGCGAATAAAATTGTCCAAATTTATTCTCATATTGTATAATTACATTAGGCAAATATAGACAAGTACACTATATACATGCAATAACCTTGTAATGAGCCGACGCTAATTCACAATCGACCATGCAATGTTAATTAATATTTAGAATTTTTGAGTAAGCTAGACTTGCAGGTGTGCTCCTACCCTTGCCGAAAAAGTCTCCAAAATGTGAGCAATTTTCTATCCAATATTCCATAAATAATAGGATTGGCTGAGTGTGATCCAGCAACTCTTAAAACGTAAGCTATATGAGTTATCCAAACATGTTTCATCTGTAAATGAAACGCGCCAGCGATCCTAAAAATAAGAACTGAAGACATAGGAAGATTACCAAATCCATAGGAAAGAACGGTGCCGAGACAAACAAGGAAAGTTCGACGGTTTTTAATATAGTTCACGATTATGAAGGACGAGCCAGAAGTACTTTGGGCCACGGGATTTGAACCTAAGCTCTTTAGATATTTGTTTTGGTTCGCGAGAGCCTGATATACTTTGTAATAAAGTACAGCCATGACTACTGTTGGGGCAAAGAAAATGAAGAAAATTTTGGCTGCATAAAGGTTCTTCGTATAGGTCGCATCAGGGTTAAGAAAGTTCTGCTCCACAAGACATAATGGCGCACCTCCTCCGTAGCCTGCGATCAAGCCAAAAATGTAGCCTAAACCACAAACAAATCTCAATTTTTTTCTTGTGATGTCTGGTTTTAAGGGATGTAGAGTTGCACGATATCGAAGAACTGAAATGACCAGCATCATGTATAATCCTGCAATTTGGAAGATGAATTTTATTTTATGAAAGAGGCAATAAGTTTTGTCCGATGTTTCCTTTCCTTGAAATAGTTCGTGTTGGACGTAGGTGCAAATGGCTACAACTGACCATCCCAGATCACACATGGCGAGGTGTAAAACGAGAAAATAATAGTTGTTCTTTAACAATTTCCTCTGTCTCAAAACGGAGATGATAACCAAAATGTTGCCAAGAATTCCAACTATAACAACTGAAGTATACGAATATATAAATGCAGCTGGATTCTCCATCGTTCCTTTGAATGATTCTGAATTTTTTGTTTATCTTAGTGACAAATCTAAGGTGAAACTGTTTTTTTGCTTTATCTGAGTATAGTTTCTCTTGGAGAACGTAACAAAGTTAACTTCAAAAGCGATTTATACAATTTTAACGACGAATGATCCCAGATGTATTTCGTTCACAATATATTATAGGATGGAAGACTAAATGACCATAGGTAATGTGAAAAAGCCAATAGACAGATTTAGGTGGATAACATCCATTTAAACCATGAAGATACAAAAATATGATTATTGACTGACGCGCCAAATTATTTTTCTTATCCTTTACATCCAAAGTGCATAAATTACTGACGATTTCGAGTTTATAAGTGCTCTCAATAAATGAGAGTTAGTGCACTAGAAGCTGACAATGACAAAAGCAATTTCTAAAGTACAATAGCTGAATTTTAGCTGTATCCATGCATCAAATATTGTTAACCTCGATGACGACTTAGAAACATGCTGTTTCTTACATAAAATGATTTTAACCGATCAAATTGCAAATCCGTAATTCAACTTTCGCCACAGACGTGGCATAAAAGCGTTCTGCTTAATTTGTTCATATTGATCGGTTGATTTACAGAGTTCTTGAGATGTTTTGGAAAACGCCTTAAAAAACCTCTATGTATCTCCCTGTTCATTGACCAATTAGAATTTTCCAATAGTAAGTTCAATGCATCAAATAATGTTAGTTGCTTCTTATGTTAATGAAAAAAGATATGTCATATTTCATTCTCATGTTGTATATAATTACATTATGCAAATGAAGAAATTACACTATATTCATGCAATAACCTTGTAAGGAATATACAGACGCCCATTCAAAGTACTCGACCAATGTTAATCAATATTTACAATTTTTGAGTCAAGTCAGACTTGCAGGTGTTCTGCACGCATTCATTGTAATGACAAAACAGTTCCTAGGTATATTCCCCTAATATTTTTATGGCTTTCACGAACCAGGCAGAAATGTCTGTCATTAACGAAAATGAAGATAGAAATTGTTTTAAGAACTCATCAATTTTCACGGATAATTTTTTAGTGGTTTTAAGAAGATAATTATTTCGAGCTATACGCACAAAACCATCTTAAACTGTACTCAATTAAGGTGCTGTTTATACATGAGCCCGGTTACTCGAGATTCAACGAAGCGTGAGAACACTTTGAGGTATTGAAATAAGTCTTTATGACACCAAACAAGCACATGCTTTTTTTCTGGTGATTATATGACTGCCAGGACCATGTTATCTGCTCATTTCAATACTTCAAAATCATCTCACGCTTCGTTGAATCTCGGGTAACTGGGCTCATGTAAACAGCCCCCTAAACGTCTCGTTAATATGCATCTACAAAAGCTTCCACTTCTAATGTCCTGTTATCATTAAGCCCACGAGTCGAGTGATAATAATAAGTCCCGTTTAGACTACACTTAAGCTTAATTTATTGCAACGGCACGGCTTAAATGGTGTATGTGCCAACTTCATCTGTGTTCAGTCTTAGTATTGATAGCCTGAATGCTAATAAAAATTGGGTACGGGTCGGGTACCCATTTTAGCCGTGCGGTACAAGAAAAAATTGAGTGTAGTGTAAACAGGGCTACACATGCGGTAATAAAAACGTAGCTCAAACTTTTATGTGAAATGACATTGTTTTCAACTAAAAGATATTTGTTTCTCCACCGTTCCTTTAACTTGATTTTGACAAATGTATGACTTTTCAATCAAAGTTAGAGTTATTTCCTTTTGGGAAAGTGATACCAAAACAGTTTAACTGTCTTGTCCTCCTACCTTTGCCGAAAAAATCTCCAAAATGTCAGAAATTTTTTATCCAATATTCCATAAATAAGAGGATTGACTGAGTGTGATCCAGCAACTCTTAAAACGTAAGCTATATGAATGATCCAGACATGTTTCATGTGTGAATTATACGCGCCAGCGATCCTTAAAATAAGAACTGAAGAAATGGGAAGATTTCCAACTCCATAGCAAAGAACGGCACCGACACAAACAAGGAAAGTTCGACGGTTTTTAATATAGTTCACGATTATAAAGGACGAGCCAGAAGTACTTTGGGCCACTGGACTGGAACCTAAGCTCTTTAGATATTTGTTTTGGTTCACGAGAGCCTGATATACTTTGTAATAAAGTACAGCCATCACTACTGTTGGGGCAAAGAAAATGAAGAAAATATTGGCTGCATAAAGGTTCTTCGTATAGGTCGCATCAGGGTTAAGAAAATTCTGCTCCACAAGACATAATGGCGCACCTCCTCCGTAGCCTGTGATCAAGCCAAGAATGTAGCCTAAACAACAAACAAATCTCAATTTCCTTCTGCTGATGTCTGGTTTTAAGGGATGAACAGTGGCACGATAACGAAGAACTGCAATGATCAACATCATGTACACTCCTGCAATGCGAGGAATGAATCTCATTTTATAGAAGAAGCAGAAGGTTTTGTCCGATTGTTTCTTGCCTTGAAGAAAAACGTGTTGGACGTAGGTGCAAATGACTACAACCAGCCATGCCAGATCACAGATGGCGAGGTGTAGAACAAGAAAGTAGTAGTTGTTTTTCAACATTCTTCTTTGTCTTAATATGGAGATGATGACCAAAATGTTGCCAAGAATTCCAAATACAACAACTGAAGTATACGAATATTTATATGCAGCTGGCTTCTCCATCGTTTCTTGGAATAAATTGAAATTCGGACTATAGATCTTCGCTAATAATGATATTTAAATTTACTTTGAAGCGGTTACATTGAAATCCTCTTTCCTTCAAGGTTTATACGATTAAAATGACTATTTTGACTAAATGTCGAATTTTGTCAATTCAAGTTCCCCAAAGTGTTCCCAAAATTTGTACGTAATCTTCCATGAAGGTATAATATGGCGCCACGGAAGGCATATTTGCATGATTACATTTTCAATATTGTATATAAGCTTGATTAATTGACAACAAATTTGGCAGTAGAAACATTTAAATGATAAATTACTTTGATGGCAAAATAATTTAAGCGAAAATTATTCTAGTTACCTTAGTATAAGTCTAGACTAGGGTTTGCATGAAAAGTTTGACGTCTAAACCTGGCCTAAGTCTCTCATTGTTTAACTATGCACGTATATATCTTCTAAGCGCTTGAAAGAGTCATGACTATAAATGCCTGTAATGAACCTTTTTTATTTTATTTTCTAAGCCTTTTCGAAACACTTTTTCTTTTCGAAGCCATATATCTTTAAATTTTTCTGTTTGTTTTAAGTTTATAATAAGCACACCAAATAAAATTGCACAATAGAAAAGGTGTTACAATAAGAATTTAAAGTTTGTTTTTAAAATAGCGTTGACACAGTCATGCAGGTGGCTGTAAGTAAGTAATAATTATACAGTATATAGTAAACTTTCTGATCCATATATATGAAATGGCAGCATTTTCAACTGAAAAATATTATGTTCGTTTGTCCCATTCATGGCTTGATTGTGAAATTATTAGCTTTCATTTCTCCTCGAATCTTAAAATTTTATAAGCGATCCACTTTCTAGAAAGTGATTCTAAATCAGTCTAATTTTCTTGCTTTCGTACTCTGTTTGAACAAAGTCTCATAAATGATAGCATCTTTTTGTCGAGTACTCCATATACATAGGGATTGACTAAGTGTGATCCAGCAACTCTTAAAACGAAAGCTAAATAAATGAACTTAACGTGTTTCGTGGGTATGTTACACTTGTCGACGATTTTCAAAATGAAAAACACAGACGTGGGAAGGTTTCATAGCAATTAAGAACGGTACCGACACAAACAAGGAAAGCTCGACGGTTTTAGTTCGATTATAGTTCAGGATTGTAAAGAACGAGCGAGAAGTATTTGTGCCACCTGGTTTGAACCTAAGCTCTCCGTGATAACGAAAAACGGAAATAACTAACATTATGTATAATCCTGCGATTTGGAGAATAGGACTAATGACATAAAAGAGGCAAAAGGTTTTGCCGGATAATTTTTTGCCTAGAAATAGAGCGTGTTGGACGTACATGCAAATGACTACATGCAGCCATCCCAGATCACAGATGGCGAGGTGTAAAACAAGAAAGTAGTAGTTGTTCTTCAACAGTCTTCTTTGTCTTAATATGGAGATGATAACTAAAATGTTGCCAAGAATTCCAAATGCAACAACTGAAGTATACAAATATTTATTTGCGACAACACTGTCCAGGCGTCTCTTTGAATGAATCGAAATTCTGACTAAGCCGTAATTATATTATTGTTAGTCTGCAATTTAAGGTGAAATTGTTCTGTTGTTCTGAAGGTCCCGAAGGTCTGTGGTTTTGTTCAAGAACGAAACAAATTTTAAAAGAAATTTATCTTTCAGTACAATTTGAATGACCGCTATATACTTAAATACCAGATGTATTTTCTGAACTATATATTAGGATCGAATACTTGACGACCATAGGTGTTGCTGCTGGTGGTTGTAGTAGTGCTTTTTAAAGCCCAGACAATAGAAAGGTTTAGGCAGATAAAATCGTTTTGGACCATGAAGATATAAAAATCATTATTTTCAACGCGATATCACAATGCATAAATTGCTATAAGGATCTCGAGTTTATATCCTCTCAATTAACAATGACAGTTAGTTGTCATGGACAAAATCATTTCTAAAGTACAGCAGCTGTATTTATAATGTGCATGCATGGAATAATATAGTCTTTAAGAACGGGTTAGAAGCATGAATGTTCCTGCTCTATATGAATTGATTTTCAATTTCAACCCATCAAACTGCAAATCAGTAAATCAACTTTTCATTGCAAACGTGGTCATAATAGCGTTCCGAAAAATATATCAGTTTGCTCATATATTGATCGGTTGATTTACAAAGATCTTCAGATGTCTTAAAACCTCCCCTGTATCTCCCTGTTCACTGACCAATCAGAATTTCCCAATAATAAAAGGAAAGTTTGATTGGTCGATGATGCGCGCATCTTAAGCCGCACAAGGCAACCTCGCAATATTACATCTGCTATATTGTATAAAGTTGTAGAAGGAACAAAACGGTAGAAGGAACATAAAAAAGACGTGCAGCAACATAATAGAAGCGAAAATGATTTGCTTTTAAGTTTTGAGTTATAAGTTATAAGTTTGAGTTATTTTGAGTCAAAGTTAAAATCATTTGCTCTTGGGAGTTGGGAAAGTGATGCCAAAATTCTTTAACTGTCTTGTCTCCTACCTTTGCTGAAAAAGTCTCCAGAATGTCAGCAATTTTCTATCCAATATTCCATAAATAAGAGGATTGACTGAGTGTGATCCAGCAACTCTTAAAACGTAAGCTACATGAGTGATCCAAGCATGTTTCATCAGTAAATCAGACTTGCCAGCGATCGCCAAAATAAGAATCGCGTTCATGGGAAGATTTCCAACTCCATAGCAAAGGACGGTACCGACACTAACAAGTAAAGTTCGACGGTTTTTAATGTAGTTTAATATTGTGAAGAACGAGCCAGAAGTATCTTGAGCCACTGGATTTGAACCTAAGCTTTTTAGATATTTGTTTTGGTTCACGAGTCCCTGATATACTTTATAATAAAGTACAGCCATAACTGCTGTTGGGGCATAGTAAATGAAGAATATTGCGCATGCATAAATGTTCTTGGTGTACGTCGTCTCAGCAAGTGAGTTCTGCTTCACAAGACATAATGGCACACTTCCACCATATCCTGCGATCAAGCCAAGAATGTAGCCCAAAGCACAAACAAATTTCAATTTCCTTCTGCTGATGTCTGGTTTTAAGGGATGAACAGTAGCGCGATAGCGAAGGACTGAAATGACCAGCATCATGTATAATCCTGCGATACGAGGAATGAATCTCATTTTATAGAAGAAGCAGAAGGTTTTGTCCGATTGTTTCTTGCCTTGAAGAGAAACGTGTTGAACATAGGTGGAAATGTTTAAAACGAGCCATCCCAAATCACAGATGCCGAGGTGTAGAACAAGAAAGTAGTAGTTGCTTTTCAACAGTCTTCTTTGTCTTAATATGGAGATGATGACCAAAATGTTGCCGAGAATTCCAAATACAACAACTGAAGTATGCGAATATTTATATGCAGCTGGCTTCTCCATCGTTTCTTGGAATAAATTGAAATTCGGACTATAGATCTCCGCTAATAATGATATTCAAATTTACTTTGAAGCGGTTACATTGAAATCCTCTTTCCTTCAAGGTTTATACGATTTTATTATATAAAGTGTAGTGCTTTATAGAGATTTCGAGCACTGATAAAACTGATAATTTCACATGTGAGATTATTTATGATAATTTTACATGTGAAAATTATTGCTTTTCAACCAATCACGTAGCTTGTTGATAGTGGGAAAAATCTGATTAGTATGCAAGCAATCGCAAGAAGTGGAAGCATGTATTTTGACAATTTTGACTATTTTCGAGTTTTGTATTTTTGTTTTTCATCTTCTGTAAACTGGCTGTTCTTTTTGATGTACAATTTCACTTAAAATTTTTAAAGTATGGCATCGAATCGCTTTGTACCTCACAGTGAGGACGATATTCAATGTTTTGTGGACACAGAAGCAAATACAAATACGAAGAAAAAAACGGCAAGTGATGTTGGGCTCGTTAAACTTTTTCTTGCGAATGAGGGAGAAACTAGACCCATTGAAGAGATTCCTCCGCCAAATTTAGATCGATATTTATCTAAATTCCTTTTATCAGTCCGAAAAAAGTCTGGTGAAGAATATGAACCAACAACTTTGCGAGGTTTCATAGCTTCTGTGGACAGATACCTTAAAAAATTTAGATACAGCGAGTCAGTTATCAATGGTCAAGGTTTTGCGAATACTCGAGATGTTTTGAAGTCAAAACAGAAGCAATTAAAAAGACTTGGTAAAGGGAACAAACCGCAAGAAGCTGCTCCACTTACTGATGACGAGATAACTGCACTGTTTACTTCGAAAGTTATGCCTTATGGGAATTCATTCAGCAGAAGCCCTCGTTAACATTCTCTGGTTCAATAATTGTTTGCACTTTGGTTTGAGAGGAGGCAAGGAACAACGAGATTTGAAATGGGGAGATATTGAATTAAAAACCGACCTAAATGGCAAAGAATACCTCGAATACTCTGTAGAGAGGCAAACAAAAACTAGACCAGGTGATAATCCTGCAAATCGAAGAGCAGTAAAACCAAAAATGTTTGAAAACAAAGCCGTTGGACCGGAGCGAGATCCGGTTTTTGCCTACAAACTATATCGAAGTAAACGACGAGAACAAACCCTATCACCAAACTCGCCATTTTACTTAAGTGTAAACCATTGTCGTTCCCACGAAACATCACTCGAAGACTGCAAACCCTGGTTTAAAGCACAGCCAATGGGTGTAATCAAACTTAATACTTTGATGAAAAATTGTGCTGCAAAGGCAGAGATTGGGGCTAATAAGCGTATTACCAACCACAGCGCAAGAAAAACCCTTGTCCAAAAACTTCAGGATCATAACGTGCCACCAACACATATTGCTCAAGTGACAGGCCACAAAAATCTTCAATCTATAAACAATTATAGCTGTTTACGTGAAGAGCAACAAGAAGCCATTTCATCGTTGTTGTCTGCAGACACTCCGTCGCCGTCACGAACCTTGTCACAAACGACGAATGACACGTACTCAAGGGCATTAGTCCTTGAGGCAGGGAAGCAAAACAATGAAACAGAAACTTTATCGATGTTCAGAGGTAATTATACTGGTGGTACTTTCAACATACACGTTGCAAGCTCTACAGCGTCAAATAGCCAAACTTTAATAGCTGAAAGTCCGAAGAGAAAATATCGTAGACTCTGTCCTTTAGAAAGTAGTGATAGTAGCCAAGAAACCTAAGTATATTTTCAAACTTTCTGAATAATCTGTTGCATAAATAGCATGAATTATAAAATGCCATGTAACCTACTTTTAAGTTTTGCATGCATTGCCATTGAAAGGTTTCTCGTTTTAAATTTGTTTTTTTTCAGTTGAAACACGTTAATATTTATTAAATAAAGCATTTGAAGTTGATGAAAATGGATATATATTGTTTTTGTAAAAACTATACGCTTTATATAATAAACAGAAAAATACATGGATGCTTGGAAATATGGAATTTATTTCTCGTGTTGTGAAAGATATCTCACTCGTTCGCTGCGCTCACTCGTTCGATATCATTCTCTACACTCGAAATAAATTCCATATTTCCGCGCATCCATGTATTATTCTCTATAAAATGACTATTTTGACTAAATGTCGAATTTTGTCAATTCAAGTTCCCCAAAGTGTTCCCAAAGTTTGTACGCAATCTTCCATGAAGGTATAATATGGCGCCACGGAAGGCATATTTGCATGATTACATTTTCAATATTGTATAAGCTTGATTAATTGACAACAAATTTGGCAGTAGAAACATTTAAATGATAAATCACTTTGATGGCAAAATAATTTAAGCGAAAATTATTCTAGTTACCTTAGTATAAGTCTAGACTAGAGTTTTCGGTACATGAAAAGTTCGACGTCTAAACCTGGCCTAAGTTTCTCATTGTTTCATCATGCACATTTATATCTTCTAAGCGCTTGAAAGAGTCATGACTCTGGATGTCTGTAATGAAAATTTTTTATTTCTTTTTGAAGGCCATATATCTTTAAAATTGTCTGTTTGTTGTAAGTTTATAATAGGCACATCAAATAAAATTGAACAATAGTCATATAACGAAAACAAAACAATATATTTATTTCCGCAAGATTTAACTATAGTGCAAACT
Organism: Dendronephthya gigantea; assembly: GCF_004324835.1. NCBI lineage: Eukaryota > Metazoa > Cnidaria > Anthozoa > Malacalcyonacea > Nephtheidae > Dendronephthya > Dendronephthya gigantea. Next base: position 1,775,943 of record NW_021163033.1, on the reverse strand, counting down.
AGCGAACTTCATTAGGTTAATAAAAGCGTTACATCAAGTTTGTTTTCAAACACACATGCAGGTGGTTGTAAGTAATAATTACACAGTATAGTAAACTTTCTGATCCATATATATGAAATGGCAGCATTCTCAACAAATATTATGTTCATTTGTCCCGCTCATGGCTTGAATGTGAAATTAGTAGCTTTGATTTCTCATCGGATCTTAAAATTATAAGACTATTCACTTTCTATAAAAGTGATTCTAAATCAGTCTAATTTTCTTGCTTTCGTACTTTCTTTGAACAAAGTCTCCAAAATGCTGGCATCTTTTTGTCCAATATTCCATATATGAGAGGATTGACTGAGTGTGATCCAGCAATTCTTAAAACGAAAGCTAAATAAATGAACCAAACGTGTTTCGTGGGTATATTATACCTGTCCACAATTTTCAGAATGAAAAACACAGACGTGAGAAGATTTCCAACTCCATAGCAAAGAACGGTACCGACACAAACAAGGAAAGTTCGCCGATTTTTTAAATAGTTCACGATTGTAAAGAACGAGCGAGTAGTACTTTGTGCTACCGGGTTTGACCCTAAGCTCTTCAGATATTTGTTTTGGTTCACAAGTGCCCGATATACTTTAAGATAAAGTACAGCCATAACTACTGTTGGACCATAGTAAAAGAAGAATATTGTGAATGTATAGTTGAACTTCCTATAGATGCTTCTAGCAAGGACGTTTTCCACAAAACATATCGGTGTTGTTCCTCCATAGCCTATAATCAAGCCAAGAATGTACCCTGAGCTACAAATAACTTTCAATTTCCGTCGACTGATGTCTGATTTCAAGGGATGAACAGCAGCGCGATAACGAAGAACTGAAATGACCAACATCATGTAGACTCCTGCGATTTGAAAGAGAACTCTACCTATGAGAAAAAGGCAATATGCTTTCGCAGGCGGTCTTTCGGCAAGGAATACCTCCTTCTGGTCGCAAATCCTTAAAACCAGCCATCCCAGATCACAGATGGCGAGGTGTAAAACAAGAAAGTAGTAGTTGTTCTTCAACAATCTTCTTTGTCTCAATATGATGATGATGACCAAAATGTTGCCGAGAATTCCGAATACAACAACCGAAGTAAAAGTATATACAAACGCAGCTGCACTGTCCATCGTCTCTGAATGCATCGAAATTCTGACTAAACCGTAATTATATTTTAAATAGGAATTTAGGGTGAAATTGTTCTGTTGTTTTTTCGATCGGTGGTTTTGTTTAAGAACGAAAAAATTTCAAAAGAAATTTATATAATTTTATTATTTTAGTGTAATTTGAACGACTGCTATATACTTGAATACCAGATGTATTTTCTGAACTATTTATTGGGATCGAATACTCCTCATCGTCGACCATAGGTGCTGCTGTTGGTGGTGGTGGTAGTGCTTTTTGAAGCCCAGACAATAAAAGGTTTAGGCAGATAACATCACTTTGGACCATGAAGAAAATAAAATGTCATTATTTTCAACGCGATTATGTGAAGACTATGTTGAAGAATATATTGTATTATCCACAATGCATAAATTGCTATAAGAATCTCGAGTTCATATCCTCTCAATTAACAATAAAAGTTTGTTGTCATGGAAAAAACTATTTCTAAAGTGCAGCAGCTGTATTTATAATGTGCATGCATCGAGTAATATTGTCTTTAAGAACGGGTTAGAAACATGAATGTTCCTGCTTTATATAAATTTATTTTCAATTTCAATTCATCAAACTGCAAATCAGTAAATCAACTTTTCATTAGAAACGTGGCCATAATAGCGTTATAGCCGAAAAATATATCAATTTGCTCATATTGACCCGTTGATTTACAAAGATCTTCAGATGTCTTGGGTAACGCCTTAAAACCACCCCTGTATCTCCCTGTTCACTGACCAATTAGAATTTCCCAATAATAAAAGGAAAATTTTGATTGGTCGGTGATGTACGCATCGACCAATTAAAGTCGCACAAGGCAACCTCGTAATATTACATCCTCTGTATTGTATAAAGCTGTAGAAGGAACAAAACGGTAGAAGCCGGAACATACAAAAGACGTGCAACAACATAATTCAAGCGAAAATTATTTACATTGCTATAAGGTAGTTAAATTAGGTCTTACTAAGTTTTGAGTTCTATCCAGCGTCTATCTCGGCAAACGATCTCATAAGTAACAGTTCTTAATCCCATTCTGACTTTCGTTGCAACGATATTGGTCAAACGCGTATAGTTCTTTTGTGCGATTGCGTGGGTTCGCGACTAAAATTATGTCCTGTTTCATTTATATATTATATAATTACATTAAGCAAAAAAGGACAAGTACACTATATTCCTGCAATACCCTTGTAATGAACCGACGCTCACTCAATCCTTGACCAATGTTAATTAATATTTACAATTTTTTAGTTTACTTGCAGGTGTTCTGCACGCATTCCTAATATTTTTATGGCTTTTACGAGCCGGCAAGAAATGTCTGTCATTAACGAAAATAAAGATAGCAAACGTTTTCAGAATACTGCAATTTTAACGGATAATTTTTTAATGATTTTAGGAAGATAATTATTGCGAGCTTCGCACAAAACCATCCTAAACTGTACTCAATCAAACGTCCCGTTAATATGCATCTACAAATGCTTTTGCTTCTAATGTCATGTTATCATTAAGCCTACTAGTCGAGTGATAATAATAAGCCCCGTTTAGACTACACTTAATTTATTGCCACGGCTTAAATGGTATCTGAACCAACTTCATGCTTGTTCGGCCTTAGCATTGACAGCCTGAACACTGGTACGGGTACTTATTTTAGCCGTTCCGTGCAAAAAAAATTAAGTGTAGTGTAAACGGGGCTACACATGAACAAACTTTTATTCAAAATGTCAGCGTTTTAAACTAAAAGATATTCGTTTCTTTAACTTGTTTTTGACAAATGTATGATTTTCATTCAAATAAAGCTTAAATCAATTGCTCTTGATACCAAAACTGTTTAACTGTCTTGTCATCCTACCCTTGCCGTAAAGATCTCCAAAATGTCAGCAATTTTCTATCCAATATTCCATAATATAAATAAGAGGATTGACTGGGTGTGATCCAGCAACTCTTAAAACGTAAGCTACATGAGTGATCCAAACATGTTTCATCAGTAAATCAGACTTGCCAGCAATCGCCAAAATAAGAATTGCAGACATGGGAAGATTTCCAACTCCATAGCAAAGAACGGTACCGACACAAACAAGGAAGCTTCGACGGTTTTTAAGATAGCTTAAGATTGTGAAAGACGAGCTAGAGGTACTTTGGGCCACTGGATTTGAACCTAAGCTCTTTAGATATTTGTTTTGGTTCAAGAGTGCCCGATATACTTTATAATAAAGTACAGCCATCACTACTGTTGGGGCAAAGCAAATGAAGAAAATTTTGCCTGCGAAAATGTTTATCGTATAGGTGGAATCAGCATTAAGAGAGTTCTGCTGCACGAAACATAGTGGCGCACCTCCTCCGTAGCCTGCGATCAGGCCAAGAATGTAACCCAAACCACAAACAATTTTCAATTTTTTCCTGGTGATGTCTGGTTTTAAGGGATGTAAAGTTGTACGATATCGAAGGACTGAAATGACCAGCATCATGTATAATCCTGCGATTTGGAGGATAAATCTAATTGCATAAAAGAGGCAAACAGTTTTGTCCGATGATTTTTTTCCTAGAAATAGAACGTGTTGGACGTAGGTGCAAATGACTACAACCAGCCATCCCAGATCACACATGGCGAGTGTAGAACAAGAAAATAAAAGTTATTCTTTAACAATTTCCTCTGTCTCAAAACGGAGATGATAACCAAAATGTTGCCAAGAATTCCAATTATAACAACTGAAGTATACGAATATTTATATGCAGCTGGATTCTCCATCGTTTCTTTGAATGATTTGTATTTTTTTGCTAATCTTAGTCAGAAATTTAAGGTGAAACCGTTTTTTTTTTCTTTATTCGAGTATGTCTTCTCGTTGGAGAGCGGAAAAAAGTTAACTTCAAAAGCGGTTTATATAATTTGTTAGTGCGATTTGAACGACGAATGATACCAGATCAGTGTATTTCATCCACAGAATATTATAGGATGGGACACTAAATGACCATAGGTGGTGTGAAAAATCCAATAATAAACAGATTTAGGCGGATAACATTCATTCAAACCATGAAGATACAAAAATATGATTATTGCCCGACGCGCAAGAATATTTTTCTTATAGTGCACATCCACAATGCATAAATTACTGACGATTTTGAGTTTACAAATGCTCTCAATAAATGACAGTTATAGGTATGTTTCAGACGTTGAACTTCTTATGTGCCGAATCAAATGCAAATGACTTCAACAAAGACTTTATCTCATTGACATTAAGTTCAGCACATGAAAAGTTCGACGTCCGAAACGGCCTTGTGCACTAGAAGCTGTCAATGACAAAAGCAATTTCTGAAGTCAATAGCTGTATTCATGCAACGAATATTGTTAATTAACGTGGATAACGACTTAGAAACATGCTGCCTCTTACATGCATAAAATGGTTTTAACCGATCAAATTGCAAATCCGTAATTCAATTTCGTCACAGACGTGGCCATAACAACGTTCTGCTTAATTTGCTCATATTGATCGGTTGACTACAAAGTTCTTGAGATGTTTTGGGAAACGCCTTAAAAAACCTCCATGTATCTCCCTGTTCATTGATCAATCAGAATTTCCTAGTATTAAGTGCGATGCATCGAATAATGTTAGTTGCTTCTTATGTTAACGAAAAAAATGTCATATTTCATTCTCATGTTGTATATAATTACATTATGCAAATGAGTAAAATTACACTATATTTATGCAATAACCTTGTAAGGAATATACAGACGCCCATTCAAAGTACTCGACCAATGTTAATTAATATTCAAAACTTTTGAGTAAGCTAGACTTGCAGGTGTTGTGCACGCACTCGTTGTCATGACAAAACAGTTCCTAGGTATATTCCCCTAATATACCTTTTTGTCTCATAAGAGTCACCAATAAATGTATGCATCGATGTATGAAAAATAATGCTATTGAATATACTCTAAACCTTCGTTTGCTTTTAAAAGGCATATCTTTAAAAATGTCCATTATTTTCTTGTAAGTGTTTATAAAGGTCTACAGTAAATTTATTTCCGCGTCAGCGAGATATACGTGTAAACAAAACTAAATAAATATTTATAGTTAGTTTTTAAAGCTAAATTTAAATTTAAAGTTAGTGTTCGCTGTTCGTTCTCCAGCGTTTCTGTAACTTGATTTTGACAAATGTATATGATTTCAATCAAAGTTAAATCATTTGCTCTTGCGAAAGTGATACCAAAACCGTTTAACTGTCTTGTCCTCCTACCCTTGCCGAAAAAGTCTCCAAAATGTTAGCAATTTTCTATCCAATATTCCATAAATAAGAGGATTGACTGAGTGTGATCCAGCAACTCTTAAAACGTAAGCTACAAGGGTGATCCAAGCATGTTTTATCAGTAAATCAGACTTGCCAGCGATCGCCAAAATAAGAATCACAGTCATGGGAAGATTTCCAACTCCATAGGAAAGAACGGTACCGACACTAACAAGGAAAGTTCGACGATTCTTAAGATAGTTTAATATTGTGAAGGATGAGCCAGAAGTACTATGGGCCACTGGATTTGAACCTAAGCTCTTTAGATATTTGTTTTGGTTCACGAGAGCCCGATATACTTTGTAGTAAAGTACAGCCATCACTATGGTCGCAGTATAGTGAACGAAGAATGTTTTGAAAACATAAATGTACTTCGTATAAATCGTGTCAGCATCAAGGAGGTTCTTCTGCACAAAACATAGCGGCGCACCTGCTCCGTAGCTTGCGATCAGGCAAAGAATGTAGCCCAAACCACAGATAATTTTCAATTTCCTTCTGCTGATGTCTGGTTTCAAGGGATATACGGTAGCGCGATAGCGAAGAACTGAAATGACCAGCATCATGTATAATCCTGCGATTTGGGGGACAAGTCTTATTTTATAGAAGAGGCAGAAAGTTTTGTCTGTTGTATTCTTTCCCTGAAATAGATGATGTTGGACGTAGGTGCAAAAGACTAAAACCAGCCATCCCAGATCACAGATGGCGAGGTGTAAAACAAGAAAATAAAAGTTGTTCTTTAACAATTTCCTCTGTCTCAAAACGGAGACGATAACCAAAATGTTGCCAAGAATTCCGAATATAACAACTGAAGTATACAAATATTTATATGCAGCTTGATTCTCCATCGTTCCTTTGAATGATTTGAAATTCTGAGTTAATCTTTGCTAATCGTAGTGACAATGTGAAACTGTTCTTTCCTTATCCAGTCGCGACTGCGGCTTCGTTACAAACAAACTTCAAAAGCGATTTATATCATTTTTTAGTACAATTTGAACGACGAATGATGGCAAATTATTTCCTTCGCAAAAATTTTTAAAGGGATCGAACACTAAATGACCATAGGTGGTGTGGAAAAGCCAATAAAAAGGTTTAGGCAGATAACATCACTTCCGACTATGAAGATATGTACAAAAATATGATTATTCACCTGCGTGCAAGTTTATTTTTGATATGCTGTATATACACAATGCATAAATTACTCGGGGTTTCGAGTTTATAAATGCTCCAAATAAATGACAGTTAGTGGCTAGAAGCTGTCAGTGCCAAATCGATTTTTAAATTAAAAATCCAATATGGAGTCCCATATAAGAAGTGAGTGGGGAATATTTTAATGTTTTAAAAGAATTGGTTTCTATGTAACCCACAATTGAGAAGTCACGCTTGTCCACGTCTGAAACATTGATTTTGATTTTTAACCACTGAAAATTTGAGGACAAGTCGAGACAAGAAAGAATATTTTTAGGTACTTCATAGCTCTAATTTCTGCATCAGCAAGTGTCCAGAAAGCGATAAAATTAAAAATTCAAGATAAAAAAAATAGTCAACTATTTTTTAAACTTTTCATATCCATGTAAAGGTCAAAATTAAACTCAGCTTTTCTTGCAATCGATTATATAATAGTCAAAATGCTCCCAGAAAATTAGAGCCAGAAATCCGATCAATATGAGCAAATTGATTTTTTTCATAATATATATTTTTTTTAAATCAACGCTGTTATGGCCACGTGCGTAATGAAAAGTTAAATTACTGATTTGGAATTTCTTCGGTTGAAAATCATTTTACATATCAGAATCAAAATGTTTCTACTTTGTGCTTAAGGTTAACATTTTTCAATGCATGTCATGGATACAGCTGTTTAAATTCGCGTTAAATCACGCATGCGCGGCATCCATATTTGCCTGCATTTCTGGCCATGATTTTGTTAGTAAAAGGCGCGTTGAATAAGATTTCAAAGCGAAGCGTCTATACACGCAGGTACCTGTAAGTTCTCATAAAATATAAATAACAATAACAGTAAAGACGTCATGCTCGTTCATCGTCCGCTCGGGGCTTGATTGTTAAAGGAGAATGATTTCCTCTCGAATTATACAATTATTCGACCAATAACCCCCAGGAAAGTTATGCTTTTCTTAGTTATGGTCTTCTTGCCCTCATGCCATTTTTGTGCAGTCTCCAAAATTTCAGCAATTTTTTATCCAATATTCCATATACAAGAGGATTGACTGAATGTGTTCCAGCAATTCTTAAAACGTAAGCTGTATGAATTATCCAAACCTGCAGCAGATCATACTTGCCAGCGATCCTAAATATAAGAACCACAGACACGGGAATATTTCCAACTCCATAGCAAAGAACGGTACCGACACAAACAAGGAAAGTTCGATGATTTTTAATATAGTTCACGATTGTGAAGGACGAGCCGGAAGTACTTCGAATCACTGGATTTGAACCTAAGCGCTCCAAATATTTGTTTTGCTTCACGAGTGCCCGATATACCTTATAATAAAGTATAACCATAACTGCTGTTGGAGTTAAGTAAAGTACGAATATTGTGAATGCTTTATAGCCACTTGCATAGGGACTACTTGCAAGGGTTTTCAATAACAAACAAGGGGACACACTTCCACCGTAGCCTACGATCACGCCAAGAATGTAGCCCAAACCACAAACAACAAACAATTTCTGTCGACTGATCTCTGGTTTCATGGGATGGAGGGAAGCGCGATAACGTAGAACTGAAATGACCAGCATCATGTATATTCCTGAGACGCGAAGTGCATATCTTAGTTGATAAAAGAGACAGAAGGTTTTGTCCGATTTTGCCTTTCCTTGAAATAGATGATGTTGGACGTAGGTGCAAATTACTACAACCAGCCATCCCAGATCACAGATGGCGAGGTGTAAAACAAGAAAATAATAGTTGTTCTTTAACAATTTCCTCTGTCTCAAAACGGAGACGATAACCAAAATGTTGCCAAGAATTCCAAATGCGACAACCAAAGTATACGAATATTTATATGCAGCTGGATTTTCCATCTGTCTTTTGAATGAATTGAATTTCTCAATAAATTGTTGTAATAGTAGTGAGCAATTCAAGGTAAACTGCTCTTTTGTTTTTTCACTCTGCGGTCTTGTGAAAAACGGAAGAAATTTCAAAAGCAAAGTATTTAATCTCTTTACTATAAATTTGGCGACGACAGATACCAGATGTATTCCGTCTTTCGTGACTTTTGGGCTGAAACACTTAACGACCATCTGTTTGGATGACGTCCGAAAGACGGTGGCCAGTTGTCAGGGTCAGTTGTATAAAAAACTAGCTAACTTTTAACTGTAGTTAAGGACAGAATTGGCTAATCAGAGTTGTGTTCTTCCATAGTTAACTGGGATTTAACTATCCTAAATGTAGCATCAAATGTGGTACAACAACTGCCTAAAATAGACACAACACTTCTCGACGTTTCGACCTGAGGGCGTCGAGAAGTGTTTTACCTATTTTAGGCAGCTTTTATACCATATTTGATGCTAAGTTATTTGAAGACGCTGCCACGCTGCTTCCTGCTTATATCCTAAATGTATAGTTAAATAGTTTCCAACAACTTGCCCATGAATAGAAGAGTTTAAACAAATAACATCACTCAGGACCATGTATATAGAAAATAAAGTTATTGTCAGCGCGAGTATAGCTAATTATTTGTCATAATGTATATCCACATTTGTAAATTACTGAGTGTCTCGAGTTTATGAAGTTAAATGCTCTCAATAAACGAAGCTCCAGAAGCTGTCCTTGGCTAAAACAATTCATACTTTGAGGTTAGGAGTCTCTCAAGGCGTCTCGTAAATAATTAATTGATGACGTCTGAGTAGTAATGACCTCACCGATCCCAGTCATCCAATATTTGCATGCGCAATGTGGTGGCATTTTAATTAAACTATGACAAAGCGAATTCGCATGATTATACTTTATCGCGATTTTGTATAGAGCGGACTAACTGACAGCAAATATGGTAGAAATATAATAAGAATAAGACAGCAAAATTGAGTTGCAAAATAATTTCCAAGCGAAAATCATTCTAGTTACATTGCAAAACTGTAAGTTGTATCCAGCAAATATCGGCAAACGTCTGACATGATTCTAATGGGGGTGGCGAACCATTCAGGATTAGGGGTTGTCATGTTATATTGAGCAAGTTTTATAATGACCACGTTTTATAATGAAGACGTCCAAATATCCGCGAAAATGAAACGATTTGACTCTCAGAATATGTCAACTTTAACAACAACTTTGCTTCCCCTTCCAATGCGTATGTATGCGCGATTTTTATTTATTTGGTTATGAACCATATCAAGACAAATAGTTCTAGTGACATAATGTTATATACATAACATATAGGCCTATATAGGAACGTAGGTTTTATGGGTAACATTAAGCGAGGGAATATTCAAGATGCACCAACATGGTGGTTACTGCTTAGAGAAAATTTATCATATATACTAAGATCCTGAAACCGCCTATTTTTACTATGACTAACCTTATAAATTCGGAAATAATCCTGTATGTGACCTAATATAAGAAATTAACTGTGATTTTATGCTGTATTTTTCTGACCAATAACAAAACGGTTAGATCAACTTTAGTATTGGAAGCTGTCACATCCTCCCATACCCTCATGTGCCACACCCAAAACGTTTACCAGTCTCTTATTGCATTTCTGACTTTCGTTTGCCTTTAAAGGCATATCTTTAAAAATTGTTTATTTGTTGTTACCGTTTATAGGAATTAATGTCTACAAAGATAAATCCATATATTATTCTCGATTTATTAGGTGACATCCTAATTTTGATAAATATTATTTCTCTCGTCGACCTTCAGTGACCGTGCGTCAATACAGCTCTTGATAGAAGGATGCGTACGTGTTGCGTGTCACTAACGTTATTATACTTACTCTTTGTAAACATATATAGTTATATAAAGCTTGGAAGTAAAGTAAATATTTCGCCGGCTGCTGAAAGTTTGTACAAATTTGGTCTTGAACGAAATAAATACCTGCTTGCCTCAGCTATACAACGAATTTTAGATGTTTCAAATTATGTAAATCCCGACCAAAAGTGTTCCCATAAATATAATTATGCCATCATTGCGTGCGTAATATGCCGCCGTTTAAATCATCGCACACAAGGCAAATTCACATTGTTACATCATCGATATGATATCATTCACAGCAAATATAGCAGCTTAAACATACTAAAGCTTACATGAACCAAGTTCTAGTTCTTTTGCCAACCTTTACGTATTTGCAGCGATCTCGGAAAACGGCTGACAGAATTAGCACAGGTTTTTTTTACTATTCTTACTTTTGTTTTGGATATATATTAGTATGTCATTGAAGGTCAAGCATGCATAGCTCTTTTTTTTGCGGTTCGCATTAGAAATACGAATAAAAATATGTCATAATTAATTCTCATATCGTATAGATATAAACGCAATTATGATATAGCAATTAGAACAACTGCATTCTGCATGCAACAAAATACATTACAAAAAGATGTCAATCAACGCAGAGACCCTTCAAGACAAAATACTCGACCGGTAGCATACATTAATATTTACAATTTTTAACGTATAGCTAGACTGCAGGTGTTGTAATAATTTATTGTAATCATAAAATTATTATGTTATAGGTATTGCTCCAACTAATATCTTAAAATGGCTTGTAAAAGGAATATATGTCCAATATAATACAAACGTTTGTTGATCTAATGTTCTGAAAGTACCGGCTACGCCAACTAGTCAGGTTGGAGCCAATTTCGAACGTTTCATGAATATGATAAGTTCACAAAATAATTGTCGACTTTCTATGCTTTCTAATAGATTTTTAGATTCTTTTGTTCCCTTCCAAAATGAATATCGTAAAAATTGTCTGTAAAACTGTCTAAAGTATAAGACAATTTTTAATGTACTACGAGATAAATTTATTTCGCGAGGACATGAAAACTAGCGAAGTTTATTATGCTAATAAATAGCGTTAAATTTGATATTTAGAATTTAATGTTAGTTATTTAAAAGTGTCTACCCATGCAGGTGGCCGGCAGTTGGAAGTTCTCGTATTGCAATAATACTGAAAGTAATAATAAATACTTTCTCTTCCAAACTTAGCTATATGAAATGGCAGCATTTTCGATAAATAAGCTTACGATGTTCCTTCGTCCACATTCCTAACCAGAATTTGAAATGTGTGTTATTTCCACTCAAATGTAAGATATATGAGACCAAGAACACTCCATGAAGTTATACTAGAAACGTCTAGATATCGTGTTTCCTCTTTGAACAAAGCCTCCAAAATATTAGCGATTTTTTATCAAATATTCCATAAATGAGAGGATTGACTGAACACGATCCAGCAACTCTTAAAACGTAAGCTGTATGAATTATCCAAACATGTTTCATCAGTAGATCATACTTACCGGAGGTAATAAAAATAAGAACTACAGACATTGGAAGATTCCCAAATCCATAACAGAGAACGGTACCGACACAAACAAGGAAAGTTCGACGGTTTTTTAGATACTTGCCGAAGAAAGAGGTGGAAAATGCTTGTGCCGCTGGATTTGAACCTAATCTCTTCAGATATTTGTTTTGCTTCACGAGTCCCAGATATACTTTATAATAAAGTACAGCCATAACCGCTGTTGGGGCATAGTAAATGAAGAATATTGCGCATGCAAAAATGTTCCTCGTATACGACGTATCATCAAGTGAGTTCTGCTTCACAAAACATAGAGGCGCGACTCCTCCGTAGCCTGCGATCAAGCCAAGAATGTAGCCCAAACCACAAACAAATCTCAAATTCTTCCTGCTGATGTCTGGTTTAAAGGCGTGTAGAGTTGCCCGATAGCGAAGAACTGAAATGACCAGCATCATATATAATCCTGCAATGCGAGGGATGAATCTCATTTTATAGAAGAGGCAATAAGTTTTGTCCGATGTTTCCTTTCCTTGAAGTAGTTCTTGTTGGACGTGGGTGCAAAAAACTACAACCAGCCATGCCAGATCACAGATGGCGAGGTGTAAAACAAGAAAATAATAGTTGTTCGTTAACAATTTCCTCTGTCTCAAAACGGAAACGATAACTAACATGTTGCCAAGAATTCCGAATAAAACGACAGAAGTATACGAATATTTATATGCAGCTGGATTCCCCATCGGTTCTTTATGTCTTGAAACCTTGATTAAACTCTTTGTAGTTATTAGTCAGCAATTTTTGTAGAACTCGAACAAGTTTCCAGAACGGTGATTCAATACAATGTAAACAATGACAAATACCGGATGTATTAATTCGACTGTAGAGACCAGTTTACACTTTGTGACAACAGGTCGCGTCATAAAAACTGCATGAAACGGAATAAAAACAGCTTTAAATTTCGCAGATAACATCATTTTGGATGATCAAGATAAAGAAATATTAATATCATGAGTGCATGTGTTTTTGTTTTACTGTTTATCCATTATGCATTAGACTGAGGATCTCAAGTTTGTGAATGCTGCAAATAAATTACAGTAAGTGCCATTGGCATTGAACTAGAAGCTGTCATAGGCAAAACTGGTAAAATGACAGACTAAAGGAGAGCGCTGCGTTTCACGCGGACTAGAATTATATGCTGCTTCGTATGTAGAATGATTTGCATTTGCAACATCAAATTGTAAATTGTCTTTTAATTGTTGGTTTTGATAACGTGGAATGAGATAAAAATTTTCTTTTGACCGCAATGGAAGTTTTCATTGCACGATCTAGTCGGGCAAATGTTTTTTTTATTTACTGAGGTTTTCCCGAAAAAGTGTGCATAACACAATTCACATGTCAAGCAATTTTTGATCCCAATAATTAATTTCGAATCGATCGATTCATTTTCAGCAGCTATTTACAAGATAACATGTAATCTACCAATGGAAATTTCGAACATGCAGCGACAATACGTGATGTATTGTCCCGTAGGCCCATTATAGGCCCGGTCTCTGACGTCAAACTCTCCGTGTGCCGAACCTAATGTTGATAAGATAAAGTCTTTGTTTAAGTTCATTTGCATTCGATTCGGCACGTGAAAAGTTTGACGTCTGAAACGGGCCTAAGTTCCCCCACTTTGAATTTCAAAAGCATGGAGTATATAATAATGATTGCTATTCATCGACTGTTATACATCTTCATAATAGTATTATTTACGAAGGTTCGTCTACAAAGCAAGGTTATTCATGCTCTAGGTAAATATATCAGCAACTAGAACTACTTAGCCTAATATTGATTATTGTAATAAAAATCGAATGACATGCAACAACGCGCGTACGATTTGTGTCAAATCATAAATGCTCTAAGTTCGAACTTTTCAAACTATAATAATTATGTATCACATTGAATACGAACTTTAGGCATTTCGCAACGGTGATCCCAAATTGCGAGTTTCGATGTGAGTTGACTTTCATTTCCGAACATATTGTCTATCTGGCATGAATTCAGTAATAGACTATTTTCAACTAGAGTCAACTACGTAACTGCTGAATTAGGAAAATTTACGACCCAACTTTCTACAAAAGTTGCCTCGAACGATAAAAGCTGCTTGAGGTTTGTCAAAAGGCAAAAGGTTGACAAAAGATTAAGACAAACTATCAAAGTCTATCCAGCTATGGTGACGGTTTTCCTAGTTTTAAATTCTGTTTTATAGGGAAATGGTCGAATAAATTGCTCAGTTGAGAGCGTGTTTAGGCTTTCTGACGCATCATAATGTTTTGTTTTGTTTTTCTTAGGGAAAATGGCGAGCGTATTTATTTGATATTGCCAGCAGTTCGAGATTTGAGATGACCATCATGGTGTTGATCATATTCAACATGGTGATTATGATGGTGAGACATCACAGACAAAGTGAGCCTGTTACCAAGATACTCTATATCCTTTTCTATTGTTATACAACAATTAACATTCGCAAATCGTCTGTAAATTGACCATGATTTGAAGTGACCATTTGACGGCCTAACATTCCAAATTTTTTTTTGCAAATTTTCTTATTAAGAGGCTGTTTACACGAGTCTGGTTACCGAGATAGAATGAAACGTCAAATATGACTTTGGGGTATTAAAATGAGTCTTTTTGAAACACAACGAGCATAAGGAATTGTTGTAATGATTACATAACTATCAGGATCATGTTATGTACTCATTTTAAGTCCATTTTAACATTGATCTTAAGTTAACATGTTCATTGAATCTCTGTCACCAGACACGTGTGAGCAGCCCCTAATCATATGTCTGGTGACAGAGATTCAATGAGGATCTCTAGGTTATCGGTGCATGGTAAATTGAACAAGGTGATGTCATTCGCTAAGGTATATTTGTTAAAGATGCATACATGTAAGACTCTTAATTTCCTTGACTAACACCGTGATGCTGTTCGCGGGGAATACTTTACAGCAATGTGATATTCACGGCCATATTCTGCTTGGAAGCTTTCTTTCGACTTCTTGTTCAACATTTAGACTATTTCAAAGAACCCTGGAACGTATTTGATTTTATTGTGGTTTTGCTGTCGATTGCCGGTATGTATCATAAAATTGCTCCTTTTATCGTATGATGATTGACAAAAAGACTATTAAATCCACGTTCAGGTTTTTAATACGCCACCGATTGACCGAATTATAGTTCTCAATCTGGGATAGGAAAACAGCTTTATTCAATGACTACAACTACAGCGTTTATCTCACATCTTTCATTTCAGGTCTTGTTATGGAGCATCTGAATCATTCCTTCATCATCACGCCAAGTATATTCCGCGTGGTTCGTGTATTTCGCGTGGGGCGCTTGTTACGTTTCTACAAAAACGCGCGTGGAATTCGCCGTCTGTTATTCGCCTTGCTTATTTCGTTACCAGCCCTCGTGAATATCGGCGCACTGCTATTTCTTTTGCTTTTTATCTACGCCATCATCGGCATGTCCTCGTTTGCTTACGTGAAACACTCGGGTGCAATAAACGATATGGTAAACTTCGAGACGTTTCGTAACTCTATGCTGTTGTTATTTCGGCTTTCGACTTCTGCTGGATGGAATGATGTGTTAGCTCCGCTGATGGTTCAACCGCCCGAATGTGATCCGACACACGACGACCTCCCGAATGGTAACTGTGGCAATCCGTATTTCGCAATATTCTATTTTGTCACTTTTGTTCTGAGTACATCTTTAATCATCATCAATATGTATATCGCGGTCATTATGGAGAACTTACATGAAGCCTTCAAGGCTGAAGCCACTGGCATAACGAACGATCATCTGGATATGTTTTATCACAAGTGGGAACATTATGATCCACAAGCAACCCAATATATCCCTCATGGCCAACTGTCTGATTTCGTGGACTCGCTGGAGGAGCCAATAAGGTTACCGAAGCCGAATAAATTTGCGTGTATAAATTTGCACATACCTATACAACAGGTAAGTAATGCATCTGCGGAAATAATATTATGTTATGTTGCGTTGCGTTGCGTTGCGTTGCGTTGTGTTGGTATTTTGCACTGGACGTTGAACATGTTCCTGCATGTCTGATAAAGACATACAAACAGAATCCTTTGTTTCCAAAATTTTAGGAGCGGTGAAATCTCCTGGGGCCGGTTGTATAAAAACATAGTTAACTTTAACTATGATTAGCGCTAATCACTGTAATTAAATCCTTAACTATGATTAGTTAACTACACGACTTAACTGCGTTGCACAAAACGTAGTTAGTCGGATGATTAACTAATCACGTAGTTAACTTGCGTGGAGCTTGCGTGGGGTTGTTAAACAGAGAAATAGCATGAAGTATCTAGAAATTATTGACCGCTATTACTGACTTTGAACAAGACTGTGGACTCGTATTTACAAAAATTGACAGTATTTTGATCTAAAATATTGGGAAAAATGCAATAAAACAAGGAAAAAATTCAAAATAATTCAACGAAAAAGGCGCTCTTAATATAAAAAGGTCCCTTTGAGCCAAAATACCGGGTGCAGTTGAAAATGGAGATGGCTAATCTTTGCTAGGATCGTTATTTGGCATCGACACCTCTCCCGAAGCAAAAATATACTCCGTTGCTGCCCAAATGAAAAAAATAAAAGCATATTGAAAGTTTACAAGCTTCAACGGGGCCTTTTCTGAGTGGATAACAGTTCACAACCTTGGTGTGTATTGATTTTAATGCTTTCTCACTCCTCAAAATCTCAAGACGCCATTTTTAACTACGATTTGGAAAGTTAACGATGCCCTTTTTTAACTGCAGTTTATATAAGGCTAACTACACTTTTATACAACCGGCTTAACTACGTGATTAAAGTTAACTACTTTTTAACTACTTTTTAACTGCAGTTAGCGCTAACTACGTTTTTATACAACCGGCCCCTGAAGTACACTTTACTTGGGTTTTTAGCATTTATATCAGAGCTATAGTTCCTATAACCTTATAACTTAGCATCAAATGTGGTATAACAACTGCCTAAAATAGACAAAACACTTCTCGGGCCTTCGTCACGAAAGTCAGTATGCAGATGCTGCCACGCTACTCCCTGGTTATATTGGAACCTATAGTTCTTATAATTAAACATAATCACAAAAATTTCGGCTAGTTTCACAAAGAACAACAGGGATTTCTACTTCGATAACCTTTCTTAGCGCTGATTGGCTAAAATATGAGCGTCATGCATGCAAATCACCTGGAATATGTACATGTAAGTCGCTTAATAAATCCATCCTCAATTCAGTTCACCTGTTTTTTAGGGGGACCGTATTCATTGCGTGGACGTGCTACAGGCGTTGGTTCGTCAACTACTAGGTGACATTCAGCGTGAAAACCCAGATGCTTTTAAATTGATGCAGCGGAAGTTAGAGGAAGCATTCCTCGTGGCGTTTCCAAACAGAGCAAAGCAACGTCGTGAAACAACAACATTCGTACGGAATAGGGAAATCTATGCCGCGGTTGTTATTCAAAAAGCTTGGCGGAGAAAAGTCGTGAAAAAACGAACATCGCAGCAAGTCATTTATGATGCTATTCAATCCGGCAAGTAATGTATTGTTTCCGAATGAACTTTCCGAGTTAAAGATGATTGTGGTGGTTGTTAGTGGCCATTGTTGTAAGCTATTTTGTAGTGATTTAATTACTTAGAGGGTTGTTTGTAATTGTATAATATATTAACCTCTTGTTTGTTTCCTAATATTACGTAACAGTTACTCTAGATCTGGTAGAGATTTTAGATGGCTTTTCCCTCGGGTTAGTTATTCCTTAGTAATTAGCAGATATGCAACATGCACGTACGCCTACTGTCTTTAATTATCTACGCATATGATGTCTATGATGTTTACACCTGGTCATTCCTGCACTATTGGGCATTATTCCATGAAATCAACAATCACTCCTTAGAAAGAAAAACAAATAAAACAAAGAATTTTGCAAGGGTTTCGGAATTTTTCAAGCACTGCTCTCAAATGTTGAAATATAGGACAGGACAGCTTTTATCAATGGCAAAGCTTTACATGATGACAATGAACTTCTGAAGCTTCTGGGGCCAGTTGTATAAAAGGCTTGTTAACTTTTAACCTTAGTTAAGTGAGGACAAGCTAAGTACATTAAAAAACCTAGCAATCTCCGCTCGGCGGTCTAATCACATTTCTCTCTTTGATATTTAAAAGTGTAACAATCAAACAAATCATTCTTTAAAACTGGAAAGCACTGGAAAGGACAACTTTTTTTCAAGGCGCTTTCAGTGATCAGGATGATTTCCGAACGAAACTTGCCTTGTCCTTGGTTATTTAGTGACATCGCTCACAATGACATTTTTCGTAGCGAAATCGCATGTTCGGAATTGATCGGCATGTTGTCGTCGCCTGATCATCATCACACCATGTGATGCTATAGGATCACGTGGTAAGGTTGTAGCCAATATAATCAACTGTCTTGCACCGGGTAAAAATTTGCCCGAATGGATCGCGAAGGTGAACAGCAAGATGAAGACGAAGCAGGCAAGTTTGAAAATTGTTCGAGGAAGAAGGAGTTCGTTGATTGAAAGGTGGGTTCCGGCGATTATATTCGTAATCTGAGGTTATTTTCTTCGACCTCGGAGAGGGGGCGTTTGCATCCATGGGTTAAGACCCCCGCTCATTGCTAGTTCCCACTGTAGGCCTTTGCACTTTTCTACGGGAGGGCCGTTGGCTAGCCTTAAGGAAAACAGTGTAGCTGAGCTGAGCCCTTTCATTTTCGTTGTATATAGGTTTATCTGAACAGCTAGTTGTCAAGATGAACGTGAAGAGAAAAGATGAAATAGAATTCAGTTCAAGACTCGCTCGCTCAAATTCAAAATGGCGATGCCGATGAAAACCGTACTATGTGGACTTTACGGACCTTTCTGAGCAGGATTGTTGTGTTTTCATGCCAAAGTTAAGTACTTTCCTATCAATCTCTCTTCTGCTAATCATTTGATCAGAACTGAAAAACAGAAAACTATATACAATATGTAATACCGAGCGTACAAGTTTATAGCTAATGTTCTAGCTCCCATTCGGTCTGCCAATGACGATCATTTTTCTACTGAGAATTCATGAGGAGCTTCCGAACCCATATTCGCTAAAGCGAACTCAAAATTTCGCCTGTTTTAGATTGCTGAGAAGCCGAATATATCATATGTTCATGGAATGCGGATGGACCATGCCACCTGTACCGCGTGGTTTTGAGGTAAGACTTAGATCATGGTCTGAGTTAGTTTGTTGTATTGTCTGGTCAAAGTTAAGCATTTCGCTTTACTTTTAAATCCGTGCTGCTGATTTTTTTACTGCTGAGAGTTTATAAACATTTTATTGTCCCCGTAAAGATTTCATATCAGTGATTTGTAACTGAAATTCTTGCTTTGTTGTTATAAAACAGCAAATATTAGTATATAATATATCAGCGGCTCATAAATTCTCAATATATGAAATAAAAAATATAGACCCTGGGAACGAGGTTAAAAAATATATCAACTGCTCTGATTTTATACAGCCAAAAAAATTGACTTCTGACTGGTAAATTATATATTTTGTTGTATAAAGAGGAATTTAACTAGGATCTTTTGCATTTACTTCCAGGGGATTTTTTAATAACTAAGGGAATGAAAAGAGTCACAATTTTAAACTTTAAAATGCCACTATTTTGTTAGGATTACTGCCAATTTTACTGGTTAAGTTTGCTTCTATATGGTCGCAATGCTGTGTCAATAAACGCCAGTCTCAGTGTTTTTGTTTTGTTGTTCAAATTCCTGTGGTGGTCTTACAATAAATATAGCAATGTTGGTTTATATAGCAAGATGAAACGACTATCGATTACCTGGACTATATTATAGTCCAATACTGCGCAATCCTGATAATTCAAATTGGGATTTTGTATTCATGTTGTCTTTTTATTAAAGGTTTTTCTTGGTCTAAAGTGCAATATGAGCTATGTATATGTGCTTTACTATTAGATGTTCATTGATTGGAAACCTGTTTAGTCAGAGATTTCTGCCCCAAGGTGATTCTAATTCAATGCCTTCTTTGCTTTGTCACTGAAATTCCGGATCCTGTGGTGGTCTTAGAATAAATATCCATGAAAAATACCAACAATAACGATTAGAAAGTTAGGAGAAACGTTAGGTTTAAAAGATGGAAGGAAATGAGATTTTGTACCCAAAATGATATTAGTCTTACAAAAAAAATTTAAAATGTCGTCTTTCACTGCCAGCGGCAAAGGCCGAGTGGGTTAAAACAGTAGTTAGTCCATAGGTGGTGGTTCAAGCCCTTGCCTGTCATAATACGAATCAGCACCTTTTAAGATGAAATGAAAAGGTAAGGGTAAGCCTTACCATTTTGGTCAATTTTGACGACTTTTTCAATGTTCCAAAAACCAACCAAATATGCTCTAAAATGAAAGATACTAGTCTTAGGAAGCCATTTTTAGCATTTTAAGACAGTTTTTGAACAGTTCAAAAAGTCGTCAAAATTGACCAAAATGGTAAGGGGTAAGCCTTACCATTTTGGTCAATTTGACGACTTTTTCATTGTTCCAAAAACCAACCAAATATGCTCTAAAATGAAAGATATTAGTCTTAGGATGTATTGCACCATAAAGGCCCAAACCAAAAACAAAGATACGCTTGTTTACTGAGAACCGAATCCGTACCACTATAACCCCATCGGTTTTCAACTTTTGAGAATCTCCTGCGACAGACTTCTCCCGGCCAGTCAGGCAACATCTTAAATTATCAATGAAATTAACTTTTGGTTTGGGATTCACATGAAAATACACAAATAAACTGACAATTTCTTTCTCTGTTAAGATAACAGATTGTGCTGGGCCTATTGCAAAATCTTCCACTGGCATCAATGGGAAACGGATCTGGTAAGATCTTCCTAAGACATTTAATATCTTTCATTTTAGAGCATATTTGGTTGGTTTTTGCAACATTGAAAATGTCGTCTAAACTGACCAAAATGGTAAGGCTTATCCCTTAAGGCCCTGTTACACGGTGCAATTTTTCTTGCAACTTGCAATGCAATTGTACTTCTAAGAGATGTAAATTAGTAAAGAGTCTTGCAGAAGAACAGTGCAGGAAGTGTAATAAACACAAAAGTTCCCTTGTTCCCAAATATACATCTCTCAAAAGTAGAATTGCATTGCAAGTTGCAAGAAAAATTGCACCGTGTAACAGGGCCTTTACCATTTTGGTCAATTTTGACCAATTTTTAAACTGTTCAAAAACTTTCTTGAAATGCTAAAAATGGCTTCCTAAGGCTAATATCTTTCATTTTAGAACATATTTGGCTCTTTTTCGGAACAATGAAAAAGTCGTCAAAATTGGCAAAATGGCCAGCCTTACCCCTTACCATTTTGGTGAATTTTGACGACGTTTTGAAGTGTTCAAAAATTGTCTTAAAATACTAAAAATGGCATCCTAAGACTAATATCTTTCATTTTAGAGCATATTTGGTTGGTTTTTGGAACAATAAAAAAGTTGTCAAAATTGCCAGCCTTACCCCTTACCATTTTGGTCAATTTTGACGACTTTTTCAATAGTTCAAACACTGTCTTAAAATGCTAAAAATGGCTTCCTAAAACTAATATATTTCATTTTAGAGCATGTTTGGTTGCTTTTTGGAACATTGAAAAAGTCGTCAATTTTGTCTTCAAGTATTAAAATGTATTATTTTATAGTAAGTATCAACACAGAATGCATTGGCCTAGTTGTTAAGGCTACCGCCCTACCAAGTTGTGAGCGTAGGTTCGAATCCTGCAAGGGAGACATGCAATTTTTGCCACCTAAATTGCTATTTAATCTAAAATTCTGCGAATATTATTACGTCGAATAAAGAACAAGAGCATTTGATAAATGATGCTGTGGTCCAGCGGTTAAGGCTGCGGACTACCAGGTTGTAAACCCAGGTTCGAATCCTGCATGGGAAAGGTTTGATTTTTCCCATCGAAATAATTGTTTAATTTAAACTTCATCGAAAAGGATTGGGTCAAATAAAGAACAATAGCTTTCGACAAATGATGCGGTGGTCTAATGGTTAAGACGTTCGTGTCTTAATCCGAGGACTAACGTTTCAACTCCTGGCAATGCAAAAAAATTAGCCTGAAAAATTTCGGTGTGATTTGGAATGTTTAAAACAATTAAAAGACTTCTCTGCCTTTGCAAAAGACCATAAATTGAAAAAAATTTGAAATATAAAAAACAAAAAAAAATTATCGCCTTCAAATGTACCTGAAAATTGAAAGAAAAGCACAAGAAAAAAAAGTTTTAAAAACACGTGTCTTCTAAAAAGCCTGAAAATGAAGAAAAAAACTAGAGAAAAAAACTAACTAGAAAAACTAAAGAAAAAAAACTAGAAAAATAGAAGAAAAAATAGAAAATAAACTAGAGACCACAAGACAAAAATCAAGTTTCTTCTTAAACTTTTCAAAAAACATTTAGAAAATACTTAGAGAAAAACATTAAGAAAAAAACTAGAGAAAAAAACTAGAAAAAAAAACTAGAGAAAAAACTAACTAGAAAAATAGAAAAAAAAACTAGAGAAATAGAAGAAAAAACTAGAGAAAAGAAAACTAACTAGAAAAATAGAAAAAAAACTAGAGAAATAGAAGAAAAAAAGAGAAAACGAAGAAAAAACTAGAGAAAAAAAACTAGAGAAATAGAAGAAAATACTAACAGGTTTAACTTAGAAAAAATACAAAAAAATACTAAGAGGTTTAATTTAGAATCGTCAAGTCACACAGAAGAACTTGCAAAATAAAAACACTAACACCATCAGACGAAAAAGGTTTATTTCTTACACTTTACAAAGAAAAAAGTTACAAAAAACTAGAGAAATAGAAGTAAAAACTAGAGTAAAAAAAAACTAGAGAGAAAAAAAAACTAGAGAAAAATAACTAAGTAGAAAAATAGAAAAAAAAACTAGAGAAATAGAAGTAAAAACTAGAGTAAAAAAAACTAGAGAGAAAAAAAAAACAAGAGAAAAAAGAACTAAGTAGAAAAATAGAAAAAAAAACTAGAAAAATAGAAGTAAAAACTAGAAAAAAAAAACTAGAGAGAAAAAAAAAGAAAAAACTAGATAAACAGAAGATAATACTAACAGGTTTTTTTTAACTTAGAAAAAAAACTAAAAAATACTAAGAGGTTTAATTTAGAATTGTCAAGTCACACAGAAGAACTTGCAAAATAAAAACACTAACACCACCAGATGAAAAAGGTTTACTTCTTAAACTTTACAAAGAAAAAAGTTATCTTTATAAATCCAAGTTTTGAAAATTGTCACATAATTCATCACATTCCACACTAAAATATATGAATTAATGAATCCGGGTTTCCTATTCAACTTTCTTCAACACTAAAGTAAAAAAAAGAATTTCATCAAAAAAAATAAGAGAAAATATATTTAGAAAAATAACAAATACTAAGAAGAAATTAAAGAGAAAAGAAGTATAAGAAAAAGCCAAAGCAACTGTCAAAATCTTTTCAATTGTGAAAGCACACGGAAAACATGCAAAATCGAAACAACAAACACCACAAGACAAAAATCAAGTTTCTTCTTAAAGTTTTCAAAAAAACATTTAGAAGCAACTGCCAAAATCTTTTCAATTGTGAAAACACACGGAAAAACATGCAAAATCGAAACAACAAACACCAGAAGACAAAAATCAAGTTTCTTCTTTAACTTTTCAAAAAACATTTAGAAGCAACTGCCAAAATCTTTTCAATTGTGAAAGCACACGGAAAAACATGCAAAATCAAAACAGTAACACCACCAGACAAAAAAGGTTTACTTCTTAAACTTTACAAAGAAAAATTTCTCTTTATAAATCCAAGTTCTGAAAATCGTCACATAATTGATCACATTTCACACATGTTATCACACACTAAAATATATTAATTAATGAATCTAGGTAAGGGCTAAAATAATTCAGGTTCTTCAGGGGTGCCTTTCAACTTTCTTAAACTTCATTCATTCTAAACTCTAAAGAGAAAAAGCATTTCATCAATCCTTTTAGGCAAAAAGTGGCAGCAAAGTTTGTATTTTCAACCTGACATCATTATTAAAAAAATATTACTCATTATCTTACTTTAGTCATCTGTTTTATGCCAATTATATTTTTGCCATTTTCAATAAAAAGAATGTGTCACAGGTATATATTCAACCCAGACATATGTCACTATTTAATTTGAACACAGAAAAACTGGGTATCACCCTTCTGAGTACTAAAGAATATAAATCACAGGGAAATCAGAAAAATTTCTCCCAAGTTCTCCCACTTTTTCGTGGATATTTATTGTAAGACCACCACAGGAATTTTAGTAATCAGCCAGACTGGTTTAGCTGTTATAGCATTAAGTTTCATCATTGGTTTCACACATGGTGACCATAGAAGCAAATTTAAATTTCATAGTTGTCATCTCAACAATGTAGTGGCTTTTTAAAATCAAATGCTGACCATCCATGACAAATCAAATTACCTCTGTGCAGAAATCTTGTCACTTCCAATGTTCATCTGACAGTAAAGTTCATATCCATAGCTCATGTTGCACTCTTGACCAAGGAAAATCTTGAATATAGATATATAAAAAAGACATGATTAATATAAAATTCCATTTAATTAACTCTTAACTTATGTCTAGTTTTTGGTCAGGTATTCTATGGTTATACTTCATCCCTCTACATATAACTATGGTTGCTATTTATTTAAAGACCCCAGAATTATTACTGGTGACACATAGTGAGCATAGAAGCAATGTTAACTTAGTAATCTTAACAAAATTTGTGACTGCCTGACGATTTTCCAAAAAAAGATCCTAGTTGCAGCAAATTCCCCCTTATACTAAATAACAAAATATATACCGGGCAGTTGATATGTATTACAAGGTCACTACAAGAATTTCAGCTGCAAGCTAATATAACTTTTGAAGGAACAATCGATTACCTTTGCGCAGAATCTTGTCATTTCCAATGTTCATCTGACAGTAAAGTTCATATCCTAGCTCATATTGCACTCTTGACCAAGGAAAATCTTGAATATAGATATATAATAAAAGACATGATTATATAATTCCATTTATTCACTATCTTAATTATTGTCTAGTTTTTGGTCAGGTATTCTATGGTTATACTTCATCCCTCTACATATAACTATGGTTGCTATATTTATTTAAAGACCACCCCAGGAATTTATTACTGGTGACACATAGTGAGCATAGAAGCAATGTTAACTTAGTAATCTTAACAAAATTTGTGACTGCCTGACGATTTTCCAAAAAAGATCCTAGTTGCAGAAAATTCCCCTTATACTAAATAACAAAATATATACCCGGGCAGTTGATATGTATTACAAGGTCACTACAAGAATTTCAGCTGCAAGGTATAACTTTTGAAGGAACAATTGAATTACCTTTGCGCAGAAATCTTGTCATTTCCAATGTTCATCTGACAGTAAAGTTCATATCCATAGCTCATGTTGCACTCTTGACCAAGGAAAATCTTGAATATAGATATATAAATAAAAAGACATGATTAATATAAAATTCCATTTAATTCAACTATCTTAATTATTGTCTAGTTTTTGGTCAGGTATTCTATGGTTATACTTCATCCCTCTACATATAACTATGGTTGCTATATTTATTTAAAGACCACCCCAGGAATTACTTACTGGTGACACATAGTGAGCATAGAAGCAATGTTAACTTAGTAATCTTAACAAAATTTGTGACTGCCTGACGATTTTCCAAAAAAAGATCCTAGTTGCAGAAAATTCCCCCTTATACTAAATAACAAAATATATACCCGGGCAGTTGATATGTATTACAAGGTCACTACAAGAATTTCAGCTGCAAAGCTAATATAACTTTTGAAGGAACAATCGAATTACCTTTGCGCAGAAATCTTGTCATTTCCAATGTTCATCTGACAGTAAAGTTCATATCCATAGCTCATATTGCACTCTTGACCAAGGAAAATCTTGAATATAGATATATAAATAAAAAGACATGATTAATATAAAATTCCATTTAATTCAACTATCTTAATTATTGTCTAGTTTTTGGTCAGGTATTCTATGGTTATACTTCATCCCTCTACATATAACTATGGTTGCTATATTTATTTAAAGACCACCCCAGGAATTTATTACTGGTGACACATAGTGAGCATAGAAGCAATGTTAACTTAGTAATCTTAACAAAATTTGTGACTGCCTGACGATTTTCCAAAAAAAGATCCTAGTTGCAGAAAATTCCCCCTTATACTAAATAACAAAATATATACCCGGGCAGTTGATATGTATTACACACAAGAATTTCAGCTGCAAGGCTGATATAACTTTTGAAGGAACAATCGAATTACCTCTGTGCAGAAATCTTGTCACTTCCAATGTTCATCTGACAGTAAAGTTCATATCCATAGCTCATGTTGCACTCTTGACCAAGGAAAATCTTGAATATAAGAAGACATTATTAATATAAAATTGCATTTTCAACTATCTTAATTATTGTCTAGTTTTAGCAAAAGGCACACAAACATCAAAGTAAAATACTTAACTTTGACCAGACAGCACAACAATCTTGCTCAGAAAGGTCCGCGAACGGTCCACGTGTATGGGATCGCCATTTTGAATTCGGCGGCCGGGCGAGTCTTGAACTGATTTCTATTTTCTATTTCAACTGTTCTCTTGACGTTCGTCTTGATAACTGGCTGTTGAGATAAACGTTAATGACAAAATGTTCAGTTCTGCTTCAGTCTATGGGTGCGGAAGTTGCTTATGACATAAATTTTCAGTAAAAAATTATCATTACAGGCAGAATTAAACTCGAAACTTTAGATAACCTTGTACGCAGAATATTTCATATTGTATATGGTTTTTTGTTATTTCTGGCCAACAATTAGCAGAAGGCACACAAACATCAAAGTAAAATACTTAACTTTGACCAGACAGCACAACAATCTTGCTCAGAAAGGTCCGCGAACAGTCCACGTGGATGGTTTTCTTTGGCATCGCCATTTTGAATTTGGCCGGGCGAGTCACCTTCATCTTGACAACTAGCTGTTCAGATAGACCTATATACAACGAAAAAAAAGGTTCGGCTCAGCTACACTGTACTCCTTAAGGAAGGCCTACGGCCTTCCCGTAGATTAGTGTAAAGGCCTACAAGTAGGAACTAGCAGCGTGCGGGGGACCAAAACGCTCTAGGCAAACGGTCCCCCTACTGGGGTCGGACAAAGCAACCGCAGATTACGCATATAATCGCCGGAACCCACCTTTTAGTCAACGGCGAACTCCTTCTTCCTCGAACAATCTTCTATCTTGCTGAGCTTCGATCTTGCTGTCCACCTTCGATCGCCACCTAATTAAAGAAATTTTTTTTTAACGTTGAGATTAGTTTTATAGGCGATAATTACCATGTTATCATAGCAGATCACGTGGTATGATAATGTACGACAACATGCCGATCAAATCCGAACATCATCGTGAGCGATGTTACTATAAACGAATCGCTAAAAGCCTGGAAAAAAGTTGTCTTTTGAATTGTCGCTGTGTGCCGAATTCTTTGTATTTCTGATGTCAAACAATCCTGTACTTTTTGGCATCATAAATATAAGCTCCTTTGTTTTGGAGACATACAACAGTTTTTTTTTATTTTAGCCAAAACATATAGCAGCAATTACAGATTCACTAAGTTCATTCTCATCTTGATTCACAAATTTTTAAAGGACTTGAATCGATTCCATGCGGTCTACAATAGCTGGGCGAACGTCTTACACCTAAAGTCAGTCAAAGATTGTTGTATCTCAATTCTTTAGCTTCAGTGATAAACCACATGAAGAAAAACATCACACTTAATCACAGAAAACAACACAGATCAGTATACCATGAGAAACATTAAAAGGCCTTTATGATCTCTTATAATAATTACCTTGGCAAACATTTTGCAAGAGAACTCTCACAAAGTCCAGTTAACTGATAACACTAAATGACATGCCTCCGAATAGCTTTTGTTCTGCCCCGGGAAGGTCATCGTTGGCAGTTCGTTGCATGGCTAGCAATAATAGAACAAAATGATTAGGACTCCATATTCTGGATGGCGTTGGCCTTGCAGCACTTGTCCACAGGATGTAAATTGACAGTCATCTCAGGCAGTCATCTAAAGTAGTCATCTCGGGCAGTCATCTCAGGCAGTCATCTCAGGCAGTTATCTAAGGCAGTCATCTCGGGCAGTCATCTCGGGCAGTCATCTCAGGCAGTCATCTCAGGCAGTCATCTCAGGCAGTCATCTTAGGCAGTCATCTCAGGCAGTCATCTCAGGCAGTCATCTCAGGCAGTCATCTAAGGCAGTCATCTCAGGCAGTCATCTCAGGCAGTCATCTCAGGCAGTTATCTAAGGCAGTCATCTCGGGCAATCATCTCAGGCAATCATCTCAGGCAGTCATCTCGGGCAATCATTTCAGGCAATCATCTAAGGCAGTCATCTCAGGCAGTCATCTCAGGCAGTCATTTCGGGCAGTCATCTCAGGCAGTCATCTCAGGCAGTTATCTAAGGCAGCCATCTCGGGCAATCATCTCAGGCAGTCATCTCGGGCAATCATTTCAGGCAATCGTCTAAGGCAGTCATCTCGGGTAGTCTTCTCAGGCAGTCATCTCGGGCAATCATCTCAGGCAGTCATCTCGGGCAATCATCTCGGACAGTCATCTCGGGCAGTCATCTCAGGCAGTCATCTCGGGAAATCATCTCAGGCAGTCATCTCGGGCAATCATCTCGGGCAGTCATATCGGGCAATCATCTCGGGCAGTCATCTCAGGTAGTCATCTCGGGCAGTCATCTCGGGTAGTCATCTCGGGCAATCATTTCGGGCAATCATCTCAGGCAGTCATTTTGGGAAATCATCTCAGGCAGTCATCTCGGGCAATCATCTCGGGCAGTGTTTAGTGGGACCCTACAATTATGCAAAGTAGAACACAATGGAACTGCAAACATGAAATATTGAAGATGATAGGAATCTGAAGTTTACTGAATGATGTAAGACTCACCGTCGAGAATTTCACAGGCAAGCTCTCGCCGACGAGCGAGATTTTCACGTCGTCCACTCGGGCTAAAGATATATTTGAATGTTCCGGTTAGTTTGAGTTTGGTTGTGTGGTCGGTTTGAGCCAGCATTCGTTGTCTCGTCCTGTTTGAGGTCGAAATTTACCGACCGTCGATGTTACCTTATCTTGCTGATGTGTGTCAACGGACGAGATAGAAAAGTCTTCCCAGTAAATTTCCAAGGGCGATTTACTAAGAGATTTACCACCGGCTATCAGTGCTGGTGGTGAAAGACTTAGAATTTTTTAGACTTATCACCTTATCCAGACTTTGAAATTAAATGAGAATTGGTAACTTATTTTTTTGACACTGCAAGAGCTTGAACCACCGCCTATGGACTGACCACTGTCCTAACCCAGTTGGCCTCATGCTGGTGATAAAAGACGAAAGTTTTTTATTTCATTTAATTCTTTCTTTGGAGACTTTGAAATTAAATAAGAACTTGACACTGCAAGAGCTTGAACCACCGCCTATGGACTAATTACTGTCCTAACCCACTCGGTCACCGCGAAAATTTGTTTATTTGCAAAATTGAAGAAAACCCCTTTTTGTGAGGTGGTGTTAATTGTTCTGATTTTGCATGTTTTCAGGGGCCGGTTGTATCAAGCCCGTTTAGCTTAAACGGTGGATAAGTCAAAATTAATTAACAAATCATGTGAACTAATTCATGAAGACAGGGCTAAAATAATTCATGTTCTTCAGGGGTGCTTGCCAAATTTTTTCTAGCCAGTATTAATTCCTTGAAATACTGGTCAAGACTGTACAAAATTTTATTTTCTTGAATCTTTTAAAATTATTTCTACCCTTATGAATTGTCTAGGGTGAAACTGGCGAGGGTCACTGGCACTGAGTTATACTACAGGGTGTCTCAAAAAAAACGCAACACTTAAATATGCAAGAATATTTATATTGTTCGGGTTTGCACCACAGTTCAGCTAAAATGACTTTTAGCATTTTAAATGAAGGATTAAGAGCAGAGGTGCTTATCTATTGTGCTTTAGAGCTGTATTAATGTCTTGCATATGTAAGTGGTTGCGTTTTTTTTGACACCCCGTTTTTTTTGAGACACTGGTCACTGAGGGGCTTGTTATTATTGAAACCTCCGACAGTCCGACCGGCCAGCGGACATGCACAAAGCAGATACTTCATATTGCTTGAGTATTCGAAGAACAAAACAATATATGTCAAGAAATTGCCTGTGGCTTTAGGAAATTTGCGATGGCTGTAAGATATCTTTCTTAAAATTATTTTGTTTTCTTGTTTGAGGGACGAAATCTTTGGGGTTTTTTTATTGTCTTATTTCTCTGCCCTAGAGCAATCTACTAAAAGAGCTACCATCTTTCAATGAACAAAATTTCTCCAAATTCAAGGCAGATTCAACGATGAAATGTTCGGTAAGGCTACACACAAACTCTAGTGAACGCACAGCAGTTATTTCTACATCAAACTGTATTGCTTGGCTTTTTTGTAGCACCACAGACCGATCGTTTACTTGCCAACGAAGGAATCCTCTGATCAAGGTATGAACATTTTAATAAAACTGCTGTTATTTGTGTACTTATGTACTTATTTTTTATTGCATAATATCTGTGGAGCTAGTTTAGATGTGAATATTTAATTATATTTTGCTTATTCATGGTGTTTGTGCAATACAACGAACTGTTTATAGTCTGTTATAGCCATAAAACGCTGTTGATTTAGCTGTCCTATTTGATTTAACTCAATATTTGCTTCAAAATATATATACAGTATATTCAGATCAGAATCCGATTGAGCCAAAAAAATATGAGATGTACTGACCTGGATCGTTTATGTCCCTGCACTCTATAACCAGATTAAAAGAGGAAAGCATTGTTTAGCTTCTTTGCAACAAATTTAACGAGTTTTCAAAAACCAATCAGGAGTAAAGTTTTCACCTATGCTGAGGTTGGTCTTCATACAGCTTGAAATCCTGTCAAAACGGGGTGCATGAAGATTTATAAATCTAATTGACTAAATAACTAAAATTTAATGTAATTATACTGAACAAACCAAATCAGACAAATCTCTATTGAAATTATATATTTTTCAAATTTTATAACATTTTAATTAAGACTAAATTTGGCATCATGGTGCCGCTACTGCAATGACTTATTTGAATCTATTTGGCGAGAAAAAAATAGTAAAATTAACTATTTGTTTGTTGTACAATGATATATGAATATTTGACCTCATATTACCTCTCTTGTTGAAAGCCCTAGGGTTAAAATGTCAAGATTTTTTGTCTATGTTAGGAAGTAATTTCTCATACCACATTTGATAAGATGTTTTTCAGATATGCAGCCACTCTCCTTTGGATATATATTCACCTTCTTTGCATGGCATTCAGATATATTGATTCAATTCAATAATTAAAATGTACCATGGAGACCTTTTATGGTCAAGCCAAGTCCTTGCAAGCAATACTTCCCTGTGACTATAAAAACTATCAAAATGCATTGTGTTCTTTTTTTCTAGCTGTAATTGTAACAGACAAAGCAAATATCCTACTCCGATGCCTGCATCAACATTGGGACAATAAGGTGAATAGTTTAGAATAATTGTTAGTATTGAGTAATTATTATATTACTTTTAAATTAATCCTGGGACTATCAGCATACCAGGATGATATGTGCCCATTATGCTGTAATGGGTATGTAGGTATAAAATAGACAGTGTGATGGCCAAATTTGAAATGTCTGTAATGAATGAGTTGCCTATATTTCCAGCAACAAAGAAAACGGGATTCATCACGAGCCAGTTCACCACCATCAGACTACAAACCATCGGTCAAAATACCAAGACGAATGGATCCCGGAGAATGACAAAGATCTACTGTGTATTTAAAGTTATTTGTATTATATATGATTTATGTGAATAAGGTGTTACATTTTATTGATGGAAAAAGAGAAAAATATAGATGCATGTTCATGGAGAAATGAATACAACTCCAACTGCACATTCTAAGTGCGATAAAAATAATTCCTGTTCAATTCAAAGCAGCCAGGAAATCAGCTGAGGCTTTCGTGAAAGTTGCTGTTGCAAAAATCTGTTGCTAATTTAACAATTACAACCTCAATTTGTTGCTGTAGTTTCCAAAACACAATGACCATACTAGATATAGAGCGAGAAACTTTATTCACACATATAAAATGCTGTGAGCAAGTTCTTGAACTCATATTTCAGTTGATATGGCACATGCACAACAGTTTTCCTAGCTGTTTTCAATTTATAACCTATATTTTCTTACAGCAGTTTTAGGATAATCAGTTTAGCCCTTTCTAGTTTTATTAATTGGCCAAATTTTCTGATTTTGCATTAGGTTGGCTAATTAAAGGAACTGAAATGTTTAAAATCCATATAAAATAAAACCCTAGTTGTTGCTATCTATCAGGTCTATGGTAAATAAACATTGCAATGATAACTAAAATAAAAGCTGTAATGAAATAGTCATTGAATTGAAGACCAAATAAAAAAACAGATAATGTTGTACTTATCAACATAGCCCCTGCGATTAGGATAAGTCTTGTTAAACTGCTTGCTTGTTTCATAATCACTCCATTAATTATTCCACTTAATGCCTAATTAAATGAAGAGATACAATGCCATTATTTTGGTTATTGCTAAGGTCTGTTCACACAGTGCAATTTTGTCGGATATCCAATTCACTTAATTCTGATGGATCTTTTATAGTCTGTTGCCTTGCAATGTATATTGAGAGCAAATAGCCAATGTAGCACTGCTCATTGGATCCGACAAAGTCGAATCGTTTGAATGCAGGCCTTTTACACAACATAATAAAGAATACCCTATCACATAATAAAGAATACCCTGTTACTATTGATTATTGCGCCTGAGAAAAGTCTAACTTTTCTAACTTTTTTTAACTTTTCTGAGGATCGTCTTACTTTTAGAAACTACTTTCAAAACATTAAAATTATGCATAAACTTAACATAATCTGCAATCTTAATGATTCCACAAAATGAAGGTTCCTTTTTATACGGGTCCCAAAGCTGTTTTGTATAATTTTGATTTCATCACACTGACTGATCACAGTAAAATAAAACAGTGTGATACACTAAAAGTATAATCATACCTGAGAAACAATGATGATTAGAGTCCATTTTGAAAAGCCTTCAAATACGTCTCCAGTTTCTTTGAAACCTATTTGACAAACAACGGAATTCAAATTAATTAAACATACAACATAGGAGCTCCCCCTGTTGTACAAGGCTGGATAGCGTTATCTAGCGGATAGTGATTTTTTCAACTGTTGTAAAAATTTGAAAAGCTTTAATTGAAACTACACATTTTGACGTACCAATTGTTAACGAGATCCTCTGTATACATGCAAACCTCAACACTCTTTAATTTGTAATAAATATATGTTTTAAAATCGAAGTTATAGAAATCGAAATTTATAAAAGAACGCAGTCTACCATGTGACCAGGTGGTCCAAATGGTCCAATGAGGAGCCAATGAGGTGATCTCGCGCTCATATTTTAGCTAATCAGCACTCGAAATCCATTCGGCGGACGGCGGTATATTTTTGTTCTTTAGGCAGGGCCGTAGCTAGAAGCTTAATTGGGGGGGTGCATATTCATATATTCGTCTTATGCCCGAATGATTTCTTTTGTATGCTATTGTTCCTTATGGTATATAAACATGAATATATGAATATACACCCCCCCAATTAAGCGGTCTAGCTACGGCCCTGTCTTTAGGAAACTAGTCGATTGTTTTTGTGGTTTGGGTTTTGTGTATAACTATATTAAAATACTAAGTTTACAATTACTTTCCATGTTTGGATGACCTGATCTAAACACGCGCGAATGTTGCGAGAGTTTATTAAGAAAAGCGCGAAGCAGTGATTGTAAGTGATGTCTAGAAAATATCCTAGCACCCATTTTTACTTAGGAATAAGTCAATAAGAAAGAATGCTCAAATGCTAAACTTACCCAGATTTTCATTGGAGCTGGCTCTCAAAAGTTGTGATACAAAAAAAGCAAAGAAGTTCATTCCAACACCAAAGATATACAGCATGATACTCTGAACAGCAAATGGCAACTAAAAACATGATTAAAATATATATAAAAGTTCAAAAGATATGTCAATTAATTAAGTGATAATTAACTTTTCTAAATTCAAAATAAATGTATTTACCTTTGCTTGTTTCTTTAAAATGTATTCTATATAAGTATTAAAAAATGAATTGCCAGTGTGTAAAACAGAGTATTTTTGGGCTGGTAATATACTTCTATATATTACTGTACAATGTTAATTCAGCTGCCTTAAAGGCCTCATGGGTGAGCAGGTCTTAATTTATGGCCTTCAGAAGCTTGGAATAAGGGATCAGTAGGTTAGGTGACATATACATACTATATATGATGAAAAACTAGTCATAATCATGCCTTTAAATATACCTGTGTATACACCTGCTGTACCAGAGATACAACAAAACAAAAGGATGAGAAAGATTCCATTGAATGTCACATGAATTTCCATCAAAGAATGATGTTCTGGTAAACTCTGATTTGATAACCATCCACCATAGCTGCAGAAAGTGCAATCATATCAGTGAAAATTTAGAACAAAGTAAATGTATAACCAAACAGTAATGTATAGCCAAAGAGGAATTAGCTTTTTACAAACATTGTAATGTATACATATATTTGATTGCCACACTATAACAACCTACCTATTAGAGGCACCGGCTATTGTGATCAATGTAAATGCAATCCACTTGTTTGTTGAAATTGGTCTAAAATTTGAGTGAATAATGAATACAACCACACTTATCAAAATTGAGTTTAAATTCATGTTGAAAATGTAATAGACTACTGGTATAGTTTGGTATTTACCTTTTAAGCATAATTCTGTACAAAATGACAGTGGTTACAATTTTCAAGTTGCTAAGCACCTTTAAAAAAAAATTGTTGCATATGTTATCAACAAAGTTGAAAGTTACTTCAAATGATAGATGATAATAAATAATTAATAAAATTTATTTTGCCTGAAGATCAGGCTGATCAGCACAGTATTGAGAACAAAACATATTGAGTTACCAGGGTAATGATTTTTAAGATCGACCGTAATATATGAATCATTGGTGATTGCCTGGGCCAAAGCTAATTTCAGCCTATAGATCAGCTGTCCATTTTACCTGAAAACTAGCAGGGTCCATGTAAGCTTGTATGTGGACTACAAGATTATTGTTGACAGCATATAAAATCCCTGGTACTGAGAACATGATGAATTGCTTTGGAGTTGGCAGCACCATGGTAACTCTGTTGTCTTTTCTAAATTCGAGCAATAACATCAAAATAGATAGCATAAGCTGAAAATAGGAGGTTTATCTGTTAATTCACCAAACTTTATGTTTGAACCAATGCAATAGGTTAGAAATAATTAAACTACAAGGTGGTGTCACATTTCTATTGATGAATTGGACAAGCTATCAGTATGTGGCACAGGGAAGAGCGGGTGCATGGTGCTAAGGTTGATATTGGTGGACTGGCAGATGAAAGGATATTGGTTGAGGAATGGGGTGAAGATGCAGTGGTAGATTGAGGACATTTGAGGTTGTAGCAAGGAGTGGTTGGAGAGTAAAGCTGTAAAGGTACTGTAATTGGTGGTTGCTTATAACTAGACCACTCTTACTTTTAGTTCAATTTATCCAGTCGTCATGAAAACATTAATGCTTTCTTTACATTTTGCAAATTAAATGAATTTAAACTACAGTCTGTGCCAGGTAATTTTTTAATATGCAGGTACCCCAACCTCGTAACCAAGGTCTTTACTCATGGCTTTTCCTATGAGGTTGTAATATTATAGGCAGAACCTCACTGGACATTACACCTTTAAAATTATAGAGATGAAGTATTCACCTTTGTTAATTCAATAAAGAACACAACAGCAGCTGAGTTAAATGGGATTTTGCCATCCACTTTACAAATGTTCAGCATAACGACATGCGATCCATACAAAAACGAGCTGAGGAAAAACGGAATACATAACTTCAAATCAACAATATTACTACAAATAATGAACATTTGCATCAAATAAAAGATCAAAATTGCAGCCTGCAGACACTATAGAAAAGGCAGAACTAACTATATGAATATTCACCCCCCAAACCCCACACCCTCCCAGCTTTTGTTCTAGTCATGCCACCCACAAAGTAGTGTTTTTGAAAGGTACAAACCATTATGTAAAAACTAAAATGATTTTAATAAAAAATCAATGCTCATGGAGGCATTTTTTGAGGAACAACTTTTAGGGTTCATATAATATATAGCCCATTCATTATTATATTCATTCAATTTCTACTTTTTGCAAAGCATATGCTTATGCCATTTCATTATTTTCATACTTTTATAAAGCGCGTCACATAACTCCTGTGACGGCCTCACACTGTGTCACATGATCATTGCATATTTACGACGTTTCAACACAAAAAACAATGAAGAAACTACACTCTACATCCCTCACCCAAAAAGAAGCATAAGATTCCATAAGAGCCCGCCATAAAAGCTCGAAGGAGAGGCCATTCTTTGAAGAAATTGTGAACGTTCTGAAAGTGTCACTCTTCGCCTTCGGCCATGTTATTTTTTACATTTTACAAGTAGTTACTGTAACACGAGATACTTCATTTTAACATCAACAATATGTCTCCCTCAAAAGTGAATAGAAGTTTTGATCTGCTTGAACACTGGATGATCGACAATGAGCATTTTATAATAATAAGAGAAATATTTATTTTTAAATATTAATTTTTTTTAAAATCCTAAAAAATCCTAAAATAGAAACTTATAACTACGTAATAGATCTTACGTCACACAGTTTCTTCTACACGTTTCTCACATTGCATTGCAATTTATTGTTTGACAGTCCCGTGACGTAGGCACCTCTAAGGTTTTTAGGAAAACTACAACTCGCCTTCAATTCAGAATCCTGCATGTGCCAGATTTCCCTCAATTACGGTTATACAAAAATAACGCGAAAATAACCAATCCCAGAGCGCTTAGAAGGAACACGTTCAGTTCAAATTGAAATAAAATGTACGAGAGAAGAGTGGTAACTACCATAGCCGTTGACGTAATAAAGAGTCTTGTTATATTGCTAGCATGTTTCATGACAGCTGACATTATCAAGCCGCAGCAAGTCTAGAAATAAGGGGAAAAGGTTTTATTTTTCACGCCAAAACATATTTTCGCACTACGATCTAGTTCTTTAAAAGTCAATCCTCGTTGAAGGTACGGTGAGGTGTGGTGATGAGGACTAGTGCAACTAAATTCAAGTTAGCAGTAACGAACAGTAAGAACTTAAGTAATATTAACAAGTCCCTCAAAAAAACGACCAAACGGTTTTATTTATAAACCAAATTGTCACTCGGCATGGCGACCTGAAGCGCGCGCATGCGTACAGGTAAAAGAAGACTGCGGAAAGAAAAAGCTAAACAAATCTATTCGTACCTCTGAGCAAACGATGGCTACCACCCATATGTTATAATCGTGAAAAAGGTTATTCAACTTTGAGAAAATGCTGCTATCGCCTAGAAAAGAACAAATGAAACGGATTAATCAACAGTGACTAGATATACTATATATTACTAGCCGAGTAAGCCGACTTGTCCATAACCGAATTGCATTGTGAGAAATGTGTTGAAATTTGAATAACGCATGGCTTGCCGTTCCATAATGGGCTAAAAATAGTCTTACCCTCAACAGGAGAATTTGAGGACGTTTTTACTTCTACGGTGAAGATAGCCAAGAAGTTAAACAATACGCCAAACGCGTATAACATGCAGTTCTGCTGATGGATGGAGACTTCATATTGTCTCTTCACTATTAGTTCTACAAGATAGACGTTGCATAAATATAAATGTTTTGTTATCCGTTTTGAACCTATTATTTTAAATTGAAACAAGACTGGCGGGGTTTGAATAAGATAAAAATCGGGCCATCTTTCAATAGACCGATGACTGACCTGTCCAGATGCCAGCAAAAGCACTAACCGCGCAATACACGGTCATTATCACAAGCCCGGTTACTGTGACATGGATTTTATTTGCATTGTCTTCAAGCTTATCCTCCGATACAAGATTGCCGAATCTATATTCACCAAAAAATGCCTTTCAAATAGATTTTCAGCTATAATGA
This sequence comes from Dendronephthya gigantea, assembly GCF_004324835.1. NCBI lineage: Eukaryota > Metazoa > Cnidaria > Anthozoa > Malacalcyonacea > Nephtheidae > Dendronephthya > Dendronephthya gigantea. Next base: position 1,737,672 of record NW_021163033.1, on the reverse strand, counting down.
CATCAAGCAACATAGCAACCACACAATACAGCATCCTAAGTACTTCTATTTTAGCTAAACGCCACCACTCCCCAAAGGCTAAACAGAAGTTGCCCTTTACATAAACCTATGTCAGACTTACGAGTTTAGCACACCTGCCAAGGTTAACAGACAAACTGCAAGCCACTTCATCCAAGTCAGCGGTCTAAATTGTGATTGAAAACAAGGCATTTCGTCAGTGTTCATCAGCTAAGGAAGGGGGACATGCGTGACATGTAGTGACATGTAGGGGAGAGCACGAAACTTTAAATGTTACCTTTTAATAAAAATTCGATATAGTAGAGCCGTAGTTGGGATCTTCAAATTGCTGACGATCTGAAAGATAATACATACATAAGGATTGTTTCAGTTGGACCGATCGATTAGGCACTGTCGGGCGCCAAAGGTAATCCATGCATTAAGGCCTCCGTATAGGCTCTTTTCCATTTATCGCATTGGCGAACTCGCAAGCTCGCTGCGAGGGTTTTCATCCAATCAAAATGCTTTCAGGTTGATTTTAATTACATGCAGCCTCTAATACTCGCAGCGAGCTTCCGAGTACGTTTTTGCGATAAGTGGGAAAGGGCCTTTGAAGCAGAAGAGGTCCATCTCGAATGTAGAATGTAATATCTTGCTCCCTCAAGATTATGCTTTAATGTTCACCGGCAAAAATCCCTTTTCCATCCCCAGAGGGAATGCTTCGACAACATTGAACAGTAGCAACAACCAACACAGTGTTATGTTCCAAAAGTGATATGGCACAATCTAACAACCTACCACATAGCTAGCTGGGTCCAAATACCGCTGGACCAGGATAGCGACGTTGTTGTTGAAGCAATAGAGGAGAGCGGGAACTGAGAATGCAAGCCAAACGATCAGCGGTTGTCTTTCCACCTGACCTCTTTTCCATAATGGATAGATATTGATCAGCGAAAAAACCAGCTAAAATAAAAAAATTAAAATATAATCGAAAAGGGCTCGTGCTACGTGCTCACTTATATTAATTTTGCTTCTTAAATAATACAGTTTCAAAAAAATTGGGCCTAGCTCGCTCACAGCACACACCTTTCCAAATTCTATAAGCAAAACTGCGGACGCTGTGCTGTACTTGATTTCGTTGTTAACTTTGCTCAACGTGACATACAAAGGATAACATCCGTACAAAAACACTCTGAAATAAACGGAGAAATCAAGCTCAGTCGTAGAAACTATATAACGGAAATTCAATTAAGATAAAAAAGCACGCATTGGCCCGCCGCACACGAGAGCTGTCAGCTGAGCTAAAGACCTCGCGATGCTGTTCAGCTCAGCAAGTTTCTCTCGTGTGCAGATGGTTTTCATATGAGGAATTCGCCTCGAGAGGCTAGTTTCTCTCGTGTTTTCGGGCTGAGCTAACTGCCTCGCCAGGTCGTTCAGTTGTTAGCTCAGCTGATTATAGCTCTCATGTGCGGCGGGCTTAAGAAGCGCTGTTACTTGCACTATGCAATTTTCCTTGCAACTTACAATCAATTATAATTTTGAGGGATGTTAATTTGTAAAGAGTGCTCGAAATGTGAAGAAAACGTTGGCAGATCGTAAGAAATGTTAGCATTTGACAACTTTAGATGCCTCAGGAGTGGAATGCATTGTCAGTTGCAAGGAAAGTTGCATAGTGCCATTCAGTAAGGGCCATATAGCTAGAAGCTTAAGCCCGTCGCACATGCACGTGAGCTATTAGCTGAGGTGAAGACCAGGCGTAGCTGTAATCTCAGCAAGTTACTCTCGTGTGCGGATAGTTTTTCGTGAGGAATTCGCCTCGAGAGGCAAATTTCATTGCAGTGATGTGCACCGGCGATACTATTTGCAAGTGAGTTGCATTCCTATATAACGGCCGGCAAACCATACTAACTTTCCTGACGAAGGCCCTCAGGTCGAGACGTCGAGAAGTGTTTTGTCTAATTTAGGCAGTTGTTATACCACATTTGATGCTAAGCTGTTTGAAGACGCTGCCACGCTGCTCCCTGGTTATATTATGTGAGTCAAGTGTTATAGAATAGATCTTATTCACTGGTTTCTTAGCTACTGAACACGTCTTCGAAAAATGCCACGAGTCATGTGTCATATACTCGAAAAAGTTGAAGACCAATATTATAAATAACACTTGCTGTAAATACTACGAAGACAAATAATACGGGACAAATTTGTAGTAATTGCATGCCAGCTTATGCAACACCTTTCAAATTCGTACAAGTAGTTAGAAATAAACTTACTCGATGACCAGAAAAGCAAACCAAATTACTCGTGGAAATGGATTCTGTGGAGCGGAGACTTCTCCTCCTAGTAAATTTCGCTATATGAAAATAGTATAAAATATATGCACAATTCATAACTGACACAGTGATAGGAGTATAGTATATAGTATATATAGAGTTATTAAAACCATTCAGACAATGACATAAAATTTCCACTGTTCACATGCAACCCCAATAATGATATGCGTTAAGGAATAAATTACCATGTAATGCCTGGCTAGGCATGAATATAGCTTTGTGAGGTAAAGACAGTATAAATATGAATGAAACCTACTAGTTTTGCTCAGTTTTTTCCAGCGAACGAGCGTGGAGATACAAAACGAACAACAACCCGCCAACCCGATTACGCGGGTCGTAAAAACAACTAGGCCAGGCTTAGTTCGCTGGGATCACCATTTTTTCCCATACCTTAATTCAACTGAGCGTCATTGCGGGGGGTTGCGAATATAGAATACTATTTTTGCGCGGTCATTTTTCAGTGCTTTATCTTATTTTATGGTAAGCTCTTTCCACAAAGGGCAATGATATTTTCGGGTCTTCCCTGTCCATTCCGTCTAAAATTGGACGTTTTCAGATTGGCTATGTCCGCTATGATCGATGCAGCCGTATATAATAATGCAAACAATGAGCTCCGGCTCCCCGTGTTCGTCGTTGAGATATGCACATAAAATCGCAAGTGTAAACGAGCCTTAAGATCTTACCTTCGGACTTTGCCGAATTCACAATCTAATATGCTCGTATATATCTAAAAGTCAACCAGCAACGGCGTCTGGAACTTCAATCGCTTCAGTTTCATATACAGCACAGCGTTTATAGTGCGTGTATTTCTGCTAAAAACTCGGAAAAACTAAAGTGCACTAGACTGTCTTTATTTTCCCAGCTCCTGACTTATTGTTGCAGTTTTATTATATATAGAGTTTCCTTGTTTATATATATTGCAGTTTGATGCCACCTTTACTTAAATGCAGCGCCCGTCGAAAAGTTCGCGAATGATTAAGGGGAAAGCAAAGGCAATATTTCAACTTGATATATTTCTGAATTTCAGTTCCTGAGGACCAAAGGTTCTATAAAACTGACCATATTATCATAAAAATTCGAGAACAAATTTGGCTAACCTTTGAGCTGATATCTCCGTTTTTATACAAGCTTTCCTTGTCAATATTTTTGCCCACGAAGATTTGGTGCGTAGTCATGGCGCTTCGCTTTGAGAGCTTAGCTTAGGTCCGTCGAATAAATAATTATACAATAAATACTCTTGTCATGCAGAGACGAATAGTTTCATCGTGGCATTCACCTGGTGGCAACAGTGATAATTAGACAAAACCACTGAGCTATTATAATTCCTGGAGGAGCTGCATTTAAGATGAAAAGTGAAAATGTGAAAAAAGCATGGCAGATATTGGCGATTGTTGACGTCTGAATGCTGAGGTGGCCTGACGGAACTAGGTTTGCGCGCATTGAAAGTTAGGAAGTAAAGCAATAATCGATCGTACAGCGAATTTCAATCTTCGTAGATGCGTCTTTGTTGGCATAGTTAACAATTGCAATGAAACTGGTGTCTGCAACAACCTGTCGCTAGACAATAAAAACTAAATCCAGTTGTCAAAATCTGTGCATTTCATAATCATATTACATGTTGTCTTAAGAAGGCTAATTGTTCGATATGACTTGAATCGACTATATTTTTGCTAACGAAATATGTCTAATTATTACATGCATTATTTAAGTATTATATACTAGTTTTTTTCCCATCGTCTTAAAGATCGTATATATACGAATACGAAGTCCACGCGAGCACCTGACGAAACCTGTACGAAGTCGTCAACATTGCATCTCGTCACGCGGTCAACTGCATGGGCCAATAACGTAGTCCCTTCAAGGAATGGCGGGAGAGAACTGGGACTGGTTGTCAAATCTATTTCTTGGTTGAAACAACTTAATATCTCTTGAATATACTTCATTTCGGTTTAAAATGATGTCAGAGCTATAGTTCATATAACTAAACATAATCACACGATTTCCGTCTATAGTTTCATCAGGAATAACAAAAATATAATCAAATAAATACTGCAGGATTAAAGCAGAATTGATTTCTTTCTCGACAACCATTCTGGGCGCTGATTGGCTTAAAGAATGAGCGGTAGATCACCTGGTTCCCGCGATGCCATCACAATATATTACCCAGGCGAGAATCTTCCGAGGACATTTTCAGGGGGGAGCCGTCTGCCAACGTTTTACCCATCGCTGTTTGCGAGTGATGTTTGATAGTGTTAAGTTGCGCAGGTCATTGCCAACACGGTGTACGTGTACAGCGGTAACACAAGGTTATCGATCTGACTCGTGAAAGCCTCGAGTAACGAGGATAATACGACGGCGAGACCGACCGACACGAGGTTCATATCCATTCCTGTATATGGAAAACCGGAATATATTTCGCGGTATGAGCCATTAAAACGTTCTCAAAATTAGACTTATTTCGGCTAGCTTGAATTAAACTAAACGTACCATTTGTCTTCAACAAAAATATGACAAAAAACTGCGACAAACATGATGCCAGAGTTCCTTCGACAGTCTTCGTCGTTCCTGGAAATGTGCATGTATATAAGAAATTCTATTTGGGAAGTCGGAAGCTTTGCTGTTTACATGAACCCGCTTGGCCGAGACTAAGAAGATACTTTGAGGTATTGAAATGATCATATAACACGATTTTGTCAGTAATGTAGTCATCCTAACTATTGCATGTGCCTCAGTTTGGTTTCATAAACACTCATTTCAATACCTCAAAGTCATCTCACGCTTCGTCGAATCTCAGCTAAGAGCAACTGTGCGAACATGCCCTAACTGAACAAGTGGAAGCGATGAAGTTTAAGGTGTAATTACCTTTCCAACGATGTTTGCCAAACTTTACACCAAAAACAGAGGCGGCTGCATCTCCAACGCCGATTGAGAGCACACCAGAATAAAGCAGCAAATTGCATCCTTGAAATGAGAAACACGGTTATCTTGGTATTTGGATGTAGATTCCAAAGAGGGCAATTAAAAAGTATATTCTATAAAGATTTGAAAGGAACATGGTTTTTGTTACAAAATGTTATAAAATGTGGTAAATAAGGCCCTGCAAATATTTGTGTTTATTTCTACAGGCATGGTAGAAATTAATATCTTTGAGCGGACAGGTTCAACTTTAAGTCTGGTTTAGTAAGAATTTTACAGAATGTAACTGGTTACCACAGGTTAGTTACAACAATACCATTTTGAGACAGCTTGTGATAGTCCAAGGGAAATAGCCACAAAGGCAGTGCACAGCCGGTTAGAAGATAAACATGAGTCAATATGAGAGGACCAGAGTCTCGTTGATCTATCAAAGGTGACAGGTGTCTGTGAAACATTTCCCCAAACGGTTTGATTCGACCAAATCTAATAAACTGAATCAAACAATGCTTTAAAATACGCCCCTGGAACGCCATCCATTCGACATGCATTTGGCTTTTGTTGTGATGTCTTCCATCCAAAATTAAAAATGATACAGTTAACGCATATGAGAACCTTTACAAGTTCTTAATTGGCTAATTTAAACTGGGGAGGAAATTCAGTTGGGAGGGGAGATCGACTTTATAATTTGGAGATTTTTACCTCTATGAACAGAAACAACGAGGTGGCAACAGATGAACACATGTGGAGCAACGAGGGATCGTAAAGGATTCCAGGGATGAATATAGCTACAGCTAGGATATGGAAAATCTTTCTAACTATGATATTGGGAGTCAATGGGCGGTCGTCTTTCTTCTCGTGATACGAACTCTTCCAAACCACAACGGCGAACGAAAGAAGGACAATCGCGAACCAATATATTATGAGGCGAATCTGCATGTAAAACAATGTTTTTAATGATATTACCATGCTGTGATTTTAACTACAAATAAACAATAGTTTTGTGATTAGCATATGACTATAAGCCTTATAACAAAAAATGATAAAAAAATTCAAGATTTCCATGTCCTGATAAACAAAGGGTTAAACAAAAAAGTACAAAATTATCGGGCAAATTTCGGCTGCATTATTATCGAACAAAAATATAACACGCTCAGGAACTAAAAATGGTCCGTTTTGTTTGATTTTTCCCTTGCACTGACTCGTCGTGTATAATACAACGTGTAAACTCACCCTTGTAGGATTTAAAGACAAAAATTTTACAGCCCAAAGGACGGGATTTACTCCTCCCAGTGTTATGTAGAATGACGGTAGAAAGACAGACATAAATGAAAGTAGGCATATGGCATAGAACGAGAGACAGCCTATCCATAGCTCGGCTGGTTCGCTGAAACAGAACAAAATTAACCTACTTTAATGTTGTTTTAACGCCATTCTCAGAGACTGTGGAGCAATTTTTTGATAAAAGAGGAGGGGATGGAGATGGGGTCTTAGGAAAATATTATTATTTTTCCACAGTGCAAACGAATTCATCAGCAGCAGGGGCATAAAAAAATTCTTAAAAATCAGTGAAAAACAGTGCAATGCATTGTTAGAGAATATTAAAACAAGAATAATATTGTCTTTTTTATTGAGAGGATAAGTCTCCGCTTGCCCTATAGTCCCGGTGCTGCAATAACATAGCCCATACCTCACAATACTAAGATAGTAAAACACAGGTAAAAGAAGCAGGCCAGTTATCAGAGTTCCAACAACAAATGTCTAAAGGTTAAAAGCAAAACACACGCCGTTGGTCCAATGGACACGCTCGTTGATGGCAATTTCTCCACGTTCAACCCTCCCCCAACACATAACAACCAAACTCCCACCCTTTCCCCCATTATGACCTACAGAAGTAGTAACGCCCGTTCTACTGATTCAAGTAAAAAAGTACATTAAGAATCCACACAGATCTCACTTACTTGAAGAACGAATGTTACTTCAGATCTTGCGAATGGCAGCTCATCAACGTTGGTGACGGCGGTATAGTAGGAGGAAGGAAAGACGAAACGAAGCTGAAAGAACGGTTTGAGTGCCTTATTGAAAGCGAAAACGGCAGATCCTGGGTTCACGTTAACACGTTTCTATTCAAGCGTGAACACGCAAAAAATTGCGAACGTTCAATTGTGTGATCCACATACAGTTTGTAAGCTTCGTATTTCATTAATTCGAGCTAAGTGCGAGCGCGCGGGGTGCTTCGGGTGCTTTTTGTTTTGTTTCTCCCAAGCACCCCTGCGCACTCGCTGTTCTTCGCCATTGATCTCTATAATCTATATAGTACCTGGATGAAATTTTTATCTTTCCAAGAATGAACATGCACTGGAGTTTTTAGTTTAGTCATCAGTTTTTAAAATAAAATTGTCCCAAATAAACGTGCATAATCCCGACATTTTGCAGGACCACAATAGATGTTTTTTAGGCAATTAAACTCATGCCTTAGAAAGTAAAAACTTACCCTGCTGTAAATACTTATGCCGTTATCAATAAGAAGGATTGTCATAGTTTGAGCAACGACCATCATTTCACCGAGTGTAAACGAGTTAGGTAGGCATATCACGATGAAAAGAAATATTGCAAAATACAACAACAGGCATGAAACGAGAAAAACTTCGTTTGTGTCTAAAAAAAGCCGGAATATTAAACAATCCTAGTAATTTACAGACGGGTTTTTCTTTTCATAGCAATAGGAAACACTATTTGTACAAACTACAGGGTGTCTTTAAAGTATTTGTACAAACTACAGGTCGCAGAATGATAGAAATTCGTATACAGCTGGGGCCAATTGTATAAAAAACTACGGTAGTTAACTTTTAACTATTTAACTAAGGGCAGAATTAGCCAATCACGGTTTTGTATTTCTAAGTTAACTAGGATTTAACTATGCAAAATGTAGTTAAATAGTTTTATACAACCGCCCCCTCCTGTATTGTTATATTGACTATTCTGGACTACATAGTCAGAAAAAATCTAGCCAACATGCAAAAACTTGAAGTTTGATGAATTGCGTACCTTTTTTCCATTCAAATTGTACGATTTTGGCGACAGCAAAACAAATCAGTGGAACTAGTGCTAAAGTTGTTAGGTTTCGTCTTCCATTTAACACCAATATCACCAAGACTGTAGATAACCCCATCAAAAGTGCTGCATTGTAATACAACTGCCACTGATCTTGAAAATAATTATGTTTAATACAATGAAACTGCTAAATTGCTGTTTATTGGCAGGGGGGGGGGGTTGAAAGCAGGTTAAAGTGGAAAGTGTAGGACTGCATATTTGCTCTGTCATATTTGCTGTGTCAGTTTTGCCTGCCAACTAATTACTTGACTTGCAATAATAAACCTAAGGTCCATTTACACTGCAATTTGTTGTATACAATTCTTACCCTGGCGGCTGGCGTATGTGAATGTATGAAGACTCATACAAACGTGACACTTTAAATTCTACCCTGAACAATATGTATGAAGATTGTGGCATAGGCCCTCTTTTGCATTCGTCAAAATGATAATTGCATGCAACTTATTGTGTTGTCTAAATAGGCCTTTAGAATGTTGTTGACGCTGAGTAGATTGCTTGCCAATGGTAATTACCAAGAGACAAGTGGAATATATATATATATATATATATATATATATATATATATATATATATATATATATATATATATATATATATATTAAGTTCCAACAAGGCAAATTACCTTGTAAGATAAATGGGTAATGTTTTCCAAACACAATCTGACTCAACAATACCAAGGGAACCATAAAACAGCCAAATTCTATGCCACTATCAGCCCCTGGCCTGTAAAAACACATTCAGAACACATGTGAAATATTGTGTAAAATACAATATATTATAAATGGTGAAAAATGCATTAGGTCTTTCGGACTGATCGACCCTGTCTCTTATCCATTTTACTATGCAGAAAAACACCCTGATAAACACCCAGAAGTTGTTTGATTGTTCTTAATTTGAGGGAAAAGTCATATAATTGCCAAAACAAAATTGAAAGAAGGTAAAATCGCACCACAAATTGCATATCTGAGATCCGGAAGGATCCATGACATTTCATATATCTGTAGATCTATCTCATGCAATAAACTATAAATAAAGTCAGGCGGCTTTCCGAAAGGGGCATCGCTTGAAGCTTAATTGAGGGGGACGGGTGCATATTCATAAATTCCTCTTACACCAAACAAACTCCTTCAGATATTGATTGCTTTTAACATGAATATATGAATATGTGCCCCTCCCCCCAATTATTGTGTCTCGTACTCCACTGGTTTTTCAATGGCCCTGCCTCTCCCTTTTATGAAATTTTTGGACTGTATACCACAGGCAATACAAAATTAATTGATAATTAACTTTTTAATAACAAGTTGTCAAAATGGCATTGATGTCATTCTGTTGTGCATTATTTTGCTGTGGTTTCCAAGACTTAATAAACATACCTCAAACTAAACAAACCCAGTGCATCTTTATAAATTTCTTCAAGGTGCACCATTGGTGCACACTCCGCAAGGAGTACTAAAATTAGAGACAAATTAATTATTAATATTGATACTAAATATAACATACTCTTTTCTACAATTTTCTACAAGAAACTAATCTCGATTTTCTTCGAGAACTGCACTTACTCAAGAAATGAAACACGAATACTCCGGAGTGCTCTTCCATTTTTAAGTTTTTAAAACTAAAATAGAAACTTGTAAACAATAGTATTGCTTTGCTCGGCTGCATTTTTGTCAGCAAATGTCTAATGCGACCTTCGAGCCTGCTGTAGACAAGTTATACTACACGGGGAAGGGGTCGCTAGGGTAATCTTGCTCGTATTGTGAAATCACGGTACCGCTCTGCATAAAGTGTTTTAATACACAACAGTGATCTGTTTTTTATTATGACAAATCTGTACAAGTGTTACGTGTATTCAAAAGGTTATTTTTAAATTCATGCTGTTCTTGTTTAAAGTGAAATCCGGGGTTCCGATAATGATTACACAATTTCACACTCGCACCCTCCCTTCCCAGACGTGATCGTGACGAGGCACTTCACTTCCGGGCGAAATTAACATTCAAAGTTTAAGCTTGCAAACTTCGAAGACAAAATGAAGAAAGTGTTCGGGATGAAAGGGAAGAAAAAGGCCGACGATTCGGACGAGGATTGTCCTAGCTATACAGACCCGGCCGTTCTACACGCTACGGATCCGCCATCGCGAAACTCTCGTGGTATTACACATCCACACTACCCACCGCCAAGACCTTGTCATGGAGGTAGCTCGCCAAATCCACGTCGAAAAAATCAAGATACGGTGCCCGTACAGGGAAATAAAAAGCCCCAAAATACAGAGAATAACAGGAATAGTTTCCCTGGCGTAGTCACTAGCGAACCTAAACGAGCTCCGCCAAGGATAAACATTACAAAAAAGGTAAATAAACCTCTTGAGTAAAAGTCGTTTCGACATGTTCCATTCTCCTTGTAGACTTCTATATCTTCCCTAAAAGCACTTTTTAGGAAACGCTGTTTATTCCCTTAAAATGATGTGTAGAGAGTGGGAATTGCATTGTAATCTGCGAGTCGAAACACTGAATATTTGGCGATAAATGTCGGGGTTTTCTAATCCATTTCACACTGATGTTGGCTTTGTTTTCGCGCCTATGTTGTCCAATTTATCGACATAATTCAACTGTAAACAGATTTCTAATATTTTGTAGCAAATATACAGTGTTGTAGTTTGTAAAACTATAATCCACGGCTCCTAATCTCGCCTTTCATTGAGAACAGCTCAATTTTTTTCGACTAAGATCCATAGGTAAATCATAGTGTGTTTATGTGAAATAGCTAAAATATATAGGAGGAAGCATTATAAAGACAACGCAGTGAATTATGTTTATTTATGAGAACACACCTCAATGACCTCACGAGTTTGACGAATTGTGAATCCTTTGAATTTCATTGTAAAAATGTTCTTTGTCACAATATTTTTCCTTTGTAAGAGCACATTTCGAATCATAATTGCAACAATTAGCAACATTCTCGGGTTACATTTTGGCACATTTTACTTTCGTGCTGTATGTTTATTTATAACTTAAATATCATGAAAAGTAGTGATAGTAAAGTTACTGTGATTTTCAGGCCCGGAATAGGAACAGTTGGGAATATAAAGAACCGTGTTTTATCGAATCTAATGCCATTTTCACGCCTTAATTTATATGAACAAACCAATCACTTTAATGTCCCTAAGGAGAGCTAAGTACATACCTGGAACATTTTTAACCCTGGGGTTGCATTCGAAATGTACTAAGCTATTAAAATCACATTGATAATACCATTAGTGTCAGAGTTAATGCCTGTGGGTATTGAATAACATAGAAAAAATTGTTATGAATATAGTAGTAATATTTCTTAAAATAATAGCCACAGCTAGAGTATACTAGATGGTACTTGTTTCTAGAGACGTGCTGTCTGTAGTTAACGGTTTAATGAACAGTACCATCTCCTTGTTTTTAACCCATTTTGAAGCTCTATAACACCCTAATGTGGACTTGGCTACAAGATTATTACATTTCTGCAATTTGTTGTATTTATAGCAGCCCTCAGATACAGATGATGATTATTGTGACCCGATTGATGTCCAAAGGAAAGATGATTTCATTCAAGAAATGAAAGGGAGCAAGCCAATTAAAGATGACTATTGTGAGCCCTGGGATTCAACAATTAAGACAGATCCTGCAAATATGTCAAAGAAACCAGGCACCTCAGAAGATGATGTCAATGAGTATCTTGACCCATATGACACAGGGAAGGAGGGGATCATTGAGAAACGTATGAGCCGAGGATTCGGTCCACAAGGAAAAGTTTTAACCAATGAACAGAGAAGAAGTGCTTTTGAGATTGATCCAAAGAACCCAGCATTTGACCAAAGGTTAGAATTTACTTTCTCCCTTTCCTCCCTTTCCACGATCAAAATCTGTAAATTTATCCATGTCTGGTTCTCTAAACTTGCATTAGACAGTGTAAATGACAAGGCCAAATACCTTAAATACAAAACAAGTTCACAATTACTAGACACTTTCCGAATTTGCTTGAGTGTACACAAAACAATATAGCTTGGAAGCAAGGTGGGCAATGTTATCTATTGTTATTAAGGTTGCTTTCATTGCCCAAGAAAAAATTCAGGAAGCATCTATTATAGCTTAATGAAGTTAGTCTGACACACATATTTGTTTACTGTCTAGTAAGTCAGGATCTGATGACTACGACACACCTTGGGAATGGAAACAAAAAATTCAAATGCAGGGAAGAATGAAAATTCCCAAGCCAGCAGGACTGCAAAATCAGCGACCAAAATCGAACCCTCAACCCAGTGAGCAAGACAAATCGCTCTCGGGGAAACCCCCAGGAAAGCCTATGGGACATGCCGACGATTATGACGAGCCCTGGGAAAGAAAACAGAGTTATTTACTAAAAACACAAGCACCAACCCCCAATGCAAAATCAAGATCACCCGTACCGCTGCCAAGGCAGGTACAACCCCCCAACAATGAGAGCCAACTGTATGAGCAGCCATGGGATGCAATGAACCAGTCGAATGGTCAGCAACCGCAGGCGGAGGGGGTTTATGAAACACCTTGGGATGCAACCGGGGGAGCTGCAGCCGACGGCCACCGCAGGTTTTCGCAGCCCACTCGACCGACAAGTGCTCCCAACAATACCAATAGAAAGTTTTCACAACCAGCTGTAATTCCACCTGGTTCAACTGATGATTATGACATGCCATGGGAATATAAAAACAAACAGCCATTTGGGAAAATCGGACCTCCCAAACCAACTCGTGTTCAAGAGATTGTGAATCCACATGACATCAATCCAGATTTACCCCTTGATCAACAGAGGTATTAAAACACCATATTTTCAACCAGGGAATCAAGTTGTGCACATTGAGGCTTAGCAATTGTTGTAAATTGTTAACAACTATGTTTGTGGGGTGCAGCTACCTGTGTACTTTTAGACTAGATTGGCCCAAATATGTACTTCAATTATTTCACAAGGATTGTCACAATTATTTTACAATGTAATTTTCCTTATCCACAAACCTTTGATCTTTTATAGCTGGTACCATGGTCCATTGAAGCGACAAGAAGCTGAGGAGTTACTTCGCGATGCACTTGACTGTAGTTTTCTTGTCAGGAATAGCGAAAGCAGTAAAAAAGATTTCTCATTGTCAATGAAGTAATTACTTTTATTACTCACTCTACCGCATCATAATCATCATTAGTTAATGATCAACTAAATCAGTTATGAACCAGCGCGCATGACAGTCGGCATGGGAAGGTTAGCCACTGATCTATGTAAGCACTGTAGTGTGCGTATTTTTCAGTTATCTTTAGCGCCTGCATGCGAGCTGACGAATATCAAAATTGATGTAGTTCATAAACCACTGACCACTGAAATAGTTCTTTTAAACACTGTGTTATTAGATTTCTGGCAATCATTAGCTTACTTGGTTTATATATTTCTAGAAACAACGAAAACTTCCTCCATCTGAAAATTGTTCGCCAATTAGACGGTCAGTTTATCCTGGGCCAGTTCAGCAAGCCATTCATGGACATACCTAAAGTGATCTGTCACTATTCAAAAACCATACTCAATATTCGCGGGGCGGAACACAAATACTTAAAACACCCGATCGGCGCTCAGCCGGAGTACCACACGATCGAGCCCGAGGTCGATGAGGACGAGGACGATGTCGCTCTATAACGTTCCGAGAAACGGTAATGATTCATGGAAATAATCCGAGGATTCTAGAAATTTTCCACAAAAGCCGTGCGCCGGCCAATGACAGTTATCGCTTGGCATGCTTGCCGCGGTTTTGGGAAGCGAATAAATGAAAGTGGAGATAAATTAGTATTGACTGTTGGATAAATTAATTGATTTTATATACCTTAGTCACTCCGGGTATGTGGTCTGGATATTCGGATCAAATAGCAAATAGAAAAGTTAACTCAGGGTGTATCCACTGATCTGATAATATGCTGGATATAGCGGCCACACGTATGAGAAACGAAGCCAGAGGTCATTAACTTCCGGGGACCCAAAATTACTAAAATACATAGTTACCCAATAAATTGCTCTCATTTGGTCTGAAGAAGTTAATTATTTCTGGCTTTGTTTCCTTGAGTTATTTCTTTAAGATTTTGTTGGGATTTCCTGATGCAAAATTTCAACTGTAAACCGAAATTTGCAGAAATCCAGGCGACATATTGGCTGGCTATGTTTATATTGAATGTACATAATTATGATGGAAGTCTATAAGAGTAATTGATGTTGAAGTTATATATGGGTCGCAGTACAGTAACAGTTGCATCTTGAATTTGAGAAACGACATTTGATTGGCTCCACCAAACTATCGAGCCAATCAAACCTCGCGTAACATCAGACTTTTCGCGTTGACGTCATTATGAAAAAGGTGTATTCCGAATGCTTCGGTACTTAAATAAAGAGGATATGACGTGTTGAAGGTGGAGATATTTTGGTGGCGCTAAAAGTACTGTTGAATTTGAGCAGGGGTGGGGTGAATTCGTATGAACTTGAGATTATAAATGTTGTGTTATAATTGCAATGAAGTAACGTGTGCGCACACGAGCGCTTATATAAATTAGAGACTATTACTGCGTTTTATGAATGAGATCTTTCATACGGAATAATGCTTGTCTTTGATTTTGTGGAATCAACAGCAGTGAATCTGACCTTCATATGGCTGTATGATACCTGAGCGCATTCGGGGTTGAGAAATGAAATTCGATAAGCCGAACGCTTCACGTCTGTCCGCACTCGTTTTGATACTAAAGCCTCTGAGAGTGAAACTAGGTAATGGCCTAGGCATAGCTCGTGAGAAAACAAAATACAAAAGGTTTATTAAGGATGATCTGCATTCAGTAGGTGCGAACGAATTCTGGAACCTCTTGTGTATTTTCGAACATTTACATTTAAGCAAATTATAGTACAAATAAACAATTTTCTTTTGACGTTTTGACCTACCCTTACAAACTTTTCCACAATATATTTCCCAGTTCATAATATACCTTCCAGTTCCGCGAGCCTCTTCATTTTCCTAAATCAAAGCTCAAATTCAGTCTGACCAATCATCATCGTCGTCGTCATCCCATTCGTCGTCATCGTCGGAATCCTCGTCACCTAAACAAATCAGTCGAAGTTCGCTGACCTGCTAATGCACTGGATATAGTAATAATTCCTATCAGAAAACGAAGCCAGAATACACGATCTCCAGAAGATCCGGAACCGTGAAAGTTCATGTATATATAGTTGTTATATCCAGTGGAGTACCAGATCAGTGTCAAACAAACACATTTCTTTATTACATCCTTTTTTATTATATTAGCTCGAGCTGTGGTAGTCTGGTAGAGTGTCCACAATCACAGTGGTCTTATCGCAAGTTCCTAGTGGTTAGCAGGGTGGCAAAATTTCTACATGGCCCCACCTACCGAGTACTTTGGCTCTATTGTCCAACGCTCGTGCCAGTGCCCCTCGCATGCTATTGCTCTGCACCTTGGGAATTTCTTTACGTGCGCTGGTCGACTCACTAACCTTGGAAAAGAAGATGACCACAGTGTTGATGCTTCATTTTAATTGACGTTTCATGAATTTACTACTCCTTTTTTTTAATAAAATGCATGGAGGGATGTTCACATTGTGTATAAAATTCGTTTATAATTTTTTTCTGAGCCGCAACAATTTTTCATTTGGCGGGAAACATTGCATCTATTTAAAGACACGTGACCACGAATTAGCGAATCACAACCGATGTAAGATGTACCTACATAAAAACGCAGTGATTACACCAACCTTTCTCAATTTCGTTCCAGCTTGAATGCTTTGTAATAGTCCCCCTCTATCAACGCTACCTGATGCAGGCTTCGCGCTAGATGGACCGCCCGAACCTGCCCCAGGGGTGGGTGCAGGTGGCGGCGGAACAAACGATGGTGGAGGCGGTGGGGGTGGTGGGGCAGCTGCTCCCGCTGGAGGCGGTGGTGGGGCAGCCGCTCCCGCTGGAGGAGGCGGTGGTGCAGGTGCCGCCTCCATGGGGGGAGGTGGTGGGGAAGGTCTTGCCTCGACAGGAAATGAAGGTACTGCAGCTGGCGCCGGTTCTAGTGGTGGCGGGTGGAAAGTGCTGTGTGTTTCATGTGATTGTTTGGACCTATGGCTACGAGCCACATTTTGTGCTAAAACGGGAAAATTTAGTGCGCTGTTTACATTTTATCGTTCACAGTTGCGTCCTAAAGATCACGTAAAATATCGTAAAAACTTCTCTAAATTTTACTGGCTTCCTTCTAGAGTTCTTCAATCTGCAAATGAGTGATCTTCTCCGGAAGGTTTCATTTTTTAACTCTATGGGCGGTAGCGTAGCTATCCTGACGAGTTAGTCTTGCTATTTTAATATTTTCATCTTTATAAGTCGATTTCTTAATCGTCAGGCTGCCTACGCCACTGACTATTGCGACGTAAGACATTTCTATATGTTGTGTTTGTTTTTATAGCTGTGAAAATTTCCAACGTGCAGTCAAACATACGTATTTTTGCGGTCTGCGGATGGTGAGGCACCTGACTTGTACTTTGCGGAATTGCGAAGTTTGAATGATATCTTCCTGCCGCTGGACCACCGAACATTCCTAGAGAAATGATAAGACCGCTTATGATGTCACTTACTTGAACGATACTTTTCTGTATTCGGCCATGCAAAAGTCAAATATACCATATTCCGCTATATTCGACCATGGCCGAGTATGCCATATTAATTTTCGAGTATACCATATTCCGATATATTCGACCATGGTCGAGTGTACCATATTTCGGTACCTACTTCGATCATACCATCCAACCATGGTCAAGTATACCATATTACGATATATTTGACTAGGATCAAGTATACCATATTCCAGTATAATTATTCGACCATAGTCGAGTAACTATATTCTGGCATATTCGACCTTACCTTACCTTAAATTCGAAATATATTGGAGAATACGGTATAGTCGACCATGGTTGAATATACTGGAATATGGTATACTCGAACATGGTTGAATTTACCGGAGTATGGTATACTCTTTATTTAGATTAGTTTGTGAAATTTTGACTAATGCAATCGCATGAGTCGCGTGCATCAGACTAGATCCTGATATCATTTGAGGTAGGAAAACACAACACAAAAGATGCGCTTAGATGTGCTTAGGGCTCTGGAAGGCCTAAGAGGAGGAGGGCATGGGGCAACCCCTCCCGATGATTTCCAGGATCGATTAGTTTTCATGCACTTACCAGACATGGTGCTGGGTTGACCATACATTGAAGCCATTGAACCACCAGATTTCAGACTCCTTACGAAGGCTTGCCTTGCCTCAGGCGGCATACTGTTGATCATCGCTTGCAGTTGAGCCCTCTGGTTAGCCGCTAATGCCGGAGCCCTCATCTGCATTAACATCATGCTTTGCATCTGGGGAGGCATGAATTGCATGCGAAAGTAAGGATTCTGCATCGCTTGCATGGCGTTCATCTGGAAGTTCAACTGCTGTTGCTGTTGGTAGGCTGCCATCTTCCGCTGTCGCATTTCTAGAAGCAGAAAACTGCGCTGAATGAACCAAATTTTGATATCGGGGAGAAGATGTAAAAGATATATTAGGGCGATTTAGCATGAGGACGTGAACGTCAAAGACGACGTGAGAATGGCGAATAAATGGCGTGATGCGCCCAAATATGGACATGCCACGCCATTTACTCGCCATTTTCACGTCGTCTTTGACGTTCACGTCCTCGTGCTAAATCTCCCTTTTGTTTCTAATCAGCGTGGTCGCTCACCATCTCTCTTCTTTTTAAAAACATTCACTCTCTCCATAATGGCGGTCCGGAACAATGCGGCTTCCTCTGCGTTGGCAAAATTTATTCCCGCTCTGCAATCCTGAAAATATTTCACTATTTATGTTTGGGCTATAGTTTGCTTGGTAGAATTACGTAGACGTCTCATCGAACATTTCAATGAACCATGAATGAATATGCTCTAAAAGTATATACTTCCAATACAGCAGGAGGAAGGAAAGATGACTTACATGTGCAAAGAATGTTTGAAAGGATTTCGAGACGGCTCTATATTTGAACTGTTTATACAGCTCTTGCTCCCAAACGATGCATTTCTCCTAGAAATTGAATCGAATGTGTTATATTTGGTTAATTTAACCAATGCCGTTTTACTATTCTTGAATTCGTCCGGATTAAGTGCTTGCAGATAAGAATTTGATCGCCGGGTCGAAATCGTGCATGGACAAATTTTAGCGCCATTTTCTTGCTTTCTATAGATCTATTGCCATATATATGCAATGTTATCATACTGCTACTGACTCTACATACAGGCAGCACATGCAGGCTGGTTGTACGAAGCTAGGTTGGATAGTGTTATTCACTGCAATAGCTTTCTAAAGCGTTGTAAATATGCTTACAAAGGAATAAAACTATACATTTGAAGATAGCCTGGAAGTGTTAAAGAGAATTCACAATTTAGAAATACTGATGCCTATACGCTTCACGCCTTCACCGCGAGCTCCGGGCAATTTTGGAGCGATTGAAAAAACACTAGTGAGTTTAAGCTTCACCAAATCTACGACGCAGACGCATGAAGTTACTACTGTCTTCATTTCCATAGTTTGGCAATAGGAATAAAAATTATGGACTCCTTTTGGTAAACAAGGTCAGAGCTGTATGTAAAACCATTTTAAACTGGTTTTCTAACAATTCCGGCTGATTTCATGTTACGTCCACGTCGTAGATTTGGTGCATCTTAAGGTCCCTACTATCCCGTTGACAGCGCTATATCCAGCTTTCGTATAACCGGCCCGCCAAGTTCCCCAAGCCCACCTTGATATCGAGGAATCTAATGAAGAATGATTTCTCTTGTTTATCCTTCACCAGACATACCACTCCAGCCCCGAGTTTAGTCCATCGCGTGCGATCACTAGGCAGGGCCAAGTAGATCTGTGCGACTGCCGTGGCTATCGACTGAAAAACATACAATTTTAGGAAACGATTTGTTACATCAGAGCTTCCCAGGGGCTCTGGGAGAGAGCAGTTGGCCTCCGCGACCTGAGATTGTCTGTTGTAAACCAATGGTGTAATGCTTATCCTAACAATAGCTGTTCTGGTAGAAAGTTACCAAATAAAATATTGTATGAAATTGATGAAATTAAGATACAGGATCGAGCCGATTTTTATCAGAAGTTCAGTCGTACTGAGACATTCTAGACTAAGTAAAATAATGAACCCAACAAGGCGGAGTTTTTGTTTGAACTAATCGGTAAATTTGTTTGTATTTTTTAAGCTAAGCCAATCTGAACGCTTATATTTTTATTATTTCATGATTTAAAAGGTGAATAATGTACTTTTTTACCGGAAGTAGTAAATAGTTATACATTATGATTGGCCGTTGTTGCAACTGTAAATAAATTCGCTGATTCAGCGAGTTATACATTATTAATATTATTGATAATATATATCTGCTAGTGTAGCTAGTATTTTATTACCTCACAATTTGATATAATAAATGAAACGATTATTTAGAATTCTTAGCCGTGTTTCTGTTGAAAAAACCGGTGGTACGTCGGTTGCTACGGAGAATGACCCGATGTGAATATGTCCCAGAGGCAGAATAACATCGAATGAAAAATTTGTGGAATTGAAATTGTGGAATTCATATCGGTGTAACGTTTAGTACTGCGCTTCAACTTTAAGTCATTATGCATGCGCTATAGAAGTTGAAAACGAAATTCCACCTTGTTAGCCTCAAGACATTCGAAACTAAGTAAATAAATGAACCTTCTTTCCTTTTCCCAGTGTCTGGACCACCAACTTGTTTTCCTTCGGGGAAAGTAGTAAAGAATCTACACTTTCTGACGCGGCTTTACTCATTATGAAAACTTGCCAATGAAATGTGCGTGTTGTTTTTATGATTTAACGATTAATGTATATTTATTGTTACGTCACCTGATTAAATGCATGCTTGCAAATATGCGCGCGCAGGCTATTTGAAAAATTGATTAGAAATGATCTTCAGAGGCTGTTCATATAATTCCGCTTCAGTGCTGGATTAAAATTCTAGCCGGAATGCATGATTTTCAGTATGCATTGCAGGCAATGCTTAGGATTTAATGTTCGTGCACACCATATATATGCTTTTTGGCCCTTCTCAAAGCTGAGAACTCATTTCGCCTTCTTCAAAACTGGCCAATGAGGAAACTGATATGGAGACGACAGCGAAAAAAAGAGTTTGGCGCAGGAACGTAACGACGAATCTTGTGATTGCAGTCACATTCTGCCATGAAGTGACGATAATTTCAAGTCTCCTTCCAGACAAAACGTGAATGGCCTGATTTTGCTCGTTCACTGAATCACCTTTAGATGCTTCAAAGCATAAATAGTTGCTTCATAGACATAGTCGCCTGGAATAGAAAAATTTTATACTAAAGTTGAAGACGTCCGGCATATCAAATGACGTCAATAAAGAGATCGGAACTTCTCGTGAACTTCTTGTGAATAAATTACAAGAATCTTCTTCTAGCTGTACAAAGTTTTAAGAATATTAAGACAAATGTCGCTCAATTTTTGACATTTTTAAGCACGAATACTTAAAGTGATAAACGTTTTGTTTTGTTTAGACTGTAGATAAGCAGTTTTATAACACCTGACTTTGCTTAAAGGTGGGTTACAGTCGATGATGTTAACAAACGCCTTGCCTTTGTTTATATATTGAATCAATATATGTATCTTAAAATATCCCATTTATATGCTGTCGGAATATTTATTACTATTTCATTTCACTATATCTTTAAATGTATAAGAGATATATAGTTTATGTTCGAAGAAATTTACAACATGCGAAATTTGGACAATTTCTAAATCATGGAGTCCCCCCCCCCGCAGTCGGTTATGAGCAGAACCGATGGCCATGCAGAAGCCGCTGTAACATGTCTTTAAAGGCTGATTTCCGCTTACGTTTTTCGTAGGCACGTTCACGTACGGAATATTTTAAATGCGTCTAATATTTTATTTTTTAACATGTAGGTCAGCAAATGCATACTAACTAAATATGCGGAAAACTAAGTTCTGATTTATTCCGACTTGCGTATGTGCATATACGTACGAGAAACGTGAATGTAAGTGGGCGAAAAGCATCCCTAATTCTGAAAGACTTTATTGTGAATTCAAGTCCAAAGTATTTGAAATATTTAACTTTAACTCTATGCAACTTGCAACTTTGATTTAACTCTTGGGTACGATTAAGCGCTTTGTTTACATATTGAATTAATATATCTCTTAAAATATCCTGTCCTGTTGGAATATTTATTACCATTTCGGTTAGTATATTTCTAAATGAATAAGATTTAAAGAAATTCAAAATATGCTAAAATCGGGGCAATTTCTATGTCATGGATTCCCCCAATGTTACCAGCAGAACCGATGCCCAAGAGCCCCTGCATGTAACCCCTTTTTTAAAGTTAGTTAATTACTGAAAAACCATATTGAAAAAACTGATTCTTTATTGCTAAAATTGAATTTACAGCGGTATAGAAACTTGTGCTTGTAGGTGCTTGTTCTATCGTATTCAGGTTTAGATTGACGGGATATCCGGCATATATCTACGTAGTTTCTCTTTGACGTAAATCAGTAATTCCCTTCTCTCAGCTCCGGTCGTGTGCTGCATGAGGCGGCACATGCATGCAGCATTCAATATATCCGGCAATGATTGGCAAGTACTCTTAATCACCGGACAAACGACAAATATTATTAATATATATATCGTTATGCTTGTTATACGAAACAAATTTGTATAGTGAATAAAATCATATGAAGTAAACCAAGGTTATTGTATTTAATTCATATATGCATGATTCTATAAACACATACTTGGTATATATATAAATAAATAAATATATATTATATATATATACATATATATATATATATATATATATATATATATATATATATATATATATATATATATATATATATATATAATGAAAATATTAAAAATATATGGCAATGACGCTCGTTCTCATGTAGCGTGTATATACGAGCTTTTAACATATTTATTTCAATAGGGTGCAAACGATGGCTTAAACTTAAAGAGGCTTGCATTGTCATTGAAGTGCAATATTTTTACAACCACTTGACCATTGACACATTTGTAAAGTATCAAATTGAAGCGGTAAAATTAAAGATTAGGAGATAGCATTAATCATCGATCTTATATATAAGCTGGCTTCGGGAATAATTGCCCTGTTCATGCAGCTGTCGCAACCCCTATATAATGTATGCAGATGAAAGACTTTCAGGCCCGATTGTTAATTTATAGTCGAGTGGACGATTTGTTAATAATATACCTGAAACGTTTTACAACTTGGTCATATGATTAATTTGAGTTTGACCACCATCGTTGTTCGACTTATTCTAAGAAGAGATACAGTTGGCGCCTGTTTGGGATTTACTTGAGTTGTCGAGTTCGAATATACGTGGTTTATTTCGTCAAAACATTGCTATTATTGAAAAAAATTACACATTTGGGACGACGTCTGTTTACACTAACAAAAAACAAACGTTTAAATATTACGGTTATATTTGCAATTTATCCCTGGACACTATTCTGTTGAACTCCTACGCAAACCGGCGACAAAGCATGGATGTACAATAACTCTTCTTTGCCATTGGCATTGGTTTATTCTCAGTCACCGCGATGTCTGTTCGACCGAAGAATTGTAACAAGACAGTGATAACAGGTAGATTGATTAAAGTCATTGCATGCTTGCATGTGTTTCAGGCTGCATGTCTACGACTACGTGTTCCGCTTACCCAGAATTAAAATGTGAAACCTGGGAAACCAATCAAAAGAGCAAAATTGTTTAAAGCACTAGTGTATATCAGTGGACCATGGAACGATAACTGTATAACGATAGTTTACATCTGAGTGATAAACATACCCATATAAGTTGTTCGAAGCCGAAATAGTTTTCTATTTTAAAGATGTTTTAAACTGCGACATATTGGATTCCGATCAAAACGTCGGTGACATATCAAACTAAGGTCATTTAAAATTACTATTTGATTTAGAAATTAGTCAGAACTTTATGTTATAGGCATAGTAGAGGTATAAATAATTAAAAACGTCCATTGGGCCTCTTTAATAATAGTTTATATGTCTTTCTTCAGGTAAAGTATTGAAATTTCTACATCATATTTCAATAGTTTCAGTTTTGAGACTTAGAGAAACTAAAAGGCATCCGCCCTAAGCCCCCTCTCTGGGTTATCGCTCCAGTTGTAGTTGAGCTCACTGATATATACTTGCCAATATGTGAAAACCATCTATAGACGCAAAATACCCATCACAAAGACAACTTCATTTTTTCAAGTGTGATTCGTTATGGTTCGTCATTCGGCCAGTAATACAGCAATCAGCCCTTGCCAATATTTAAAAATGGCGTCATTTTAGATATTCGCATTCTATTTACGGTACTTGCTGACTGCTGAGTGACGAATTACTATTATTACTAAAACTTTATTTATAAGGGATTTATACTGTTGGCCCTCAAATGACGAATCATGCATGACGAATGGCTTATACAAAAAACAATGGATGATAATGGTTATTCTTTGCCTATAGATGATTTTCACATGACGTTAGGCCGCCATGTTATGTTGGTGTACTCAGATATTTTTAATTAATGGGTTTTATTTTCAAATGAATATCATAAATATGGCGGACTTATGACGTAGGGAAAAAATCCCTATTATGACGTTGGTGAGAACCATAGATATAAACACAAGCCAAAGGAAATCGCGCCCACCCACTGCGCCCACCTAATTAATATACAACCTCGTACCCAGGGTCTTTACTTGATTAATATAGTCATAGAGATCAGACCAGTGGTCAGATTCTACAAAAAGAGGTGTCTAATTACCGAAGGTCATTTCTTCTAGTTTGAAAATTTACTCGAAGAAAACTCGTGACATTTCTAGGAATGCATAATAAGGACTTAATGGATGGACATAATAGGAATGCATAATCAGAAAAATTATTCGAACATCGTAATTACAGTTATAAAAAAACTCGCAACGTTATAGCAGTAATTAAGGACAATGCAACCCAGCATACCCCGAGGCAAAACCTCGTAGACAAAACCACAGTTTTGACACAATCTGTCAAATGGAAAGGCCGCTAGGAAAGGAAAGGCTTGCTAAATTCTACTTGATATTGCAGTTTCGGCTTTCGATCACGATGAATGAAAATTCCGAGATTCTTTAAGGTATCAACACTCGTATAAAAGCCGGAATTTCGCACTTGCATGAATGATATCAATTATTGCATAAATTAGCATTTGACCGCACGAAATTTCATAAATAAATTTGAATTTCGAATGCAAATCATAGTTCGATTGCTTCCCAAACACAACAAACTTGACCTTAGCGATCTACTATTACAAATTGAAACTGGCTAATTTATCACGAGATATGTTGAACAAAGACAGGCGTAAATCAAAAATGAATCAGCGAGCTATCATCGGTGAATAATACTTGAAAATAGCTGTAGTTTTATGGTGGATTAAGAGTATTAAATATAAAGGCGTGTTTTGCTCAGGATAAAGAATTTTTTTGACTTGATTTTGTGGTCATTTTAATATTTATTAAATATTGGAGACGATCATGTCTACGTTGGCTTGTGTTCCAAAGTTTAAAACGAGCACGGAAGATGATCACGAAGGTATTAAAGAATAATATACTAATATACTAATCGAAACACTTATAATGCAATATATGTATTTCCGAAGACGACGATGGAATTTTGCTATAGATCGATTTTAAATTTAGTGCTTTCCACATATTCGGCATTGTTGACAAAGACCAAAGGGAAAGTAAATTCGAAATAGGCAGAGTCTTTAAATAGCTCAAAAGTGATTTTACAAGCCGATCACTTGCACTCGTGTTAAGCGTTTTGCTGAAAGGTCGATAATATTTGTCGTAAGATTTTTTGTTGTGGTCTTTGTGGTCTATTTCTCATATTTTAATATCGCTCCGTCGACACTTCGGACGGAAATAAATTGTGATAAAATTTTAAACAATATTGAAAACTATAAATGAAATGCACCTTGCGTTTTGCATTCCGTAATGACCCCTAGCAACCTTCTAGTATAAAGCATCTTTATACTGATATTTTTATCTTATAAGATTAGATTTAGATCTAAATTTGCAATCATTCAGGACAAGTATGCCATAATCCCACTTCTTATTTAACTATATGCCTTGGTGATGCCAGAAATGCCAAATATATTTTTCCTCTGTCCTAATATTGATCATCATGGGCTAATTAGCCTAATTTTACTAATATATTGGACAACTTTCCTCCTAGTAGTTTTAGTTGACCATTAACCCTTTTATGCTGATGTGATAGCACCTAGTTGCAAAAAATTTAACCAGGGTACACAATGCACCTAATGCATGCATTGCAAGAGCTACCCTATTTTAATTATGTGCTGTTTTTTTTGTTATTGATCGCTTTGAACATGACAATGTTGTTGATGTATTAGAAAATTGCTATGTGTTTTAATTCAGTCTTGAAACAATGACAAGTTCAATTTCGACTAAATACATTGGCAAAAATAACTTGTTTACATTAACAATCAGACTAAATGAAAAACAGCCTTAACATAACTTAAAAGACTGTCTCACTGAAAATAACTCTGCGGACAAAAAAATTCTCTTTTGTAGACCCCCACTCACAGACATCATAATTTATAGTCTAATGAATCAGATATGGCTTCCCATATATATTATTTCAAATCCTACTCTTATGTTTCAGTATGTGACCACTATGCAGACATGCCAAGTCTCACGCATTATGTGTGTGACACACGCCTCAGCATTATTTCTCACACTGATATGATATATCTCACACATAAATAGGGAGTTAGCTAAAAAGTCAAAATTTAGAGAAATAATAGTCATTTTCAAAAAGATTTGAACAAGTTAAATGCTTTATTTAGTTTACTTTTTAGAGATTATAGTAATATAGTTCCAATTTTAAGCTATATTATACACAACCAGCCGGATATTGCAATATTACAACAACCGGTATACTATATCAGCCTATCGCAGTAACGCTATCGAATTACGGATTAGAGTTTGATGCATTTTACTGGGCAAGAATGTGTTTTAATACCATGATCAACCTCGTACCCGGGGTCTTTTTACCTCCGCATCTCTTGATCTCACCCTGTTAATACGGATTTTTATATGGCCGGTTTTGACTTATATTTGGTCAATAGTGACTGAGCTTTCTCTCTACTTTTTTAAAATATATCCTCAGAATGCTTAAAATGCCATTTCAGAGACCCAAATTTCAAAAATTTCCAGGGGGGGCATGCCCCCTGACCCCCCTAGAATTGTGGGGGTGTGCCTATCTCACGCATGGCCCATCGCTGAACTTGGCATCTATAACTATGACATACTATATATACCATGAACCTCTAATTTCTTACCTTCTAACTTAGTTGGCTCATTTTTTCTGCATTTCAGAAACTGACAGAGTTATAAAATGTAATGACACTAATCATACTGTTGAACAAGGTTATGTGGTATGTAAATCAACAATGATGCAAATTGTTACATATATATAGGGAAACCTTTTACTATTTTTAGCATTTCATTTCTGATCCGATAGTGCATGGCCATCCCACATACACTCACCTGGGCCACATGAATTAAAATTAACTCATTGGGATGATAGAGATAAACCATGACCCTTGACGTTATTCAAGTGTTGTGAAATGCTGAAAGTGAAAGTAATTACCTTGTGTCTTTGTTGTGAATACCAGTGCAAGTATTATAACCTCACTGCTATGCAAATTTGAATTACCATATGTACTGTAATTGTGTACATATACTTGCACTGATGTCCTATTATAAAGCACAAATAATGTAAATGTGGTAGCCTTGGTGGACTCTAAATTTACTTCCTGAAAGAATTATATAAATATCTAATGCACATGTGCATGAGTGGTCACAGGTTAATTTTAGCATTGCCAACATAAATTCAGATTTCAGAATTTAATTATTAATGCCTGCAACATCATCCGATTAATATTAATTTGCATAACTTTTTTTGTCTTTCAGGATAACTATATTTGTACTTCAAAATACACTTTGATATCATTTCTGCCAAAGAACTTATTTGAGCAATTTCATCGTCTGGCTAATATCTATTTTCTTTGTCAAATAATAATAATGGTAAGTGGCCAATTGCACTGGAGCAAAGTTATATATGTATACTAGCTGCATTTGCTGTAAAGTAATGCCAATGGCTATGATCAACTAGAAATCACATACTTACTGCACCCTGATGTACCTACTAGATGTGCAAAAAATGGGTCAAAGTGACTGTTAATTATCTTAAAGAAGATCTAGTGATCTTGGTAACAGTTATTTGATTTAATTCTAGTGATGGTTACTTTGTTTTAGAGATTTAGTG
Source organism: Dendronephthya gigantea (assembly GCF_004324835.1). Taxonomy (NCBI): domain Eukaryota; kingdom Metazoa; phylum Cnidaria; class Anthozoa; order Malacalcyonacea; family Nephtheidae; genus Dendronephthya; species Dendronephthya gigantea. The sequence goes on along the minus strand of NW_021163033.1, from coordinate 1,709,823 downwards.
ACTGGTTTTTAGAAAAATCAATCCTAAATTAGCCCTGGGATAGGTTAATAGCCGTAGTCATTTATTATATTTATGTCATTTTAGTCCATTCCAGAACTAACAGCATTGAAACCTGAGTCAACAGCAGTACCCTTGTTCTTTGTCTTACTTGCAACTGCTGTGAAGGATGGTTATGATGATATAGTAAGTACACTTTAGCTAGGTATCTAGTTTGAGTGCAACTGACTGGCTGTAGTTGAAATTAAGAGCCATCAGATGGTGAGATATCTTTCAATTTTTCGCTGAGGCAATACCATGCGTAACTGTTTTGATTACATTACCATAGAAACGTCACATGAGTGACAATGAGGTTAATGGTCGCAAAACAAATGTACTCCGTGAAGGTCAGTTGAGGGAGGAACAATGGCTGTCTGTGCAAGTCGGTCAAGTACTGCGTTTAAACAACAATGATCAAGTACCTGTAAGTTCAACAGTATATATAGTTACCTTAATTGATGGGGAGGGGGTAGGAAATGGCCCCAATCAGTTATGGTGTTAATTACCCACAATTACTTTTAGGAATATATTGATACTAATTTAGTTAGTGATGTCAGGAATGATTTTTTTGTTACCTAGCAATAATTCCCTTATATCACAATATGTTGCCATTTTTGTCAGGGTGTTTGGCTAATTTAAACAATGGATAACTGATATTCATTTGTTGTATAGGTAGTTGTCATTAGCTAGTTGTTTACTGGTGGTAATTAAAATGACCTATATACTCATGTACCAATACTGAAATTAATCTATATTTTCAACTAGGCTGATCTTTTAGTTTTGACCACAAGTGAGGACAGTGGTCTTTGTTATATCGAAACTGCTGAGTTAGATGGGTAAGGTGGAGATGAGTGTCTAACTGTTTAACTGGTATGGTTTTTCAATGTTTATGGTACACAACCTCAGTTTCTTGTGGGAAGGGAGAAAAGAATTCTATCATTTGAAATGTTACAAACATCTAATATCCTGTGGTTTTAAACTTAATCCTGAAGTACCATCAGTTCAAAATTTGACTGACATCATTTCACACTATCCAATAACCTGTAATTTTTTTATTGGTAGGGAAACAAATCTAAAATGCAGACAACCTTTGGTTGAAACAGCTGAAATGGGTGATGACCAAAAGGAGTTGCAAGAATTCAATGGTGAGGCAATCAGTACTGTATTTTAATACGGAAATGGACCATTGACTAGGAGTAATTTTTTGAGTGATTTCTCTTTTCTTTTTCAAGGCGAGATTATTTGTGAAACACCAAACAACACTCTTGATAAATTCAGAGGTACCTTGTATTGGGAGGGCGAAAAATACAGCTTGGACAACGAAAAAATTATCCTACGTGTAAGTAATTTTGAGCCAATATCTAGACTGAATTAAACTAAATTCACTTTTGCTTTTCACTTTTGCTGAACTCAATCAACAGGAATTCGCAATTTGAATTGTAATTTTGTTGCATAGGGTTGCGTCCTACGAAATACCCAGTGGATATATGGTGTTGTAATTTTTGCCGGAGCTGATACGAAACTCATGATGAATACAGGTACACCCGCACTCTTGCATGGCAACAATCAGTTGTTTATAACAGCAGACGACCCTGTCTTTATTTTTGTGTTGAATGTGACAATGTTTTTTACAGAAAAATACCCCCAGCAGTATAGAAAATACTATGCTTATAAAATACTAGAGCTCTGAGCAGTTTGGCAGGCTTTCATATTGACATGGCCACATAACTGTAGATCTTTTTGAGACAATTTTCTACAAATTCAAATCTACAAATTTGCTATATCACATTACGTGGAAAACACTGGTTACCTTTAGTTTTGACGAGTTTTTATCCCCGCATGCTGTCAATTTTTTTTAAAAAGGCTAAAATCTCTGCAAGTGAGAAAGATATAGTTTTATACATATCAATATTTTCAATATTCAATCAAGAAACTTTTACTTTCATTACAAAGCTTCACACATAATTTTGCCGAAACGTGGCCCGATCCTCACTTAATACATGTGACATGATTAAAACATTTTAACATTGCTCTATCGTTACCGATTTAAATTCGCAAAGAAAAATCTATTTCTTTTACCAGCATCCGCCATCTTTGTTATTATAGCAAATCCGATTTCCCCCCTAATTTTCGCGCTCAAAGATCCGGAGACTGAAATTCGGCAACGTGATTGGTCAGCGAGAATATTCCTTGCTAGCCAATCACGTTACCGTATGTGTTTGTTTTTCTCGCCCTCTTGGAAGCTCTACTGCAAATTTTGATATAGCTACACAGCTAAGTAAAATAAAATCCGAAACTGTACAGCTAGAATTAAAGAGCTTTTTAGAATGAATGAAATTGCAAAGTTTGTCCGTGCAAAGTTAAGTTGTACATGCGCGGGAAACACATTAGCAGAAAGCAGTCAATATAATTATGTACATTTAAAACTTGTTTTTTCCTAGCTACATTAAACTGCATTTTCACTTATTAAATCTAATTAATTCTAGGCCAAGCAAGGTTTAAAACGACATCTTTGGATCGTTTGCTCAACAAGCTTGTTGGAGGAGTGAGTTTCTTTTAAAAACATATTTGGCATAAAACAAAATAGCGGAAAATATTGGATAATGATGATTGTGAACACTTACTTCATTTTCCCTCTTAACCATAATACCTAGGGTATTAGGGTTTACCCTTATGAACAATAAACCTATTCCAAGACCTCATCCTAACCTAAATCTAACTCAATCTCAAGGATTAAATTTATGTGTTAAGGATTTACTGAACATGAAATTATTACTGTAGAATTTGCATCAGTTCAAATACTTAAATCATTCTCCTACGCGACCATTTACATGTGATCTCTTTTATTCAGATCGCTGTGCTGCTTGCAACAATATGCGTCTTCTGTTCGATTATGTCCGCGTTTTGGGAAAGCGAAACTGGCCGGGTAAACTAACCAGTACATTTTGAAAATAGGAACATCGTATACCGGGGCTGGAGTAATGACGCAGGCTGTGTGATTAAATGTAGTATGAGTAAAAAGTGTATTTTTTCTAGTCAAACTCTTCCTATGTAGACTGGGGGAAATACATGCATGTGCTAGCAGAAATACTGAAAGCAGTCGCGTGATAATATTAGCCACTGATCTTATAATTACACTGGATATAATAGCAACAATTTGACTATGAAATTAGTCACTGGCAAAAGATAAAATATAGTTTGAAAATAATAATTTATGCTTCAGGTGTATATAGTATTTTTTATGCTTTCAATTCTACAGAATTTTCAGATATATTTGAAATGGGAATCCTTTTATAAAGACTCGCCAGCTTTGATCGGAGTATTTCACTGGCCGGGATATATTATGGTGTTAAATACGTTGATACCCATTTCTTTGTATATAAGGTAATTTACAACTTTCCTTATCAAATTTTGATACGGTGCCCTATAAAATGTGTGCAATTCTATATTTATAAAATATGCGTAATTCTATATTTCAGTGTCGAAATCATTCGTTTGGGCCAAAGTTTATTTATTAATTGGGACTCAGAGATGTACTACAAACCCAAGTCTACACCAGCGAGAGCCAGGTAACATTTTGTGCAATTTTGTAACTAACCGAAAATCGTATACCTACAGTAACCATCAAATCTTCGCCACTGGCCTAATATACACTGGATGTATCATCAGATTAGTGACCTTAGGGCCTTGCCTTTGCCTTAGGCTATGTGCACATGGTAACGTTTTCGAGCGTTTTCACATTCGTTTTCATGCCAAAACGGTTTCAAACACCGTCAATTTACAATAGAAGTTGAGGCTAATTTAACGTATAAAGCATATTTTCCTTGATACGTGTGTACAGGGCGTCCACGTTGGTCATATTCGGCAAATTTTCTCCCGGTAAAGAGGGCTCAGTTTCCCAGCGGTCTTCGCATGAAAAATTAGAAGCTTTTCGTTTTACGCCTTGCTCTCAATTTTATGTAAGTTGTCCGCTGACAATATGAGCCTGCACGAGTGGGAGAAACTTAGCTAAGTTGGACCTGCGTGGTCTAAACAATAAAATAGACAAAAACGATTTTCATCACGCTCGAAAACAACGCTTGTGTGCTCATAGCCTTACTTTGATTCACTGGCGTAGCCAGCATCGATAATTGGGGGGTCCATATTCATATATTCATGTAAACAGACTGTAAGGACAATTGATTTGAAAAGAAATTAATCCTGCGTATCACGAATATATGAATATGGACCCCCCCCCAATTATCGTTCTGGCTACGCCGCTGCTTTGATTCATTGACTTGTAACATTTGCATGTTGTTTTCTTTTGTATATTAGAAATACCGCGGTATGGTTATAGCATTTTCAATATTTCCATCATTTAGAACCACGACTCTTACTGAAGAATTAGGACAGATCCAGTACATATTTTCGGATAAAGTGAGTATAATATACTTAAGTTTTCCTCAACGCATTTTGTCTTAAGCTCTCTGGATCAAAACCGTAACAATCTATCGTTTCATAGACTGGTACCCTCACTCAAAATATAATGACATTTAAACAATGCTCCATAGCTGGTACCTTATATGGTGAGTAATTTGGAAAGTCACTCAATGAGTTTGAGTGTTATAGTGTGTTTTATTCCAGGTTGTCTATAGTTGCTTGCTGTAGTAATACTTAATAAAAAACCTCGTAATCTACAGTATAATATTTACCAAACAAGGTTTTCAAAACTTTTAGGTAATTTGAAAGGTCCAGAAGTCAGTTTGCAAAGCGGCGCTTCCATGAGATCAAGAGTAAGTTATCGAAACACTTTGGAACTTGCGTGTATTTACGTTTTCCCAGGATTTGGTTAAAGGGGCTCATCCATTGTGAGGTTCACGAGACTTGCTTGTCCTCATGTGCAGTATTTCGTCTTTTATTTAGAAATCTGTCGATTTTTCTGGCAACCAACTTGCCGATGACCATTTTCATTTCTACGATCAAACGCTGGTGACTGATATTCAAGGCAACAGCAAGGTAAATTATTTTACTCGCCTGGTTCGGCGGAGGATGATCTCAATATACGTTCATCTGGAGTGAGAACTGCGCCAATGAGCTTTGTTTTCAATTTCAGAAAACGCACGACTTTTTTCGACTCATTGCGTTATGTCATTCGGTAATCTCTGAAGAAGTTGACGGTGAGTTCACTCGCAAGCGAAACAGAGTCGGGATTTTGCAGTTGATTTTTGGAACCTTAGTGTAAAACATGTCTTGATAGTACAAGTATTTTTTGATCGCTAGGTGATCTGGAATATCAAGCCCAGTCTCCCGACGAAGCTGCTCTTGTAACGGCTGCCCGAAATTTTGGATTTGTGTTCTTGGTATGTGCAGCATGTGCTTCAAAAACGTCATTCTATGATCTCTGAGGAATGCTGTATTTTATTCCCCGGGGTGTGTTTTCTCCCACATGCAAAGAAAGGTGATTTCCAGGGGGGGACTGATTCGGGTTAAAGAAATGTTCCCAAAGGAGGTGCTTAGTAAAGAGTGATGCTTTTTAGAGTAATGTCGTGATAACGGTAACTGTACAAGGTCTTGCAAATGTCAGAAATACAAACCAGGATTCTAGCAGATTTCAAGTCATTCAATTTGTCAAGTGTTTCATGATTTATTTTTACAGAGAAGATCTCCGACAACTGTGACCCTTGAATGCTTAGGAAAAGAGGTACGATTGTTCACAGCTATTCCTTAATATCTCTCAACTCAAATTTCTCATAATCCTTCTTCAGAGACCTTTCTATATTTCCAAGAAAGGTAGAAGAGCTGCCACTACCAGTGGTGAACTGAGATAAGAGCATACGATCTTATCATTTGATCGTCTTCAGTTGCTTAATTTTATTCATATCTCCTACTGTCTGGGGTAGCCTGTAGACCATCGGTCCAGGTCTCCATTAAAAATGCCATTAACTGGATGGTGCCTTAATAAAAACACGTCATCGTTTACCACCAGTGACGAATGCCTTTGCCAACGATAATAACGCGAGTTCTTCATTTAGGAAACGTGGGAATTGCTGTGCATTTTGGATTTCGACAACGTGAGAAAGAGAATGTCGGTAAGCTGACGGACTGAGCGGTTGCTTTTATAAATTTCTTGTCGTGTTAAATATTTTTTAAAATTTTTATCCAAGGTGATTGTGCGGCGTGATAATGAGATAAAGTTGTACTGCAAAGGAGCAGGTAGAGTAGTATGTTATGTTAACTGGGATATGTCTTGCCTCTACACGTGTGGGGAGGGAGGGGGTGTAGTCTGCTTAAAAGGGGAGGTGGGGTCGGAGTTTTTAGCACCTTCTATAATATCAGTTCCATATTGAACAGGGGTTCACAAACGAAATGTTAAGAATTTTTTTGTATGAAACCCAATCTTCTCTCGCCTTGCAACATTCTGAGAAATGTTTTTAAATATTCCTTTTAAAGATACCATTATTTTCGAGAGGTTGGACCCGAGTTGCCAAGAACTCGTGGAGACAACAACGAAACATCTGAATGTAGGTGGCAATAATGAGAAATATGGCACAAATAATGTTACATCTTTTGCCTCTAACTATATAACGAGATTTTCGTTTTGCGTGTCTACCCTAGACATTTGCCAAGAGTGGTCTTCGCACATTAGTTCTTGCCGAGAAGGATATTACCGAAGAATATTTCAAAGATTGGATGGGACGATACCACGAAGCCAGGTATAAAAAACTATAAAATCTAGTGTTTTGACATTTTCCGTACGATTATACGAATTAACAAAATTTCTACTATGTATACTTGCTGTTTGAACTCTGTTTTACCTTGCTAGATCAATAATTGCGGCTATATTTAGGTCTATAGTTTAGTTTTAAGGAATTAAGGAGGTCACAATACTGTCAAGACATGGTCATCACAATGCATTTTTTAGTAAACGCCTAAAAGTTCTACACAGTGGGGTGACTTCTATTATTTAAAAGAATATTCAATTTTTGTCAATACTGTATGGAATACTATAGCAACAAGCAACTAATCTACGAAAACTTCAAATACAGCATGTAAGAAGTTTTAAGTTTAAATTAGGTTTTTAGTCCAGGTAATCGCATTTGGGAAGTTGTAATTCGCAGTGGCTCAATTTATTTCCTTTGCATATTTTAATCGGTTCGAATTCGCAAAAACGGGTGTTGCGATAGTTTTGCGTGCAAATGCGATCAATTTTGGCACGTTCGTATATGTCGTTTCTCTTTACTAAGCATGAACAAAATTATATGCCCTTTGCATTCAGTGTTCATTTAGAAAAACGATTTTCTCTTTCAAACTGTAGTACGGCAGCGGATGACCGGGATGAAAAGATTAACGAGGTAAGATTTCGCGTTGAATCATAGGTGGCCTAAACTTGCGCGATAATTTAAACGCGATAAATTTTTCGGCAATTTGCCGAAATATTTTTAGCCTTAAATTATCCCGCAAGCACAGTGCATTGACAATTTTTTTTAACTGAGATCAGAGTAGTTTTGATAAATTGCCGAAAAATTATTCTCGTCCAATTTATCATCACACAAATAAAGTTGAACGTTTTTCGGAGTGGCTGTAACTTCGAGCAGTTGTACATTTATGTATTTAGAAATCCTACCTCTTCCCAGAGAGTACTGTATTCTTTATTCTGTATCACCCTTGACATTTCGTCTGTTTCTGATAGACTTACGAGGAAATTGAAACGAATATGAAGTTGATAGGAGCGACAGCAATTGAGGACAAACTTCAAGATGGCGTCCCTGCTGCTATCGCTAATTTAGCAAAGGTACGCAATGTCATTCGTCAACTTTCTAATAAATCATCTTCTAAATCGTTTTTCCATCTTCCTCTTTTCTTAAAAATGGTCGTAATAATTTTAGGCGGACATCAAAATCTGGGTTTTAACCGGAGATAAACAAGGTAGGACAGTTATTGAATTAGATAGAATTATTGAATGAAGTTTAGTATGATCTTTAAATTTAATATTCAACTCGTTTTCCCATTGGTCAATTACACAGAAACGGCGATCAACATTGGCTACTCGTGTCAACTTTTGACAGATGAAATGGAGGATCCGTTCATCGTAGATGGCGAGGACGAGAGTAGTGTTCGGGCCTCTATACGGGATTATATGAACAAAGTTCGTGGTTCGTCGAAAGCGAGTAGCTCCATGGAGAACAGCATCGCGAATGACGATGTTTCTGTGGGAATATTACCTTATGCTAATAATGATGCCTCGCTTAATTCTGTTCTTGATAATAGCACGGTGAGTAACAGCCGCCTGGACCCATCTCCTTTTCAGATTCCCCCCCTGAATCTATCTCACCCCCCCTGAATCTATCCTCATCACCCCCCCTCCTGAATCTATCTTCACTCTCCCTTTTGTTCTTTTAACATGATCCATTTTTCAACAGAGTAAAAGTGCGTCGAATAGCTCGGAGTTTGCATTGGTTATCCGCGGTAAAAGTTTGGTAGGTACAGTTTACACTAGAGTACGCATTAGCGCATTGCATGGGCCACCCTTGTAACATGAAGTATTGTAGGGCAGGATTGGAAGAATTAGTGCCACCATGCAAAATTTAATGTTCGTGAAGTAAATATCGAAAATTACGAAATAACGTCGGTAGAAAATAAACTGCGTATGTTTGTTGTCTTTGACAAAGCTGATTTGTGCTTCAAGGTGGAGCGCTTGGAGCGCAAATTCCTTGTGCGGTATACACGTATTTCGTGTTGGAACGTGTGTTTAGGACGCAATTAAACTGCATCGATTGATTTCAAATAGCACGATATAAAACCCTATTTTTAAATTACTTATCACTGCTTTTTAAAAATATTGCCTTGTCTTTCAACGCCACATTTGAACAGTTATCGATGAAATTTTGTGTCATTGTTATCAATTTACATAATCATTTCTTGTGCTCGATTTTAGGTGTTTGCCCTGGATCCCTCGTTTGAATTAGAATTTTTAGAATTAGCCACCCATTGTAAGGCAGTCATATGTTGTCGAGTTACGCCGCTTCAGAAGGTAACCAAGTGTTGAAATATGATGATTTCTTGATAATGAACTTCAATATATAAAGCCTGGTTCACGCTTGTTCCAAAAATTGACCCGGTGTTTTGTTACGTGCAGGCACTAGTGGTGGAATTAGTGAAACGAAACGTGAAGGCTGTCACGTTAGCCATTGGAGATGGCGCTAATGACGTCAGCATGATAAAATGTAAGCAACTTACTACGTGATTGGTCACATTGTCTAGGAATTTGATACATCGTTGCCATGATAACAAAATGAAAGTGTAAAACAAACCTTACAATATTACTGAATTCACAACCAACAAACATGTAATATTACTTAATTTTAGCTGATTCTTTCTAAGAATATTTTTTTGCCAAGCTGAAGAATTTGTGTCCGTAATGCAAATTGTGCATATCCTCGCATCCAAAAATTGTGCATATCCTCGCATCCAAAAATTGTGCATATCCCCAAGTCCAAAATTCGACTTATGAGAATGAAAATGGGCACCGTTAGGAGGGTTACCCATCCCAAAGTAACCTTTGCTAAATACAATATCATTAAAATGATATCTTTTATTTTAGCGGCCCATATTGGTGTTGGTATTAGTGGTCAAGAAGGAATGCAAGCTGTTTTGGCGAGCGATTATTCCTTCGCACAGTTTAGATATCCTTTTTTCAAACTTAAAACTGGTTTAAAAATTATTCAAAATTTATTCAAAAGGCCTGTGTGGCAAACTTGTTTTTTTTTGGTTATTTTTCTTGACATTTTGCAAGTTTCTTGAACGTTTGCTGTTAGTTCATGGACGCTGGTCGTACATGAGAATGGCAAAATTTTTAGGTTATTTTTTCTACAAGAATTTCGCTTTCACGCTTTGCCAGTTGTGGTTCGCCTTTTTTGTCGGCTTCTCGGCGCAGGTAACCCATTGTATTTTCTTATCATGATGGTGTTTGTCAAGGAAACGAACTGACACAAAACGTTGGATTATCTCAAGACCACACCGGAAACATTGCAATATTTACAACTTAGGTCATTGGCTTACACGGATACTCCTAACCCACCATCCGACTATATTTCGGTTAAGAAAACCAAGAAAATGGATCTCTCGAAAAACCCATATTTTACATCTACAATCGATGTAACCTCGTTTTAAGATCAGAGTTGATGTTCTTGAGCATAAATATGTTTTAGCCCGACTTACAACACGTTTAAGCTGTGATTATTTAAATAAACTTGGGACTGATTCTGTTTTTTCGCCTTGAATTCTTACACATCCCTGGAAAAAGTTTTTTTTTGGCAAATTAAGGCCGAGAGATGTTGACAAGGTTTAAAACAGTTTTATCGTAATTTTTGTTTGTTTTTTCCAGACTTTATACGATGCTTGGTTTATATCTTTCTATAATGTGTTCTTTACGTCATTACCTGTTGTTATCATGGGCATTTTTGATCAGGTACGCGCTCTAAAGTACTTTTAGGTTCACCCAGAGATTATTTGCCCTCTTATGTTTCTCTAAAACATGTTTTATTTAGGATGTTTCGGACAAAGTATCTTTAAAAAATCCCAAACTGTACGTACCTGGTCAGCAAAATATTCTCTTCAACAAGAAGATATTCCTCCTCAGTCTCCTGCGCGGCGCTGTCGTCTCTCTCGTGCTTTATTTTGTCCCGTACGGTATATTCCATGATCACGTGAACAATGATGGCGAAGTGGAGTCGGGCCTGCAGTTCTTTGGCACAGTTGTAGCGGCGACACTCGTGATCACAATGAACCTCCAGGTATGCCAGCTGAGGAGAAAAGAAGCATATATTAGCATACATTACACACTTTTTGTACACTTTGTATCCTTCAGGGCCAGGTCATTTTCACCGATGTGAAATAGTTCACTCACAAACACACAATATTTTCACGACAATTTACTACGATTAAATGAAAACCAGCCCTTGGATTACCGTTTGAATTTACCGTTTAAATTTACCGTTTTGTTAGCTAATTGCATGGTCGTTAGCAATACGTTAGAAAAGATCAACCGTATTCGACCAGAAAATCTGTCTGGAAGGTGATCTAGCTTATTATTAAAGCTGTTGGAAAGTTTGATTCATAGTTGTTGCTTTACCCGGAACAAGGTTAACCAGCTTTTGAACAAGAAGGACTGACCTGTGGGTGTGTGTATTAGATTGACTGAGTGAATGAACATTTATGACGTCTTTAACCAGTCGTCTTTCATTTCAAGTCGTAAATATGCCGATTGCTTCAAAAATTGTGAAATTTCAAAGCTTCTATTTCTGAAACATAGTTCAGGTGATTTTAATAGTGACATATTTCGTCTTTTTACCGCTTTCATTGGTGTAAATTTACAAAAATTTGCCACATGTACACAACATAAAATTTTAACAAGATATGAAATATTCGCCCACAAACCAAAACAATGATTGGTATGCGGTAATTTTCATCGACGCGAAGGACCTATATGATGTGGGTGGGCGGCACAGTCAGTGCATTTAAAATATAGGTCGTATGCTCTAAGTGTAGTTAAAAGCATAATTTAATTTTTCATCGATTGCAAAGTTGATTGAATATGCTTTGAATTATAGCATTGAATTTCATTCTAGGTGGCTCTAGATATGCAGTCCTGGACAGTCCTGAATCATATATCGGTTTGGGGAAGCATTATCGTTTATTTTCTGTTCTACTTCGTCTTCTATTCCGCGTTTGTTTTCGGCATCGCGCCACAACAGTCGTACTACGGCGTACAATACGCAGTTTATAGCAGTGGATCATTTTGGCTTTGTGTCCTATTGACACCTGCCATCGCCATTCTACCCGTTTTCGCATACCGCTCGCTGGTTCTCGAACTTAAGCCGACGATATCCGACAGCGTACGGCGAATGTGGAAAACGGGAAAAACTGTTAATAATCAGGTCAAATTTCTTGGCATGACTGCGAGGTCGAGCGGTAGATCAGGCTCAAAGAGACTTGGGTACGCGTTCGCGCAGGAAGAGAGACTGAGTACTAAAATTAATGCTGGACGTCAAAAGCGGTTAAAATTTAAATCTAAAAGTAAACGGTAGTTGTAAATAGTCCATGTATTTTCCGACGGCGTGAATCATCTAGAAGCGCCGGACCGTATCGTTTCTCTTATCCATGATTGTGTGAAATCGTCTGAAAGGTGTATCGCCGTGCCTTGGTGATTGTGTTTATTATCGCAGTAGCCAAAACTCTCGAATTGACACATATTGCACTAATGCGGCTCCATTCTTGCTCAAACTTCAACTTCAGTAATTACCGAATGATTTTTCTAGGAAAAAATATAGCTTCTTATATTCACCATAGTCAATCAAAACCGTGTAACTAAGATATATAATAATTGTAATGCTTACAGTCATAACATACATTGTAACAAGAATACATTTTTCTTTCTCTTGACGTAATTCATATTGTTTTTGCTCATGTTCATTGCATGCATGAACTTTACCGCTCAAATTTCGTTTCGACGGCCTGTAGTCATCAGGATATCCAAGGCTAATGTTTCGACATACAAATTTTTCAACTGTTCTAAACCTTTTTTATGGCATTTTAATACAATTTTACATTTACTCTTTATTCTATTATCATAGCTTTATAATCCTGAAATTAATATGTTGCAAAAAAATCATCCTACCGACTGTAAGTCTACTCTAAATTGCATGCATCGTTCTATTGCCTTCCTATCAATGTACTTCTTGTGAGGACCGACGTACAAGAAACGCATTTTACGATTGTTCACGAGAACTGCTTGACTTTCTTGTAACTTTCATTCCCGCATTGGGCAAAATTTCCAAAATGCCAGCAATTTTTTATCCAATATTCCATATATAAGAGGATTTAGTGCGTTTGATCCAACAGTGCGCAGAATTAGTGCCAGATAATCCACCCAATTTGGAAAGTATAGCTTATCAAATATGTACAGGGTTTTATAGACTATATTCGGCGCAACACCAACTCCGAAACAAACAACGGTCCCGAGGCAAACAAGAAACGTTCGTCGATTTCGAACATATCTGCTTCTTACTGCGTTTGAACACACACGCTTCATGTGTTTGTTTTGTTTCATGAGAGCTCGACCAATCTTGTAATAAACCACGGCCATAAAGACTGTTGGGAACAAGTCAAAGCAAAGTACGAAGTAACCGAAATAAAATTTACCAAATGGCGGTTGAGCATCATTGAGCTTCTTAAAACATAACGGTGCAACACCTCCATAGCCTGCGATAAGGCCAAGAATGTAGCCCAAACCACAAACAATTTTCAATTTCCTTCTGCTGATGGCAGGTTTCAAGGGACGAACAGTAGCGCGATAACGAAGAACTGAAATGATCAACATCATGTAGACACCTGCGACGCCAAAGAAGAAGGCAATTTGAATGATCAGACAATACGGGATGGAATAATGGAAAATAAGGAAAGTGGTTCTAATTTTTTCTGAGAGGAATATAACCAGCCATCCCAGATCACAGATGGCGAGGTGTAAAACAAGAAAGTAGTAGCTGCTCTTTAACAACTTCCTTTGTCTCGATATGGAGATGATGACCAAAATATTCCCAATAATTCCAAATGCCGCAACTGAAATATGGGAATATATCAAGACCTGCCATATTCTTCCGTTCATTGCTTCCTTCAAGATGTTTCAGCGGTGGCTGTAGTTGATGACATTTATCAATTGATCGAAAAAAAACTTGCAGCTCGTTTTTGTGTTCCAACAAATGGCGAATGCAATAATTTCAACATGATATATTTGAAATTACCAGATGTGTTCCGCCAATTAGAACCTCAGTAAAACATAAGGACATAGCGTCCGTAGAACCAATTAGCCTTTCTCACGATGACGTTTTGGGGTACTTTCAATTTTCTGCTATGAATTTAAAAATTATGTTTAAACATCAAAAGCAATTTTTTTAGAATAAACAGACCATTTGAAGAATAAATTCAGCCTAAAATTAAAGACAGTCGCCGTTACCAAGTCTTAAGCCACCAAAATGGCGGCATATTCGTCATCGTGAGAAAGGCTATAATTAACTTAAACGATGTTGTAAAAAAACAGTTTCAATAACATTCCGAATTAACTCGATAATTGTCCGTTTTAAATATTCGTGAAACCATATGGTGAAACCTTTCAGGAAACTTATTCTTATAAGCAGCAAATTATTCCTGTTGCAACGCCGTGGCAACGTGAACGACATTTTTTAACCGTTCATTCGAGGAGCCAAAAGGGAGACAGTCAAAAGAGAATATATCCAAAACAATATTTTAATGAAATGGCATTGAACAACAAGAATGGCCTGTTGCACACTAAGCAATCGATCATGATTGGCAATCGTCAAAGTTATATATCAGACGTTTTAAGATGGTTTTCAATTGCAAGATTCACACCTGAACACACTGAACTATATTAGCCCTGTTTGAACTATATTAGCCCTGTATGACCGGATTGCCATCGGAGCAGCGTCAAATTTTGAAGTTAATAAAAGGCAGTGAAGATTTTTAATGCCCGATACCTGAGTAAATATACCAAATCTATCAAATTAATAAGCATTTGCTAATCAAGGTTGCTTCATAACGACAAACGAAGATTTCAGACAAAGGTTTATATTACTAGGTTTATTTATTAGGTTTATGATATATAAGCTAATGGGGGCAGAGGGCGAAACGTTGTTATTTTTGAAGCAATATTTTTACGTTCTAAGAGTCTCTTAAACTTGTAATCAATAAACGCAGGTGCATCACTTGTTACCTCAGTTTTGTATATCACGAAATAAACGCATCGTGAAAACTGTTTCGTTCCCAAGCACATGGACTTTCACCTGATCTTTGATTAACAAGTACGATCGTACTATACAGGGTGAGTAAAAAAAACCCGGACACTTTGAGATTCAAATTAGTCGCATAGCGGCTGTAATGTGACAGAAGTTGCTTAAAATATTTGGTATACGAAGCATATCATATTAATTAACATAAGACATAAAGTTTGTTCCCATTGGGAGTTAAAATGCATTCTAAGCTCTGTAAATACAAAAGAACAGTATTATCAAATCGTTTTTGCTGATTGAACATTAGCCTGCAACGCAGACTATATATTGGGGTATATATAGTCTGCTAATCAGCGGCACAAAGCTTGTATGGTCACGTGAATGTTCGAATTATTTCCGCTATTATAATTATTATTATGTATATGATTTGCGCGCAAATTGCATAATTATTTGCGACAACATGGCCGCGCTGATGTGCGTGCTGTTTCTCTGTGCTGGAAAAGAAGTGAGATATAAATCTTGTAAAAGGAAAGCGTTCTCTCGACATTGCGGCCGACATATTACGATGACAATGCTGGTTCCAACGACTTGTTCTTCGAGAAGGTCAGCGAGGAGAGGAACCGCTTGGAAAACTAGAGACTTCCCGTAGCCTGTGCCAGCACTAAAGAAGATATTCTTACCGAGTAAGAAGGCTTTGAGTGCCTCGAATTGCTCTCGATGAAGACTTTCCACTTGAAAAAAACAGCATACAATCCGAATAGCTTCCGAAAAGTGCTCTTCTTCAAGCAAAGATGGTTCGATGAAGGACGCCATGTTGTTTGTGAAAATAATAAATATTCTGAAATTTTGATTATTTTGCATAATTATAAGCTAACCAATCAAAATGAGTCCCACAATTTCTCGGGAAACCCACGTGACCATACAAGCTTTGTGCCGCTGATTAGCAGACTATATATACCCCAATATATAGTCTGCGTTGCAGGCTAATTGAACATGGGAATTGTCATATTCCAGCCATAAGTTCGCAGCTAATTTGAATTTCAAAGGTGTCCGTTTTTTTTTGACTCACCCCGTGGTGGACCAGGAACTGCGTAACCGAGTTTAATTTCTGAACTGCATTGTATTTATAACAATGGAGAGGACAATGTATTTCTAATCGTTTCCGTTTACTTATACAGGGTGTCCCAAAAAAAACGAAAACTATTGAAATCACTCATTGTTAAAATTTGAATGCCGTGTTCACAAATTTCAGCCCGTGGGGATTTAATGCATCTTATAAAATGGTAAATGCTTTGTGTTGCTAGAGAAAGGGGACATGTCGAAGGTCATGGTTTTTGAGATGCACATTTAAATATTGTTATCCATATTTGTAAATTGTAAATATTGTTAATAAATATCATTTTTGCGAACAAGCAAATTTGACTGCATCATATGCATGCATAAAAATGCTTATGGCAACCCCGATTTATACACTTGTGGGCCCAACAGAGTGCTTAGGCATTCAAACTCTAACAATGGCATTGTTATGGGTGATTTCAATAGTTTTCGTTTTTTTTGGGACACCCTGTATATAGGCTGAATATTAATATATGTATATATTATTTGCTGCAAATATATCAAGAATTGCTTGTAACTTGCTTCAAAGATCAAAAGTAAAAATTGGAACTCCATCAATTGATGCGGAATATTGCTTAGAATAATTGTGCCAAGTTTCATTCCGATAAAACAAGCAATGCTAGAGCCTTAGGGTTTTTTTAAAGAGCGTCGCCCCCTAACAACAACAACAACAACAACAACAACAACGAGATTAGCAGCGGTTAGGGACCAGTTCCTGGTCCAAAAATTATACATGCTTTAGATCTTAGACAAAGGTTTAAATTACTAGATTTATTTATTAGGTTTATGATATTTAGTCTACCGTGCAATTGCAGCTCGTTTTCGTGGATTCGGTGTTTTAATAAATGAGGAATGCAATAATTTAAACATGATATATTTGAAATTAGCAGATGTTCCGCAAATAAGAACCCAACATAAGAACATAACGTCCGTAGAACCAACTCAGTGAACGATGTTGTAAAAAAATTATTAGAAACTTATTCTTATACATGCAAAAAGTTATTCCTGTTGCAAAATGACTAAATTACTTTTTTTAAGCTAATGCGTGCAGAGGGCGAAACGGTTTTTTATTTTTGAAGCAATATTTTTACGTTCTAAGAGTCTCTTAAGTCTCAATATTATCAATATAGGCAGATGCATCACGCTCTTTTCTATTTTAACTCAGGTTTGTATATTACCATATAAACTAATTGAGAAAACGTTTCTTTCTTCCCCTTCACCTGCATGATCTTAAATTCAGAATTTTATGCTCTTCAGATCTCAAGCAATGGTCTAAATGTTTAGGTTTATCTATCTAGGTGGTATTTATCTATCTTTGGTTTCTATCAGGGCTTCACTAATTTTTAACATGCTAGAGATAATAATTGCGTAGATATTCGATCATTATGTTTTAACGCAGACCGGTAAGGTAAATATTTGTAAAATTCCAATTCCAATCCTATAAACTAGCTCAGACGTTTTTCGTGGTATTTTGTCATTTCTGAATTTTTGTCATTTCGTATAGCAATGTTTAAAACCACTTCTAATCAAAATAATTTATAGTGCAAATAATCTGTTTTTAAAATAATATGAAACCTCTTTTAAAATAATATGAAACCTCTTTTAAAATAATATGAAACCTCCAATACGGGATGGAAAGATGGAAACTAGAAAAAAAAAAGGTTGTAATTCTTTCTAAGAGGAATATTACCAAACATCCGCGATCACAGATGGCGAGGTGTAAAACAAGAATGTTGTAGTTGTTCTTTAACAACTTCCTTTGTCTCGATATGGAGATGATGACTAAAATATTCCCAATAATTCCAAATGCAGCAATTGAAATATGGGAATATATCAAGTCCTTGCATATTCTCTTTTTCATTGCCTCCTTCGGGATATTTAAGCGGTGACCAACTTTCGTTGATATAAACACCAATTTATTGAAAACAAACAAGCAGCAGCTCGTTTTCGTGGATTCTGCGTCCCAGAGTAAATGGCAAATGCAAAAATTTCGAGCGCGAACTCCGCGTTATATTCAAGAAGTACCAGATGTGTTCCGTCGATAACGACTCTCTAACTTCAGGGCATCGCGTTTGTAGTTAACGAAATTTTAAAATGCAAACAATTCAATATAATAAACTTAATATAAATACATTTATTTACTGAGCAATAAAGTCTTGGGTTTCAGTATAGTCTAACGCAAGCCAACAAACTTAGTATTTGTAAAACTGAAATTAAAATCCTGCCATCATTAATAAGTCTAGTTCCAACTCGATCTTGTTGAAGAACAAAGAGACGACCGGATTCTGTTCTTAATTCTCTTTAATCAACTAAAATTGCTTCGATTCATATTGTATTGCGTTATTTTTAATCAAACACTATATACGTACATGGTGCTGTGGTCCCAAATTGTTTAATATTGTTCAATATGTATTTGCTTCATTTTAATTTGTTTAATATCAATCACTTGAACTTAACGGATCACACGTTAATTGTTAATTTAACTCGTGTCTTGGTGTAGAATATATAATTGTTGTAATGAACTTAGCATGAAAATTTCAAAATTTAATCGTATCAACACGCCGTTTTTTGTTGAGTATTCCATGTGTTTCTCAACTGTCTACTTCTATTTATCATTGCAGAAAACATTTGTGTTATTTGATTGTTCAGTTTGGAAATAATTTTTTAAAATTTTATGACTGATTTCTCACTAAACATGACTTGGAAAATTAAATTTGAACGTGGGAAGAACTTTAAATGCAGGGGCCACGGAAGATCGTTAGCAGACCGCGGTAATAACAATTAACTTCAAAAGAAACTAATAATGCTGAGCGCGAATATATGAATATTTGTCCCCCCCCCCTCATTTAATGATCTTCCGGGGCCCCTATTTAACTGCGTTGGAGTTGGGCTCTCGCCGACCACAATGAAGATTATTTGATCAAGAACACGTTAGGAAGTCAAAAAACCCCCGATGTTATTAATTTTACTCCGTGCATTCTAATATAATTTTACATTTGCTACATATAAACCTTATTCACAATGACGTCACAAGCCGTGACGCCTGCAAGGAATTCTGGTCTTAGTCATCTGGTCTTATCATCATAATCATCAAATATTTATGTTGGAAAGATTATATTAAAAGATCATGCGCTATCATTACTTGCACACTGCCTAATGTTTCCACCTGTAAATTAAGTTTATTCTATATTTAATGGTCTTTTTGCACTTTTGTATGAATGTACACAAATATCATCTTCGTGGCCGTCATCCGACGTACAAGCAACGACTTTCATTTCCGGATTGGACAAAATTTCCAGAACGTTGGCAATTTTTTATCAAACAATCCATATATAAGAGGATTTAGTGCGGTTGATCCGGTAATGCGTATAAGTTTACCCAGATAGAAAAACCAATTTGGAAAATATTGCTTATCAACAATATACCTGGCTAAATAGACTAAACCAGGCGCAGCAGCAACACCGTAACAAAGAACGGTCCCGAGACAAATAAGAAAAGTTCGTCGATTTTGAACATATCTGCTTCTTACTGCGTTTGAACACACACGCTTCATGTGTTTGTTTTGTTTCATGAGAGCTCGACCAATCTTGTAATAAACCACGGCCATAAAGACTGTTGGGAACAAATCGAAGCAAAATGCGAAGTAACCGTCATAAAATTTATGATACGCCGTTGGGGTGTCGTTCAACTCCGTGATACAGAACGGTATAACACCTCCACCGCCAGCGATCAGGCCAAGAATGTAGCCCAAACCACAAACAATTTTCAATTTTCTTTTGCTGATGTCTGGTTTCAAGGGATGAACAGTGGCGCGATAACGAAGAACTGCAATGATCAACATCATGTAGACTCCTGTGGCACCGAAGAAAAAAATCATTTCATAGAACAGACAATACTGGATGGAAAGATCGAAAATACTGAAAATGGTTCCAATTGTTTGTAAAAGGAACGTTATCAAACATCCCAGGTCACAGATGGCGAGGTGTAGTACAAGAAAGTAGTAGTTGTTCTTTAACAACTTCTTTTGTCTCGATATGGAGATGATGACCAAAATGTTCCCAATAATTCCAAATGCAGATATTGAAATATGGAAATATATAAAGGCCTGCCATATTCCCTCTTCCATTGCTTCGTTTAAGATGTTTCAGCGGTGGATTTTGTTTATGATATTTACCAATTGATTGAAAACAAACCGGCAGCTCGTTTTCGTGGATTCTGTGTTCAACAAATAACAAATGCAATAACTTCAGCACGGCACGCTATATCAAAAAATACCAGATGTGTTCTGCCAATAAGAACCCAACACATAAGGACATAGCGTCTATTAGACTATCGGTTACCAATAACAACTTGAACTATTGTTTACTCTAATATGATCAGTGAAATATTATTTTGAAAAGAGAAATTAGCTTCATTGAAAAGATAATTTTTCCAAAACATTATTAATTTTGAACTAAATGGCAATGGAGAGAAGACAAGCATTTCTAACCTTTTTTTGCTAAACATGATTGAACATGCACAACCGCCAAAGTTTTATTAAACCTTTTTTGGTTTTTAAATATAAATGTTTACCACACTCTGCATTATATTTCATTATGTGAAATTATTTACTGTTTAGAAGAAATTCACCAATATTCTTGCAAAGGTCTTAGTTGAAAATAACCTTGTCTGAGCTAATGCATGAATGCAGAAGACGTAAAGATGTTTTTAATTTGAAGCAATAGTTTAAAGAGTCTCTTAAGTTTTATTAACCCGCCTCCTTAAACTTGACGCAGATGCCGTTTCAATTTATTTCAGTTTGTATATTACCAAAAAAAACTGATCGTGAAAACTGTTTCTTTCCCTCACTCTCGCTGATTTTTTGTTCAAAATTAGAAGTGGCATGGCCTGAAATGTGCATTGTCTGGTTTCTACCATTTTTACTGCAAAACAGAAAGACTGTTCTCTTCTTGATTTTCTGTAATTTACTGCATAACTGACTTCCCTTTTATTTCAATATTCATATCAACTGCTGCATGCGCTTTAATGCAAAAATAGTTCGGGGTACCAAACCCTCTCCCCTGTTATGCGGCCCTTTGGGAAATGGGAAGACGCTTAGTCCTATAAACTTGGTCGGTGGTGTAATTATTCTTTCGAACTCTTCAATTTGGTTCCGGGCCAGAGTGCAACAAAACCTTGAAAGCAATAAATTTGGGTCCAGGACTTCTCAAAGAGGAGAAAGAATCTACCAATCAGAAGTGATTATGATGCTACTAATTCCTTTCAAAGGTTCCCGAAGCCAGTATCACAACTTTATTATTAGAAACAAACTCCCGCGTTTTAAGAGCCTGTTAACTAGTTTTTCACAACGTTTCCGCTTCGTTTGCCAGACAGAAAACCGGATATGCTTGCGTCTTATGTTTAATTACCGAAAGACAATAGACAGGTGCATGAGTCATGTGTTAATTGTAAATGCGCCAACAAGGGGTATTTTCGTTTAGACCAATCAGCAAGTTTGTTTACATTTTGAGTAAGCAGGGTACAATATATATCATTTTACATGAAGTATTAAAAATTCAAGCATTCTGAATGGCTTTGCCTAAAAAATTTAAACAAAAAAGAAATTCCTCCTTGTTAAATGCAATTCATTCTTGTACATTGCAGTATCTTTATGTGTTTTATACTTTTATTTCCAGATATAGGAAAAAGTTTTCAAAATGAAAGTAACTGCCCAACTAAAACTTCACATAATTAGAGGAATTACTCAAATTAAGAGGACAAAAAAGTTCGTTTGGAAAGATAAAATCCATTCATCGTTTCTCTTGATACAGAACGGCATAATACTTCGACCATATAGCCTGCAATAAGGACAAGGATGTGGCCTAAACCCAAAGAGGTTCACAACGCGGTCAGCTCGACGACACGCTTGCAAAGCAAAGAAACTCCACACGCGAGACGATAGGTGTACATAACTTGTGGTCCCACGACAGCGTTGCCATTCTCACGACGCCGCAGTTGACTTTCCTTTAGCTTTCATTTCCAGATGGAGCAAAATTTCGAAAACACCAACAATTTTTTATCGAATATTCCATATATAAGAGGATTTAGCGCGTTTGACCCGACAACGCGTAGAACAGCAACCAGATAGAGAACCCAACTTGGAAAAAATTGCTTGTCAACAATGTACCGGGTTCTATAGACTAAATTTGGCACAGCACTTACTCCATAACATAGAGCGGTCGCGAGACATACAAGAAAAGTTCGTCGATTTTGAACATATCTGCTTCTTACTGCGTTTAAACACACACGCTTCATATGTTTGTTCTGTTTGATGAGAGCGCGACCAATTTTATAATAGACAACAGCCATGAAGACCGTTGGGAACAAATTTAAGCAAGATGCTGTGTAACCGATATAAAATTTAGCGTATACCATTTGGGCATCGTTCAGCTCTATGATACAGAAGGGTATAGTTGTTCCGTAGCCTGCGATCAATGCAAGAATGTAGCCCAAACCACAAACAATTTTCAATTTCCTTTCTCTGATGGCAGGTTTCAAGGGATGAACAGTGGCGCGATAACGAAGAACTGCAATGATCAACATCATGTATATTCCTGCGACACCAAAAAAAATAGTTATACTTCGGACCAGACAAAGCGGCTTGGAATAATCGAAGATACCGAGAGATGCAATTCCTTCCAAAAGGAACAATACCAAACATCCCAGATCACAGATGGCGAGGTGTAAAACCAAAAAGTAGTAGTTGCTCTTTAACAACTTCCTTTGTCTCGATATGGACATGATGACCAAAATATTCCCAAAAATTCCAAACGCCGCAACTGAAATAAAAAAACATATCAAGACCTGCCGTATTCCTCCGTTCATTGCTTCGTTGAAGATGTCTTAGCGATGGATTTTGTTTATTATATTTTTCGAATTGATTGAAAACAAACTGGCAGCTCGTTGTCGTGGATTTTGTGTTCCAGAAAATACCAGATGTGTTTTGCCAATAAGAACTCGACACATAAGGGCATAGCGTTTATTAAACTATCGGTTACCAATAACAACTTCAACTATTGTTTACTCTAATATGATCGGTGAAATATTCGTTTTAAAAACGCTGTTTGAATGCGTGAACAATCTTTTCTTAGTCTCATTCGAGAAAGTGAAACAATCAAAAGGGAATTTTTCCAAAACATTAAATGGCAATGCCGTCAATGAAGAGATGACAAGCATTTCTAGCCTTTCGTTACCTAAATATGATTGATCATGCACAACCGTCAAAATATAAATCCCCTTATACCACACTGTGCACTATATTTCATTATGTTAAATTATTTACTTTTTAGAAGAAATTCACCAATATTCTTGCAAATTTCTTAGTTGAAAATAACTTTGTCTGAGCTACCGCATGCATGCAGAAGACGTAAGGATGTTTTTAATTTGAAGCAATAGTTTAAAGAGTCTCTTAAGTTTTATTAACCCGCCTCCTTAAACTATACGTAGATGCCGTATTTCAGTATCTTATTTCAGTTTGAATATTACCAAAAAAAACTGATCGTGAAAACTGTTTCTTTCCTTCACTTTTGCCTGATTTTTCTTTCAAAATTAGAAGTGCTTTAGACCGCAGTAAAGGTTTAAATGATTATAATTACTGATTTTGAACACTGCTAAGAATCATATTTACTTATTTCGTAGCAAAATTATATTTGCATATCTCTGATGTTAAACTAAAGGCTGACAACTAAATACATGCAATATTGTCTTACAAAGCTTTATCACATCCTACACGACATTCAGCCTCAAATTCGCTTACAGTCGTTTTATAATTCCCATTTGTTGTACAATAACGATTTTGTAATTCCTTTCAGTACCAAGCTTCTCCCAAAAATAAACTAGGATAAACCAGATGGCTCTAAGCTTAAACTGTAAATAATTATTGGCATTAATTCAGTTCCATAGTGCAGGTTCGCAAGGTGAGCGTTTGTAAAATTCTAGTTTTACACCTATGATCATTATAAAAACTTGCCCAAAATTTTTGTGTCGTATTTTGCATGGCCTGAAATGTGCATTGTGTGGTTCCTACCATTCTTACCTCAGAACAGAAAGACTTTTCTCTTCTTTATTTTCTGTAATTGACTGCGTAGCTGACTTCCCTTCTATTTCAATATTTATATCAACTGCTGCATGCGCTTTAATGCAAAAATAGTTCGGGGTACCAAACCCTCTCCCCGTTATGTGGCCCTTTGGGAAATGGGAAGACGCTTAGCTCGGTGGTGTAATTATTCTTTCAAATTCTTTCTATAATACAATACTTTACAAGGCATATATTTCATTCTGTCTGAAGATGACTTTGTAATAAAGTCGAAAATTTACAGTCTCAATCTGTGTCTTGTTTGAATTATATTTTGATTCTCAAGATGTCTTGTTTGCTCGGAATTTGCTTTTTACTTTACTTTTTGAAATTGTTGACTGGTCTTGGTTTTTTATGTTCGAAAGAGTTCGACTCATTTCTCTCTTCGGCCGCACATGTTCGAGAGAGCTCGACTTGTTCCCTTCTTCGGCCGGCCTTTCGTGTAAGCTTTTATTTGATAGCTGCCTACTATACTCTAGTATTCTCTGAAAACCTTTAATTCTTTTGCCCGGGTAATATTGTAAGTGTTTTCATTTGGGTCCAGGTGAACTTTTTAAACGATCAAAAAATGTAATATGCTCCTCTTTTTGCCTTAAACATCTGACTTAGGGTCTGGTTACGAGTTTGGTGTAGTCATGGATTCGCGAGGCTAGGCCCAGAACAATGGCTGATGAAGTCATGCATATGAAGGACCACCTGCAGAAGACGCTTGAATTTTTCTTCTACGCAAGAGCTGCTTGATTATCATGTGGTTCTTCGTTTCTGACGGAAACAAAGTTTCCAAAATGCGAACAATTTCTTATCAAATATTCCATATATAAGAGGATTTAATGAGTTTGATCCAGCGACGCGCAGAACTCTACCAAGATATAATACCCAAATTGGAAAGTGTTCTTTAGCAACACCAATGTTCTCTGTTAAAGTAACAGAGTAAAGTGAAATAACAGAATGAATTACAATACTTGCTCCGTAGCAAAGAACGGTCCCGAGACAAACAAGAAAAGTTCGTCGATTTTGAACATATCTGCTTCTTACTGCGTTTGAACACACACGCTTCATGTGTTTGTTTTGTTTGGCGAGAGCTCGACCAATTTTATAATAAATTACACTCATTAAAACTGTTGGGAGAAGATAAAAGCAAGCTACGACGTACATGATATGAAATTTTTCATACACAATCTTGGCATAGTGTTGCCTCACAATACATAACGGAATAGTTGTCCCATAACCTGTTATTAAGCTTAGAATGTAGATTAAGCCCGAGGCGATTTTCAATTTCCTTCTGCCGATGGCAGGTTTCAAGGGGTGAACAGTAGCCCGATAACGAAGAACAGCAATGATCAACATCATGTAGACTCCTGCGACGCCGAAGGCATGATCTATGCGCACTACCAGACAAAATGAGATGGAATTATGAAAAGGCTTAACAAAACTACGAATGGTGTTTTCTGAGGAGATCATAATCAAACATCCCAGATCACTGATCGCGAGGTGCAAAACAAGAAAGTAGTAGTTGTTCCGCAACAATTTCTTCTGTTTTAAAATGGAGATGATAACCATAACGTTACCAATAATTCCAAACACAAATACTGAAATTAACGCATATATAAAGGCATTCGATGCTGTTGTTTCCATTTCTCCTTTTTGAAGGCCTTTCGTTATCGCGAAATACAATTGAAAACAAACATCACGTGGATGCAGCTCGTTTTAAGCAGTTCTCCTCTCAGAGAGACAAGAAATAACAAGTGCACTCAAGAAACACCAGAGGTGTTCCACCAATGAAAGCGCAACTTTTAATGAAGTCATATTGCCCACTGTACGCAACGTTAGGAGAAGCAATTATAGAATAACATGTTTATAACGTGTGTTCTGATTGGTCGAAGCCCCTGTTTGGATCAGGCCATCAACCGATTTGACTTCAGCCAATTGTTTGGATCAGGCCATCCAAACACGGAAACCATTAAGTAATTGTATATATCATCAAGCATGCCAGACATCCGAGTTTCCAAGCACAATTTAAACGTTTGTATGATTATTTCAGAGTTCTGGCAGCAAAATTAATTTCCTGTAGTTTAACAGACACTTATATATGTGGACCTTGAAAAAATGAATAATGAATTTAATTAAATAACTAAAGTCGTGTATTTAAATTCTCGTGCAGGAATCATCTACAAGATTGAATCTGATTAAAGCACAGATAAATGGACGACTTGCGCTTTAGACTAATTTTTGATCAAAGTAACTAGAGGAAAATAAATCACCACAGCTAGAAAGATCTTACTTAAATTAGGGCAAATGCAAACTTAAGTTTGGCCGCGAAATTTTGTAAAATACGGAAAATATAGCCATGCGAAGTTAGCATATTTTGTATACTTTTGTATTACGTGCGGAAATGTGTAACTAAATTAGTTACAAAATTTCGGCTGCAATACAAAAGTATACAAAAATCAACAACTTCGCATGGCTATATTTTGCGTAATTTACAACAACTCCCAGCCAAACTTGGCAGTTTTACTAATTTTAGTAAGCTCTTTCAGAAAATATCCTTTTTATCACCGATGTAAGAAATTAGTCTAAAGCGCAAGTCGTCCATTAGAGGACAGAAAACACTCGGCGTCAAACATAAAGAAACCATAAGCCATAGTCTATTCTGTGAGAGTTCTTACTGGATCGAAAAAAATTGATTTCATCAACTTACTTCCTTTCTAGCCTGAACGATATTTTCCCACCCTCCTTCTGGGTTTATTACATCGTTTGCGATATTTTGAATACCCTGATAGTGTCAGGCAGCAATGATTGCTCCTGAACATCTCACAGTCGAGGTTGCTCGTGCAAATTTTTTTATGGCCATCTAGAAGAAGAAAAAGTCAGGTACTTTTTTTCAAAACCGTGAGCGTAAGACCTCGTAACAGCGACTGTCTTTAATCTTAGGCTGAATTTATTCTTCAAACGGTCTGTTGATTCTAAAAAAATGCTTTTCATGTTGTTATAATTTTTTATGCAACCTCAAAAACGAATTTAAATAACACTGTTACAACTCTCTTGAATGAGTCAACTTGAATATTATGCAATGAATATGTAGTTGTAAACAGTATCTTTGTATTAAGGCAAAAAACATTTAGTTCGCTTGTTGAATAAAACGGCTGACTTTCTTTTCATTTTGAACTTATCCACCGTTTAAGCTAAACGGGCTTGATACAACCGGTCGCAGGTCTTATCATCACAATAATCAAATATTTACATGTTGGAAAGAATATATTAAAAGATCACAAGCTATATTATTACTCGCCTACTGCCTATAATGTTTCCACCTGTAAATTAAGTTTATTCTATATTGCATTGAATTTTTGCAATTTGCGTTTTTTTTGTACACAAATATCTTCTTCGTCGTCGTCCTCCGACGTACAAGCAACGCTTTTTATGCTTGTTTGCGAGAACTGCTTGGCTTTCTTGTGGCTTTCATTTCCGGATTGGACAGAATTTCCAGAACGCTAGCAATTTTTTATCAAATATTCCATATATAAGAGGATTTAGTGCGTTTGATCCGGCAATGCGTATAATTTTGATATGACGGAAAAACCAAATTGGGAAATATTGCTTATCAACAATATACGTGGCTAAATAGACTAAACCAGGCGCAGCACCAACACCATAGCAAAGAACGGTCCCGAGACAAACAAGAAAAGTTCGTCGATTTTGAATATATCTGCTTCTTACTGCGTTTGAACACACACGCTTCATGTGTTTTTTTTTGTTTGATGAGAGTTCGACCAATTTTATAATAAACCACGGCCATAAAGACTGTTGGGAACAAATCAAAGCAAAATACAAAGTAACCGTGATAAAATTTACGATAAGCCGTTAGGGTATCGCTCAACTCCTTGACACAGAACGGTATAACACCTCCACTGCCTGCGATCAGGCCAAAAGTGTAGCCCAAACCACATACAATTTTCAATTTCCTTCTGCTGATGTCTGGTTTCAAGGGATGAACAGTAGCGCGATAACGAAGAACTGCAATGACCAACATCATGTATATTCCTGTGACACCAAAGAAATATACAGTTTGAAAGACCAGACAATACGGGATGGAATGATCGATACTGAATGCTCTAACTGTGTATAAAAGGACCATAACCAAAATTCCCAGATCACAGATCGCGAGGTGTAAAACAAGAAAGTAGTAGTTGTTCTTTAACAACTTTCTTTTTCGCAATATGGAGATGGTAACCAAAATGTTCCCAATAATTCCAAATCCCACAACAGAAATATGGGAATATATCGAGGCCCGTGATGTTACTTTCCCTTCCATTGCTTCATTCAAGATAATCCAACGATGGTTTTCGTTCATAAAATATACCAATTGATTAAAAGCAAAGTGTTCCGACGAATATGACAAATGCAATAATTTCAACACGATATATCAGAAAATACCATGCACATGTATTCTACGAATAAAAACCCAACACATAGCCTAAGGACATAGCGTAAAAATAAACAATGTTACTCATAACAATTTCAGTAACTATTGAATTAACTCTCATGCATATGTCCGTTTTAAATATTAATGAAAGTTTTATGGAAAATAATTCTTATCAATGCAAAGAAATATTCCTTTACAAATTAGGCTGTTGCAATGCGTGAACGATACTTTCTTATTTTTTACAAATTAGAAATTCACCAATATTCTTGCAGAGTTCTTTAAGTTGAAAAATAACTTTGTCTGAGCTATATAAGTCATGCACAAGACGTATAATGCGATGTTTTTCCCTGTTTCTTTGGTACAAGTTTACCTGTTCTTTAACTTCCTACAGGACGTTCAGTCTCAAATTTGCATACAGCATTTTATAAATCCCTCTTATTATACAATAACAATTTGGCCTTCTTGCCTCTTGAGCTTGTTTAATATAATTACACTGAAGAGAATTCAGAATACAGAGGCAATATTAACTTCTTAATAACCGAGCGCGAGGTCTTTACCAAGAAATTTCGGACCGAGGTATATATAAACGATATTGTAAAAAAACATTGAATATACTGCCATGTCCGTTTTAAATATTCATGAAACATATTGGGAAACTTATTCTTATTTGGCAGAGAATTATTCCTTTAAGAACTCCTATTTCTTTGCAACATGTGGACAATCTTTTTTAACTTCATTCTTGAAAGCAGTAGCGTAGCCAGCCCGACAATTTAGTCATGTTATGCTAATATTTTGGTTTTCATCGACCGTGAAAACGATGAATTTCTAAAGAAATAAATAATGATAATAACATAAAATTTGCATAGCATGACTAAATCGTCAGGCTGGCTACGCAACTGCTTGAAAGCCAGAAGAAAGACAATCAAAGAGGAATATATCCCAAACAAAGACGACGAGCATTTCACGTCCTGTTGAAAAGTAAACAGTTTGACATGGACCAATCGTCTAAGTTTTATTCGACGTTCAGTTAAAATGGTTTCCAATTACAAATCATGCACCTTTGCCACACACTGAACTATATTTAATAATAAAAAGTGATTTAATATTTATATGGCATTAGAAATAACCAAGTCACTTTTTCTGAGCTAATGCACATGCACAGAGGACAAAACAAAGTCCTTGAACTTGTAATCAAGAGACGCAGGTGCATCACGTTCTTTTCTTTTTTGCTTTCTAGGGTTTTCTACCTACATTTTAAACAATTTTCGGGATTATATTTACTTATTTCGTTGGAATATTAATATTTAATTATTTTTCTATGCAGAGTGCAATAATATTTTGAATGCGTTTTGTTTGGGTCCAGGCCGCCACGAAAAAAGAATAAACCAGATGTTCTTAGCCCAAACTTTGGATGGACTAGCTTCCGTTGTATCTAATATTTATTTGAAATTTTCAGTCTCATTCTCTGAAAACCTTTTATTCTTTCCCTGGGTGCAACGATATTCAAAGTGTTTTCATTTCAGTCCAGGTGATCTTTTCAAACGATCAAAAAATGTAATATCCTCCTCTTTTTGCATTAAACATTTGATTTAGGTATCGCGGGTCTGGTTATGAGCTTGATGTAGTCATGGATTCGCGAGGCTAGACCCAGGACAACGGCAGACTTGCTTTCTATTTTGAACTTATCCACCGTTGAAGCTAATCGGGCTTGATACAACCGGTGCCAGGTCTTATCATCACAATAATCAAATATTTATGTATACACGCCTATACTGCCTATAATATTTCCACCTGTAAATTAAGTTTATTCTATATTGCATCGAATTTTTGCAATTTGCGTTCTTTTTGTACACAAATATGTTCTTCGTCGTCGTCCTCCGACGTACAAGCAACGCTTTTTATGCTTGTTTGCGAGAACTGCTTGGCTTTCTTGTGGCTTTCATTTCCGGATTGGACAGAGTTTCCAGAACGCTAGCAATTTTTTATCAAATATTCCATATATAAGAGGATTTAGTGCGTTTGATCCGGCAATGCGTATAAGTTTACTCAGATAGAAAAACCAATTGGGAAAATATTGCTTATCAACAATATACCTGGCTACATAGACTAAACCAGGCGCAGCAGCAACACCGTAGCAAAGAACGGTCCCGAGACAAACAAGAAAAGTTCGTCGATTTTGAACATATCTGCTTCTTACTGCGTTTGAACACACACGCTTCATGTGTTTTTTTTGTTTGATGAGAGCTCGACCAATTTTATAATAAACCACGGCCATAAAGACTGTTGGGAACAAATCACCGCAAAATGCGATGTAAGCGTCATGAAATTTATAATACGCCGTTAGGGTGTCGTTCAACTCCGTGATACAGAACGGTATAACACCTCCACTGCCTGCGATCAAGCCAAAAGTGTAGCCCAAACCACAAACAATTTTCAATCTCCTTCGACTGATGTCTGGTTTCAAGGGATGAACAGTAGCGCGATAACGAAGAATTGCAATGACCAGCATCATGTAGATTCCTGTGGCCGCGAAGAAAAAAATCATTTCATAGAACAGACAATACTGGATGGAAAGATGGAAAATACTGATCGTTACCAAAGGGGTCGTTACCAAACATCCCAGATCACAGATGGCGAGGTGTAAAACAAGAAAGTAGTAGTTGTTCTTTAACAACTTCCTTTGTCTCGATATGGAGATGATGACCAAAATGTTCCCAATTATTCCAAATGCAGAAATTGAAATATGGAAATATATCAAGGCCTGCCATATTCTCTCTTCCATTGTTTCGTATAAGATATTTCACCGATGGATTTTTTTATAATATTTACCAATTGATTGAAAACAAACTGGCGGCTCGTTTTCGTGGAATCTGTGTTCCAATAAATGACAAATGCAATAATTTCAGCACGGCACGCTATATCAGAAAACACCAGATGTGTTCTGCCAATAAGAACCCGACACATAAGGACATAGCGTCTATTAGACTATCGGTTACCAATAACAACTTCAACTATTGTTTACTCTAATATGACCAGCGAAATATTATTTTAAAAAGAGAAATTAGCTTCATTAAAAAGGGAATTTTTCCAAAACATTATTAATTCTTAACTAAATGACAATGCAGAGCAATGAAGAGATGACGAGCATTTCTAACCTTTTGTTTACTAAACATGATTGATCATGCAAAACCGCCAAAGTTTTATTAAACGTTTTTTTGGTTTTTAAATATAAATCCCCCTTTACCACACTCTGCACTATATTTCATTATGCTAATTATTTACTGTTTAGCAGAAATTCAGCAATATTCTTGCAAAGGTCTTAGTTGAAAATAACTTTGTCTGAGTTAATGCATTGTGGAGAAAGAATCTACCAATAAGAAGTGATTATGATGCTACTAATCCCTTTCACGGGTTCCCGAAGCCAGTATCACAACTTTATTATTAGATGCAATCTCCCGTGTTTTAAGATCCTGTTAACTAGATTTTTACAGCGTTTCCGCTTCCTTTGCCACGCAGAAAACCGGAAATACTTGCGTCTTATGTTTAACTACCGAAAGACAATAGACAGGTGAATCATGTGCAGGTGAATCATGTGTTAATTGTAAATGCGCCAACAAGCGGGATTTTCGTTTAGACCAATCAGCAAGTTTGTTTACATTTTGAGTAACCAGGGTACAATATATATCATCTTACATGAAGTATTAAAAATTTAAGCATTCCGATTGGCTTTGCCTAAAAAACAAAAAACGAAATTCCTCCTTGTTAAATGCAATTCATTCTTGTACATTGCAGTATCTTAATGTCTTTTATAGTTTTATTTCCAGATAGGAAAAAATGAAAGTAACTACCTAACTAAAACTTCACATAATTAGAGGAATTACTCAAATTAAAAGGACAAAAAAAGTTGGTTTGGAAAGTTAAAGTCCATTCATCGCTCCTCTTGATACAGAACGGCATAATACTTCGACCATATAGCCTGCAATTAGGCCAGGATGTGGCCAACCCAAACGAGATTCACGACGCGGCCAGCTCGACGACACGCTTGCAAAACAAAGAAACTCCACACGCGAGACGATGGGTATACATAACTTGTGGTCCCACGGCAGCGTTGTCATTCTCACTACGCCTTCAAATGAAGCATTTTCACGGCTTCGCGATGGCATGAAAGCAGCTGTTTGATAGCTTGTATACAGAAACTGCAATATCATGCATGCCAGACATCCGAGTTTCCTCGCACAATTGATACGTTTGTATGATTATTTCAGAGTTCTGGCAGCAAAATTAATTTCCTGTAGTTTATTTCAAGCAGAATATTTCACTAGCGACGTCGAACTGACCACGTCGTAGTTCGTAAACTCCCTATTTATCAACAGACGCTTATGCGGACCTTGAAAAAATGAATAATGAATTTAAATAACTAAAGTCATGTATTTAAATTCTCGTGCAAGGACCATCTACAAGATTGAATCTGATTAAAGCACAGATAAATTAGAGGACAGAAAACACTCAGCGTCAAACATAAAACAAACCATATGCCATAGTCTATTCTGTGAGAGTTCTTACTGGATCGAACAAAATTGATTTCATCAACTTACTTCCTTTCTAGCCTGAACGATATTTTCCCACCCTCCTTCTGGGTTTATTACATCGTTTGCGACATTTTGAATACCCTGATAGTGTCAGGCGCGGATTGTTCCTGAACATCTCACTGTCGAGGTTGCTCGTGCAACCAATGGCCATCTAGAAGAAGAAAAAGTCAGGTACTTTTTTTCAAAACCGTGAGCGTAAGGCCTCGTAACAGCGACTGTCTTTAATTATAGGCAAAATTTATTCTTCAAACGGTCTGTTGATTCTAAGAAAAATGCTTTTCATGTTGTTATAATTTTTATGCAACCTCAAAGACGAAATTAAATAACACTGTTACAACTCTCTTGAATGAGTCAACTTGAATATTATAAACTGAATATGTAGTTATAAACAGTATCTTTGTATTAAAGTAAAAAACATTTAGTTCGCTTGTTGAATAAAACGGCAGACTTGCTTTCCATTTTGAACTTATCCACCGTTTAAGCTAAACGGGCTTGATACAACCGGTCCCAGGTCTTATCATCACAATAATCAAATATTTATGTTGGAAAGAATATATTAAAAGATGACACGCTATATTATTACTCGCCTACTGCCTATAATGTTTCCACCTGTAAATTAAGTTTATTCTATATTGCATCGAATTTTTGCAAATTGCGTTTTTTTTGTACACAAATATCTTCTTCGTCGTCGTCCTCTGACGTACAAGCAACGCTTTTTATGCTTGTTTGCGAGAACTGCTTGGCTTTCTTTTGGCTTTCATTTCCGGATTGGACAGAATTTCCAGAACGCTAGCAATTTTTTATCAAATATTCCATATATAAGAGGATTTAGTGCGTTTGATCCGGTAATGCGTATAATTTTGATATGACGGAAAAACCAAATTGGGAAATATTGCTTATCAACAATATACGTGGCTAAATAGACTAAACCAGGCGCAGCACCAACACCATAGCAAAGAACGGTCCCGAGACAAACAAGAAAAGTTCGTCGATTTTGAATATATCTGCTTCTTACTGCGTTTGAACACACACGCTTCATGTGTTTTTTTTGTTTGATGAGAGTTCGACCAATTTTATAATAAACCACGGCCATAAAGACTGTTGGGAACAAATCAAAGCAAAATACAAAGTAACCGTGATAAAATTTACGATAAGCCGTTAGGGTATCGCTCAACTCCTTGACACAGAACGGTATAACACCTCCACTGCCTGCGATCAGGCCAAAAGTGTAGCCCAAACCACATACAATTTTCAATTTCCTTCTGCTGATGTCTGGTTTCAAGGGATGAACAGTAGCGCGATAACGAAGAACTGCAATGACCAACATCATGTAGACTCCTGTGACACCAAAGAAATATACAGTTTGAAAGACCAGACAATACGGGATGGAATGATCGATACTGAATGCTCTAACTGTGTATAAAAGGACCATAACCAAAATTCCCAGATCACAGATCGCGAGGTGTAAAACAAGAAAGTAGTAGTTGTTCTTTAACAACTTTCTTTTTCGCAATATGGAGATGGTAACCAAAATGTTCCCAATAATTCCAAATCCCACAACAGAAATATGGGAATATATCGAGGCCCGTGATGTTACTTTCCCTTCCATTGCTTCATTCAAGATAATCCAACGATGGTTTTCGTTCATAAAATATACCAATTGATTAAAAGCAAAGTGTTCCGACGAATATGACAAATGCAATAATTTCAACACGATATATCAGAAAATACCATGCACATGTATTCAACGAATAAAAACCCAACACATAGCCTAAGGACATAGCGTAAAAATAAACAATGTTACTCATAACAATTTCAGTAACTATTGAATTAACTCTCATGCATATGTCCGTTTTAAATATTAATGAAAGTTTTATGGAAAATAATTCTTATCAATGCAAAGAAATATTCCTTTACAAATTAGGCTGTTGCAATACGTGAACGATATTTTCTTATTTTTTACAAATTAGAAATTCACCAATATTCTTGCAAAGGTCTTAGTTGAAAAATAACTTCGTCTGAGCTATATAATTCATTCACAAGACGTATAAAACGATGTTTTTTCCTGTTTCTTTGGTACAAGTTTACCTGTTCTTTAACTTCCTACAGGACGTTCAGTCTCAAATTTGCATACAGTATTTTATAATTCCCTCTTATTATACAATAACAATTTGGCCTTCTTGCCTCTTGAACTTGTTTAATATAATTACACTGAAGAGAATTCAGAATACAGAGGCAATATTAACTTCTTAATAACCGAGCGCGAGGTCTTTACCAAGAAATTTCGGACCGAGGTATAAACGAGTTTGGTGTAGTCATTGATTCGCGAGGCTAGGCCCAGGACAATGGCTAATGAAGTCATGCATATTAAATTCTCGTGGGAGGATCACCTGCAGGAAACGCTTAAATTTTTCGTCTACGCAAGAACTGCTTGATTTTTGCGTGGTTCTTATTTCCGACGGAAATAAAGTTTCCAAAATGGGAACAATTTCTTATCACATATTCCATATATAAGAGGATTTAATGGGTTTGATCCAGGGACGCGCAGAACTTTACCCAGAAGGAATACCCAAATTGGAAAATAATGTTTAACAACCATGTTCTCTTCTGCTAAAATATAACATCATTAATGTAAATAATAGAACGAAGCACAACGCTTACTCCGAAGCAAAGAACGGTTCCAAGACTGTTGTGAACAATTTTAAGCAAGATGCTGAACCGGCCTGGGTGTATATTTGGAAATACAATAGTTTAAGACTACCAGTGTTTCATCGCCTTTAAAAACAATGCCTCCTTTTGAGAGACAATCAGTTACAGAGGACTGGGTCACGCACTCTCTACAGCGATTTGAAACTTCAATAAATGTAAAAACATTGAAATAACTTTTTTACTCCCTTTCCGTATAATTTTACATTTGAAACTAATGGACCTTATGCATTATGACGTATTATTATTTATTATTATTACTATTATTATTAAAACTTTATTTAACGAGGGATTACACTGTTACCTTAAGGCATTCTTTAAAATATTTTATTAAGAGTAACATTGGTGGCAACGAATGAGATGCTTGCATTCGATACAACTAAATTTATTAATATGGTCTACTTCATAGTTTAATTGAAGAAAAAAGGTTTTGAGCTTTTTTTATAAGAGTTATATAAGAGAGGTGAATAATTTTCAATGATTTTCATCTCAGGTGGTAAATAATTGAATAGACTTGCACCACTATAAGATATCTTAGATTTAGCCTGCTCGGTCTTAACTAAAGGAACCTTGTCAATCTGGTTTGAATTAGATGAGAGTCGTGAACGTAAACAAACAACTTTCGTAGATCTGGTGGCCAAGAAGTTTTTAAAGTAGTGAATACCATAAGAATTTTTCTCATTTTGATCAGATTGAAGATAGGTATCCAATTAAGTTGGCGCAAAAGTAATATTGAGGGTACTTCGGTTGGCCATTCAAGAATTAGTCTTGCAGCATGTTTCTGTAGTTTAGTATGCATGCATGCTATTAATTCTTTGTTTGCATTTAGTTACAAGCCGTGACGCCCACAAGAAATTCTGGTCTTAGTCATCTGGTCTTATCATAATCATCATTGAATATTTATGTTGTAAAGAATATATTAAGAGATCACACGTTATCATTACTCGCCAACTGTTTAGTGTTTCCACCTGTAAAATTCAGTTTATTCGATATTTTATCGTCATTTTGCACTTTCGTTTGAATGTACACAAATATCTTCTTCGTCATCGTCATCCGACGTACAAGCAACGCCATTTATGCGTGTTCGGGAGAACTGCTTGATTTTCTTGTGGCTTTCATTTCCGGATGGGACAAAATTTCCAGAACGTTGGCAATTTTTTATCAAACAATCCATGATCAAACAATCCAGTTTGATCTGGCAATGCGTATACGTTTAATCTGATGGAAAAACCAATTTGGAAAATATTGCTTATCCCAGATCACAGATGGCGATGTGTAAAACAAGAAAGTAGTAGTTGTTCTTTAACAACTTCCTTTGTTTCAATATGGAGATGATGACCAAAATGTTCCCAATGATTCCAAATGTAGCAA
This sequence comes from Dendronephthya gigantea, assembly GCF_004324835.1. Classification (NCBI taxonomy): domain Eukaryota; kingdom Metazoa; phylum Cnidaria; class Anthozoa; order Malacalcyonacea; family Nephtheidae; genus Dendronephthya; species Dendronephthya gigantea. The sequence continues at coordinate 1,672,689 of NW_021163033.1, read as the reverse complement.
GTGAGATAAAAGATACGTCAAGGCCTGCCATACTCTGCCGTCCATTGCTTTATTTATACCAATCGCTATTCTGATATGCAAAATAGACATTATGCATTGCGTTTATTGAACGTTAAGCAGTTTAGAAAATATAAAAAGCGCTCGTAGTTTTTTCCATTTTCGGCCGAACATATTCGAGAGAGCTCGACTTGTTCCCCTCTTCGGGCGCACTTTTACCTGGCCGTTCGTGTAAGCTTTTATTTGGTAGCTGCCTACTATACTCTGGCATTCTCTGACAACCTTTAATTCTTTCCATCGGGTAATATTGTAAATGTTTTCATTTGGGTCCAGGTGAACTTTTTAAACGATCAAAAAATGTAATATGCTCCTCTTTTTGCATTAAACATCTGATTTAGGGGTCTGGTTACGAGTTTGGTGTAGCCATAAACTCGCGAGGCTAGGCTTAGGACAATGGCTAATGAAGTCATGCATATGAAGGACCACCTGCAGGAGACGCTTGAATTTTTCGTCTACCGGCAAGAACTGCTTGATTATCTTGTGGTTCTTCTTTTCCGACGGAAACAAAGTTTCCAAAATGCGAACAATTTCTTATCAAATATTCCGTATATAAGAGGATTTAATGAGTTTGATCCAGCAACGCGCAGAAGTTTACCCAGAACGAATACCCAAATTGGAAAATAATGATTAACAACAACAATCTCTCCCGCTAAAATAACATCAATAACGTAAATGAAAGAAAGAAGCACAACGCTTACTCCGTAGCAAAGAACGGTCCCGAGACAAACAAAAAATATTCGTCGATTTTGAACATATCTGCTTCTTACTGCGTTTGAACACACACGCTTCATGTGTTTGTTTTGTTTGATGAGAGCTCGACCAATTTTGAAATAGACCACGGCCATAAAGACTGTTGGGAACAAATAAATGCAAGATACGGCGTATATGTTATAAAATTTGTCATATACAACCCTTGAATAGTTTTGCTTCAGAATGCATGACGGGATAACTGCCCCATAACCTGTTATTAAGCTTAGAATGTAGACTAAACCACAGGCGATTTTCAATCTCCGGCGGCTGATGTCTGGTTTCAAGGGATGAACAGTAGCGCGATAACGAAGAACTGCAATGATCAACATCATGCATATGCCTGCGACGCCGAAGGCATGATCCATGCGCACGACCAGGCAAAATGAGATGGAATCATGAGAAGTCATAACAGAAACACCGATGATATTTGAGGAGATCATAACCAAACATCCCAGATCACAGATCGTGAGGTGCAAAGCAAGAAAGTAGTAGTTGTTCTGCAACAATTTCTTCTGTTTTAAAATGGAGATGATAACCATAACGTTACCAATAATTCCAAACACAACTACTGAAAAATACGTAAACATAAAGGCATTATATGCTGTCGTTCCCATTTCTTCTTAATTCGAAGTCTTTTCGTTAGCGTGAAATGTAATTCAAAACAGCACTGGTAGCTCGTTTTAAGCAGTTCTCCTCTCAAAAAAACAAGAAATAACAAATGCACTCAAGAGACACCAGATGTGTTCCTCAGTAGTTATATCCATGCACATTAGTGGGATTAGTGGGATTGCTGAGTCAGCATTTTTAATATTTGGATTATATAGTGGGATTAATTAAGCACGTGTTGTTTTATAAGGATTAAGGATTAACGTAATTAAACACGTGTTGTTTATAAGGATTAAGGATTAACATAATGACGTCACACGATTCTCCATGTGTCAATAGTATGACGTCACTGTTTATGTTTGCACATGTCCGAGAGAGTTCGACTTATTTCTCTCTTCGGCCGCACATGTTCGAGAGAGTTCGACTTATTCTCTCTTCGGCCGCACATGTTCGAGAGAGTTCGACTTATTCTCTCTTCGGCCGCACATGTTCGAGAGAGCTCGACTTATTCTCTCTTCGGCCGCACATGTTCCAGTGAGTTCGACTTATTTCTCTCTTCGGCCGCACATGTTCGAGAGAGTTCGACTTATTTCTCTCTTCGGCCGCACATGTTCGAGAGAGTTCGACTTATTTCTCTCTTCGGCCGCACATGTTCGAGAGAGCTCGACTTGTGCCCCTCTTCGGCCGCCCTTTTACCTGGCCGTTCGTGTAAGCTTTTATTTGGTAGCTGCCTACTATACTCTAACATTCTCTGAAAACCTTTAATTCTTTCGCCCGGGTAATATTTTAAGTGTTTTCATTTCGGTCCAGGCGAACTTTTTAAACGATCAAAAAATGTAATATGCTCGTCTTTTTCAATTAAACATTTGATTTAGGGGTCTGGTTACGAGTTTGGTGTAGTCATGGATTCGCGAGGCTAGGCCCAGGACAATGGCTAATGAAGTCATGCATATTAAATTCTCGTGCGAGGACCACCTGCAGGAAACGCTTAAATTTTTCGTCTACGCAAGAACGCAAGAACTGCTTGATTTTCGTGCGGTTCTTCACTTCCGCAGGAAGCAAAGTTTCCAAAATGCGAACAATTTCTTATTAAATATTCCATATATAAAAGGATTTAATGAGTTTGAGCCAGCGACGCGCAGAACTTTACCCAGAAGGAATACCCAATTTGGAAAATAATGTTTAGCAACAACAATGTTTTTTTCTGCTAAAATAACATCATTAAGGTAAATAATAGAACGAAGCACAACGCTTACTCCGAAGCAAAGAACGGTCCCAAGACAAACAAGAAAAGTTCGTCGATTTTGAACATATCTGCTTCTTACTGCGTTTGAACAGACACGCTTCATGCGTTTGTTTTGTTTGACGAGAGCTCGACCAATTTTGAAATAAACCACGGCCATAAAGACAGTTGGAAGCAAATAAAAGCAAGATACGGTGTATATGTTATAAAATTTGTCATATACAATCCTTGCATAATTCTTCTTCAGAATGCATAACGGGATAACTGCTCCATAACCTGTTATTAAGCTTAGAATGTAGACTAAACCACAGGCTATTTTCAATTTCCGGCGGCTGATGGCAGGTTTCAAGGGATGAACAGTACCACGATAACGAAGAACAGCAATGGTCAACATCATGTATACTCCAGCGACGTCGAAAGCATGATCCATGCGCACGACCAGACAAAATGAGACGGAATCATAAGTCATAAGAAAAATACCGATGATTTCTGAGGAGATCATAACCAAACATCCCAGATCACAGATCCCGAGGTGCAAAGCAAGAAAGTAGTAGTTGTTCTGCAACAATTTCTTCTGTTTTAAAATGGAGATGATAACCATAACGTTACCAATAATTCCAAACACAACTACTGAAAAATACGTATATAGAAAGGCATTCCATGCTGTCGTTTCCATTTCTTCTTCGAAGGCTTTTCGTTACCTCGATGTGTAATTCAAAACAACCGTCTGGCAGCTCGTTTTAAGCAGTTCACTTTTTAAAAAAAACAAGAAATAAGAAATGCACTCAAGAAACACCAGATGTGTTCCGCCAATGAAAGCCCAACCCTTAAAAGCCCAAAGCAATTATGGAATATAACTGTTGGATCAGGTCATCCAAAAGCGGAAATATAATTTGGAATAGTTGTTAAAAATTATATTTACTTATTTCGTTTCAAAATTATATTTGCATATTTCTGATGTTAAACTATAATATATGCAATATTGTCTCACAAAGCTTCATCACATCGTACACGACGTTCCTTTCCCTTTGAAATTTATTCCCTTTCATTGTACAACTAGAAATACATGCATTCAACATCCCCTCGCCATTTTAAACGAAACAAAATATTCCTTGAGCTAGCCAGACCTTACACTCTAAGCTTATATTATGAAATGACTTAAGTAAGCCGATAGCTCATGTTTCAAATTTTTCGGAAACAAACACAATCGTAAAGGTAAAGTAAAACCACCCGTTTTCTTGCTGCATTTAGCCACAGTTTGTGTGAGAGGTAATACTTCACTATTGCACAAATTAATTCCCCAAGCATGTATAGCTAAGCGTCGAATGTTGTTTTCGATTATTGAATTTATGCAATGGTTGCAGTAAAGCCCTAAATGGTCGGTTAGGTCTTCGCAAAACGACATGCCAAGTTCATACTTATGAAAATAAAACGTATTCTTACAGCAAACACGAAATAAACAAAATAGACACCCATGCACCACTTCAAGGTTTATAAACAACGAGTCGTTCCTATTTCGCCCACTGTTTCAGTATGTGTTCTGATAATCTTTTAATCTTTTACCAGTGTTTATATTATTGTATTTCATTCCATAATTTTATTTCATTTTGATTAAAGTTTACGAAACATGTTTACAAAAATAGTTTGCAAAATGACAACTCAGTAATATGTTGACGTTCTCATTGAAATACAAAGTTTTTGTTTCGGCCAATAAACAAAGTGTAGATTAACGTTCTTTACTCGTTCAAATTTCGCCCATGTGTACAAACACCATAAACATTGAACGGTCTATGGTCCATGACATTTGGGCACCTTTGGACTCCGCTATGTTCTGTTACAATACCCGTGTGTAATTTCTAATCTCCGGGCGGAATTAATACCCTCGCACAGTGCTCCGCACCGACTCGGGAATAAACGATTTCTCCTTTTCTGCATGTTAATAACTGAAAGTACTTCTCTTGTAAACATAAGAGGACGCGCTAAATTATTCTGAGTAAAAGAGTTGAATGAATGTGCAGCTTTCCTATACTCACAGAATACGTGTTATCATGCAGGGGCCAGCGCTATCCACCGGATAGTGGTTTTTTCAATCCCCTCAAAATCGCCCGTTGTTTGGTATAACTTCGATTAAATCTTAGTATTCTTAAATTAAGGATCCTCTTTAACGATTGTTGGTTCCAAAGCTGAAATTTTATTGCTCCTCAAGCATCTTTAGAACGGTTGAAAAAATCACTATCCGGTGGATAGCGCTATCCAGCTTTGATACAACCGACCCCTGATGTGTAACTAGAGATTATTTTCGTGTCCTTAAATTTTCCCAAACATGTACACGTCATGCATGCAGACGCAACGACACTTGCTTGATTTCATTCAAAAACATGGGAAAATTATAGCATAAAAAACTTAGGTAGTCAAAATGAGCCATGCATGATTTTATAACTTTTCAATTGCATATTAACATTGATATTTACGAGTAATTCCATTTCATTATGATCGTTTATTCATCTTAATGTTGTTATATAGTTTAATAAAAGATCACATGTTATGAGTCGTTGCTTGTTTATAGTGTTTCCTCCTAAAATGAACGTATATCCGCATATATTTGCGACTTTTCTATAATGCATCGTGAATATCATGATTTTTCAAACAACTTCTGATTAAAATAGTTAAACTTTCTACTACAAATCATGTTCTTGGATGTTAAATCAGGGTTTTTTTAAACTGAAGTCATTTTCTTACAAATGTTCACTCCACATGCAAATCCCTTCTTGGGGAACCTCTCATTCTTCGGACATACAACTACGATGAAGTAACACATTTTTCGTCCTTGTTCGTATAGGAACTGCAGTTGACTTGCTTTTAGATTTCATTTCCGAATAAGGCAAAATTTCCAAAACGTCAGCAATTTTTTATCCAATATTCCATATATAAGAGGATTTAGTGCGTTTGACCCGATAACGCGCAGAAAAGCAATCAGATATAGAACCCAACGTGGAAAAAATTGCTTGTCAACAATGTACCGGGATCTATAGACCAAATTTGGCATAGCAGTTACTCCATAACATAGAGCGGTCCCGAGACAAACAAGAAAAATTCGTCGATTTCGAACATATCTGCTTCTTACTGCGTTTGAACACACACGCTTCATGCGTTTGTTTTGTTTGACGAGAGCTCGACCAATTTTATAATAGACAACAGCCATGAAGACCGTTGGGAACAATTTTAAGCAAGATGCTGTGTAACCGACATAAAATTTAGCGTATACCATTCGGGCATCGTTCAGCTCTATGATACAGAAGGGTATAGTTGTTCCGTAGCCTGCGATCAAGGCAAAAATGTAGCCCAAACCACAAACAATTTTCAATTTCCTTTCACTGATGGCAGGTTTCAAGGGATGAACAGTAGCGCGATAACGAAGAACTGCAATGATCAACATCATGTATATTCCTGCGACACCAAAAAAAATAGTTATACTTCGGACCAGACAAAGTGGCTTGGAATAATCAAAGATCCTGAGAGATGCAATTCCTTCCAAAAGGAAAAATACCAAACATCCCAGATCACAGATGGCGAGGTGTAAAACAAGAAAGTAGTAGTTGTTCTTTAACAACTTCCTTTGTCTCGATATGGAGATGATGACCAAAATATTCCCAATAATTCCAGATGCCGCAACTGAAATAAAACAATACGTCAAGACCTGCGATACTGTGCCGTCCATTGCTTCTTTCAAGATGTTTCAGCAATGGCCGTTTAGCTAGTCGATGATTTTTATACCAATTGATCGATTGAAAACAAATCGGCAGCTCGTTTTCGCGGATTCTGTGTTTCAACAAATGAAGAAAATACAAGACGTGTTCTGCCAATAATAACCCAAAACATAAGAACATAGCGTCCGTTTAATGCCCTTTAAATATTCATGAAACCTTTCATTAAAATTATTCTTGTAATAAAGAAAAATTCTTAAAAAAACGCTCTTGTGATGCGTGAACCATCCTTTCTTATTATCTTTTAAAAAAGTTAGAAGACAAACGATCCAAAGGGAATTTATCCAAAACATTATTTTAACTAAATGACAATGCAGAACAATGAAGAGATGACAAGCATTTCTAGCCTTTTGTTTACTAAACATGATTGATCATGCACAACCGTCAAAGTTTCATTAAACGCTTTTTGCTTTTTAACGCTATTATTAAACGCTTTTATTAAACGTTTTATTAAACGCTTTTTAAATATAAATCCCTTTACCACACTCTGAGCCATATTTCATTATGTCAAATGATTTACTTTTTTATATAAGAAATTCATCAATATATTCTTGCAAAGCCAAAGCCAAGGTTGTAGTTGAAAAATAACTGATGCAGAAGACGTAACGATGATTTTTTCTGCTGCTTTTGTAAAAGTTCACCTGCTCTTAATTCATTCAGAATTAGACGTGCTTTAAATTAGCTTCATCCAAAAGGATTATTAAGTCTATTTACTTACATTTTGAATATTGTTTATATTAAAATAATATTTACTTATTTTCTTTGCAAAATATATGGGATATTACACGGTTGCGAGTATAGATATGGATTTTATGTTCGAGTAGCAAAAACAATATCTTTGACACGAAAACAGCGAACCGTGTAATGTTCTGTTTATTATATGGACGAAGTTCAGAGTGACAAAAGTACACACAGAGTCAAAGACGACAAGTAAATAAGCTGCGAAAGACCATTAATTATAAAAGCGAATATTTTTTAATTAAATTGTAGCCTAAACATTAAAGTAGAATAAATTCACTAATCTCAAGATGACTTTTAAGTGTTTTCGTTTGTATCTCCAACGTTAATTTTGTTTTATATATGAACCAAAGGCCATTTGTATTTTAACAACAATAGCAATAAAAATGGCGGGAAAATTTTCGAAATCTTTATGTCACTTCTAAACATGACATACCCTGTATGTAGTAGCGTATGAGTTCTACTAGTGTTTAATTCTTAGTAAAATACTCCTGCCAGTATCATAGCAGTATTTATTTATCTTCCTAAACCTAAGGGGGTATACTACAAAAAAAGTTAAGATGTAGATTACTGTTTTCATATTACTAGGCAAATTATTAAAAGTAAGAGTAAAAAAAGAGTTGTTAAACAACTCCAGATTAAAATAGTTAGAATTTCAACTACAAATAATATTCTTGGATGTCAAATCAGAGTTTTTTAAAACTGAAGTCATTTTCGTACAAAAGGAAAATGAACAAGTTTCTTCTTCTTTCATAATGACGTCAAACGCGGAAAATCTGATGCAACATGAAGTTTCATTGGCTCGATTGTTTTGCGGAGCCAATCAAATTTCATGTAACATCAGACTTTCCGCGTTTGACGTCATTATCAGAAAGGTCTATTAAGTAAAACTTTTTTCTCCTTGTTTTTAAGAACCGCAGTTGGCTTCCTTTTCGATTTCATTTTCGGATGGGACAAAATTTCCAAAACGTCAACAATTTTTTATCAAATATTCCATATATAAGAGGATTTAGTGCGTTTGATCCGGCAATGCGCAGAACAGAAACCAGATAGAGAACCCAACTTGGAAAAAAATGCTCGGCAGCAATGTACCAGGTTTTATAGACTAAGTCTGGCACAGCACTTACGCTGAAACATAGAACTGTCCCGAGACAAACAAGAAAAGTTCGTCGATTTTGAACATATCTGCTTCTTACTGCGTTTGAACACACACGCTTCATGTGTTTGTTTTGTTTGATGAGAGCTCGAGAAATTTTGAAATAGACCACGGCCATAAAGACTGTTGGGAACAAATTAAAGCAAGATGATGTGTAACCGACATAAAATTTAGCGTATACCACTCGGGCATCGTTCAACTTTATGATACAGAAGGGTATAGTTGTTCCGTAGCCTGCGATCAATGCAAGAATGTAGCCCAAACCACAAACAATTTTCAATTTCGTTTGACTGATGGCAGGTTTCAAGGAATAAACAGTAGCGCAATAACGAAGAAATGCAATGATCATCATCATGTAGACTCCTGCGACACCAAAAAAGAGAATTATACTTCGGACCAGACAATGCGGATTGGAATAATCGAAGATACCGAGAGATGTAATTCCTTCTAAAAGGAACAATACCAAACATCCCAGATCACAGATGGCGAGGTGTAAAACAAGAAAGTAGTAGTTGCTCTTTAACAACTTCCTTTGTCTCGATATGGACATGATGACCAAAATATTCCCAATAATTCCAAACGCCGCAACTGAAATAAAAAAATACGTCAAGACCTGCCATATTGTGCCGTCCATTGCTTCTTTCAAGATGTTTCAGCGGTGGCTTTAGCTAGTCGATGATTTTCACACCAATTGATTGAAAACAAACTGGCAGCTCGTTTTCGTGGATTCTGTGTTCCAACAAATGACAAATGCTATAAACTTAAGACGATATATCAGAAAATACAAGATGTGTTCTGCCAATAATAACCCGACACATAAGGACATAGCGCCCTTTCAAAGCGCATTAAATATTCATGATATTTTATGAAAATTATTCTTATAATGCGGTGTAATTACAACAATGCAGTGTAATTATAATTATTCTTATAATTAAGTTCTTTTCCCAGAGTGTAACATTATTCTAAATGCATCCTGTTTGGGTCCAGCTAGGCCGGTAAATATATATCTTGAGAAAATGGCCTAATAACATTCCAGACGAAAGGTCTTAGTGATTTTCCTGCGATTTCAGTACTAAATAAATTACTCCTAATTGTATGCATGGAACGGACGAAAGGACGCTAAAGTTTTTCAAACAGATGCAATATTCCGGGTTGTAAGCGTCAACTTCTGCCTCATGAACTTGTCTAATATAATTACAGTAATTCAGAGGACAGAAGCAATAATTAACTTCCTCGAGGGCGAGGTCTTTACCGAGAAATATCGGACCGAGGTCTTTTTGAACAGACCGAGCTCGAAGAGCGAGGTTTGTACAAAAAGATCGAGGTGCGATATTTCTCGGTAAAGACCGAGCAAGCGAGCTAATAAAAAGTTTATTTGGCATAAGGAATGTATTTGCACTTGAAACAAGCAAGATATGCATGAATTCGTATTAGTAGGCTGGCACGCATTTAATAAAAACAAAATATTGAATTATTTAGATAACCTAAACTGTCTGGTGACGTCTTATTAATTTCAAAAGCAATTTTTAATTAAGAATCGCTCTGTGTTTTCATCTCGTAATGGATAGCCGGTAACGCCGGACCATTACCGGAAAGTGCTGATCCATTACGGGAAAGTAATGGACCGCTGAAAATTCTTCTCAGTCAATCACTGAGCTCCATTTCACCGGAAGTGACGCTTGTCACAACAATAACTTGTTATTAACCGAGCCGAGGTCTTTGAAAGATGAGAAAATGAAATTATATGGCATAAGGCATGCATTTCCACTTGAAACAAACAAAAAATGCGTGAATTCGTATTATAGTAGCCTGATAAGAACGGTCCCGAGACAAACAAGAAAAGTTCGCCGATTTCGAACATATCTGCTTCTTACTGCCGGCGTTTGAACACACACGCTTCATGTGCTTGTCACTAATTAACGTGAGTCTAGCATTAAAGTATATTAGCAACGAAGGGCCGTGAAATAAATACGCGAATCTCTTTTAGCATGCATCCCTACCTTGTACTCCCTTTTGCGCATGACGTTTTGGGACGATTACCAAACATTATATGGCGCTGAACGTTTTATTCTCTTCCACCACCAATGATTAATACCTGACACACACACACATGCAATATATTTGTTGATATCAAAACTCTATTTTCCACTAGGCGAATTTGTTGGCGCGAAGCAAAACAGGGTTGAATGACTTTGCGCCAAGCAAGATTTTAGTCGATTTGAAGAGCTTTTTTGCAGAAACAAGAACGACAATTATTTTGAAACTATTCTCATAAACTGCATGAACCTCGCCTTGATTTGCTGTCACGAGTGTCTTTGGATGAATGCGTGCGACGCACGTTTCCTGCCTGCTAAAAGTCCCTAATAAGTAAAAATGTTGCCCACATAGAGAGGCAAAATCGCACCGAAATTCAATAAAACAATGAGAACATTTTTCACTTTGATAAAGGAATGTCAACTTAGTCGGATGTCAACTTCAGAAATTTTAGGGAAATGAACTCATTATTTCCCTCGGAGGCATTCGTTACGGTATAGTATACACGAGATCGAATGAGGCGTTTGATTTCATTATCTATCATTTTTTATTTATTTCGAAGGAATATTCTAATCCTATATTTTAAAATTTATTGTCGGTCCGTTAAATAAAGTGCTGTAAACTAACTAAACTTATATTATATATAGTAGAATAACATTGAGCACTCTTTTGTCTCAGTTTCGAACAACAAGATTATACTTTAATATATATATATATATATATATATATATATATATATATATATATATATATATATATATATATATATATATATATTTGTCTCAATATGGAGATGATAACCAAAACGTTGCCGAGAATTCCAAATGCAAGAACTGAAATATAGCAATATACGAGGATATCCGCCCATTCTGTCTTCCCCATCGCTCTTTGAAGATATGTGAATTTTGACTTTCGTTCTTAACATAACAATTCAAAACAAAACTGACAGCTCGTTTACAATAGTTCTTTGTCATAACAAACTGAACGCGGCAAATGGCAAATGGAATAATTTTAACACGATTTTTGAAAAATACCAGATATGTGTTCCACCAATGAGAACTAAAACACGTAAGGATGGTCGACGATTTTATGCAAAATACTCAAATTCAAGAGCATTTAAGTCACTACTCTATTAATGCCTGCATTTTGTAAATATTCATGAACAGGTGAATCATGCGCAATCGCTGAACTTGTGTCATAGGTGTTTCAGGAATCAAAGGTTTGCTGCCACACATTCAACTATAAATATGTATGTAACTACATCGTTAAATGATAAAGATTTTTTGTGTAAAGATTTTCAATATGATGATTCACTAATGATCGGGCAGTGTTTGTGTGTTAAGAGTCCTTCTTCCCAAGTTCTTAAACTTGTCTGAAAACTTCTAGTCGAATATCAGAAGCATCACGTTTGCATTTGCCTTAGTCTCGTATATCACCACATGAATTGATCGTAAAGTTTTCTTCCACATTACGAACATTGTAACATGGCCTGTTGTTAAGTATTTCATTCGTTTTTATGTTTCAATTTTACTAAACGCAAAGATAAAGAAAATTACAAAAAAGTTATACAAACCCTCAATTAGCACAGCTATATTGTAGGCGGGAAGTTTAAGATTATACAATTACTTAATGGTTTCCGTGTTTGGATGGCCTGATCCAAACACGCGGGGATGTTGCTCGAGTTAATATGAATTTCGGGTCGGGAAATTATGGAGAAAGAACAAAAAATTACACTCCAAAAATAGTACTAATATAGCAGACGCGAATTTAAATTTCATTAACTCGTCTTGAACTCGCGCATGCGCATGAACCATGTCCCAAAATGCCTAATTTTCAGGCAGAAATATTGCGCGCCGGCTCGAAGATTAACAGTTGTCAACTGCTCCTCAACATTGTTGAGCTTTTGTCTCACACAGAGACTGAAAGCAGCTTTCCTATTAGTTGCAAGGATCGAGCTAAGTGCATTACTCTTCGAATACATCCATGCTGTCGTATGATGATATCGTGTAGTCAACAAACAAGAGCATCACGTTCAACTTTACTTAAGTCTAGTATATTACCAGAAAATCCGATCGCTTATTTAGTTCTTTCCCACTATTTAAATGGTGTTTTCATATTCAGTATTTTATGGCTTCCATACTTCGTCATCCTTTGGTTTAACTGTGTCTACAAATTATTTGAAGGCTATTAGGAATTTATTGTATTCAGCACCTGTCCATATCGACTTCTCATTGCAAAGTTTTTTCCGAAAGATAATACAATTTGCGGCTCAGGATTGACCTCAATGGTGTTAAAACAACTGCCTATATCAGATACAGAATTGATAAAAAATAAATCTTCTGGAAGTTTTGAGTGAAAGGCCCATATCGGGATAGTAATTCTGTTTCATTTAGTTGTTTTATCACATCTAAAGAGCAGTTACTTAAAATGACGCTGCCACGCAGCTCCCTGGTTATCGTGGAACGTGTCTTACAAAACTTTATAATTATCCTCCAAGACACCAATTCTTAGAGTCGCGGTCAGTATATAATTCCTTCTGATAATCCATTAATGAACTGATGATCTTTCAAGTCGAATTGAGATCCTTTGACACAGGGGCGGATCTAGGATTTTTCGCACGTTAGTCAAAACTGAAGTACTGAACCCGAAATTTATACAAAAATTATACGCGAAAAGTACATGGGTACTTTAAAAATGTTTAAATGTTTACTGAGACTTCAATTTTGGTAGCAGAACACGTGTGTCGAAATAACGGGCAATAATAGGAAATTACATCCATGGAATAAAATTATAAAAACATGAATGCGGTCATTTTTTAGCCTGAATAATATTCATAACTGTTACAACATAAGCTAGTATTGCTCCAAGCTATGCTACATGCCAAATATTATGTGCTTAAGTGCCGCTTACTAATGAATGAGCCAGACTCCCGCAAAGAAAAGGCAAGCCAATGAGGAACCAGTATTAGCGCTTCACCAGCCAATCGGAAACGCCTAAATATCGCAGATGAGTCAGACCCCCGCAAAGATGAGACAAACTCTTTCTAAGCCAATCAAATGCCTAGTATCAGAAGCCGATGAGCCAAAATTCAAGCGGGCATCCGCTATTATGACTCATTTACCGAGGGCTCAAAAGTCAGTGACCAGGCAACTGCACGAAGCTTAATAACTTTTAACTGGACTGTTATTTTATCGCGTGACTATTTTCGCTTACTGGGGCTGGTTGTTCGAAAGGCGTTTATAGCTTAAACGGTGGATAAGTTCAAAATGGAAAACAAAATTATCTATTTATTGAACAACTGAGCTGAAATCAGGGGCGGATCGAGCATATTCTCTGACCGGTGCATCGTCCTGAGTCTCGCATAAATAGGGGGTCCGGGGCATTCTCCCCCGGGAAATTTTGAAATCTAGGACCCCGCAAATGCGATTTCCTGCGTTTTGAGCGAATAGTTTGCAAAAAATACACGAATAAAATGAAGAAAAAAACCACTGTTATTTCGCACAAACAGTCAACCACACACGGACAAACAGCATGCTCTTATCTGGATTTCATCACCACCGATCTCAGCGACAACCACGAATCACGAGTTCACCTCACACAATCTCCACTCATTACCACGAGGTATGCTTGGAGCATGATGAGACATAACTACAGTTTTGAACGAAAAACAAACGAAAGGGACTTGTCCGGAATGGCAATAACGGGCATTCATTCTGGCCATAGCATTCCACACATATCCACATTGCACCAAGGTTTTGCAAAATAAACAAACAAACAGATTCGTACCATATTAAAATTATAATTTTCAAACCATAACAATTTACATTCCACAATTCCTATTACAGACTCACTTCAACTGTTATAAATAAAAAATCTTCAACCTTGCAACATTGCCAATCATCTCACTTTCAAAAAGCACCTAACAACATTTGGAATAACAATTTTTTACTAAAACAATGCATAAAACTCCTGTTTATTAAAGAGCTCAGTGCTAGTAAGGTCTCTCCAATGCTGGTGAGGTCTCTCCATAAATAACAAAGATCCTCTTTGCCACAAAGTAACTTGGAACAAGCCCTATATAGACAAGTTCCATTGCCTTTGGTCCTAAATGCATAAAAATGCATTATATATTATACGCCATCATAAAATTCTAAGGATTAAGATCATTTAAGGAACATGCACAATTTAAATTATCTGCAATATTTTTTAATTATTAACAAGATCAAAAACACATATAATAGTTTGAACATAAACCTTCTACAGTAATTATGATATTGTTTTAAAAAGGCATAAGTTTAATAATATTACCTAAAGGACATAAGTTGTTCTAATGTTCATTTATATACTGTATGGTCCTTGACAATAAATTTATAATCACCGTGTACAAAGGACAAGTCAATTATTGTCAAATGTCAATATTGCTACAACCTTCTGGGTTCTTACCATGATATAATTCTATTGCAAAATATTAATATGAATTTAATATTGATATTATGCAATTGAGAATGACAATTTATAACTTTGCCATTCTAAGCATAATAAATAGAGTGTTAGTTGTTATAATTAACAGCAATATATATTTAATCATAGTATATATTTTTGTTTATTTAATGCTTTTGAGTAATATCTAATGTAACTAGATTTGAGCAGCTGCAAGCCTGTGGCTGTGCCTAGAACTAAAAATATGCCACACTGTTGACTGCCCTCTACATATATCAGAATATGAATCATATCATATATACAACAATATAATATATATACAACTACATACAGCTTAATAGTTAATAGACAATAGTTAATAACTATATAATATAAAGCTATTGTTGGGCCAATGTTGGCAAAATTAGAATATTATTCTTTACTTATTATCATTACTGCAATAAATAGTCAATAATACTAGGATACCAAAATAACCAAACTACCCAAGTACTGACAGTAATGTAAACAAATACTCACTTTAGACTCACTCTAGAGCTCGGTGTTACCCACGCTGTCACGTTTCGGTGATATGCTTCGGAATATAATTCACTGGCAATATCTCTTTCAACTTTGCCAACTTTAAAGGGATTCGAAACCTTCGATTTCGACAGGGGAGTGGAAACTTTCATTTCAGCACCACGCCGTACTGCCTCAATATCGGACAGCTTATTGTGTTCAAGCAAAGAGCAAAGATCGCACTCATTTGCATCGACATTTGCATCAACATTTGCATATCTTCACTTGCCGCCATGATACAGCATGGCAATGACAAAATACGACGTCACAGTGGCTGAGATGCACCGGTGCGTGTGCCCACGGTCTCAAATTTTTGGCGAGATGCACCGGTCAGCAGCTTAAAAACGGCCCCAAAACAATAGATTTGTGATGTCACAGTGGCTGGCTAGCGATGCACCGGTGCATCAACCGATGCATCGCTAGCCACTGTGACGTGACCACAGATAGCTCACTGACCTCTATACATATTTATGCATATATATTATGAGATATATCCACTGGATATATCCCGCGTCAGATTTCCCCAGATATTCTTGGCGCGACATTTCAAACGCTTTTATGTTATTATGCGATTTTTTGACGGCGGCAGCTACTGCCCAAAGAGTAGGCGTTGTTAAAAAGCAGGCTATATTCGCCGATTTTTTCTCGCAAAAAGATTTAGATATTATTTAAAACTATTTTGGCGCACCTATCATTTAGTTTCGCTATAGTTTGAAAGTTTTATATTTTCAGAAGGTTTGAGAAATCTGACCGATGCATTCGCATCGGATGCACCGGTCTAGATCCGCCCCTGGCTGAAATATTTCGATGTAAATAGTTTAATTGTCAATGGAAGTACATATTAAATGCATAAGATGCAGGTTCACTCATTCACAAGTGTTTTTAGACTTTGGCTTATCCACCGTTTAAGCTAAACGCATTTCGAACAACCGGCCCCTGAAGTTTAAATA
The DNA here is from genome assembly GCF_004324835.1 of Dendronephthya gigantea. Lineage (NCBI taxonomy): Eukaryota > Metazoa > Cnidaria > Anthozoa > Malacalcyonacea > Nephtheidae > Dendronephthya > Dendronephthya gigantea. Next base: position 1,656,396 of record NW_021163033.1, on the reverse strand, counting down.
TTTCGCATGACTCATCTCACAACCCCAAGATTCGCCCCTGCTTTGACAATTAATCTTGCTTCAACATTTTGCATGCCATTTTGCAAACATCGTGCTAATTTTAATAACTAGGAATACACAGAACAAGATGGCTTATTTTTAGGAAACACGTGCATGTTATAGCAACCCATGCAGAGAGGGATATTAAAGGTTAAGAGGGCTTTCGTTAGAGCTACACAAGATCAAAACGCACTCCTTCTGAAATGAAGTCATATAGATATTAATGGTGAATGAAACACTGAAAGGTTATTCAACAAGAAAATTTCAATTAAAAATGATGAGAGATCCATAATTTCTGCAACTATTTTATTGTATAATGACCTTATCATAATTATATGTTTTTGATTAAATCCATGAATATATACACACCATTATATATAGGTATTGTTGTGAGTTTTTCATCAAGGGATCACACCTTATCAATGGGCATATATCAATAAAAATGCATGCATAGGTTCTGTTTAAAAGTCAGTTTCATTAACGGTCGTCGGTCTACACGTTATCAATACGCACTCGTTCACCGTCCAATGTTTCCTTATAGATGAAGTATTGAAGTTTCAATTGCATGTTATTTCTAGTCTAGAGCCATATTTGATTAGGATCGAGGTCGTTAAAATGCTAAATATCAAAGAAACTTTTTAAAAGTATAAATTAATATTTCTACAATAAAGTTATTTTCGGGCGAATGTTAACTACAAATTTCTTAATTCTTTAGCAGACCAAGTCGTCAATCTACAAGAACAACGCGTGTCATTTTACTGTACACAGTAACCGCTTGATTTTCTTGTGGCTTCATTTCCGACTGGAACAACGCTTCCAAAATGCCAGCATTTTTTTATCAAATATCCCATATATAAGAGGATTTATTGCATGCGATCCAGCGATGCGCACAACAATGAACAGTTGGTAAACCCAATTTGGAAATTTCACACGAAAAATTAGTATCATTGGATGAAGAACAGTATAAATCACTGTACTTACTCCGAAACAAAGAACGGTCCCAAGACAAACAAGAAAAGTTCGTCGATTTTGAACATATCTGCTTCTTACTGCGTTTGAATACACACGCTTCATGTGTTTGTTTTGTTTGATGAGAGCTCGACCAATTTTATAATAAACCACGGCCATAAAGACTGTTGGGAACAAAAAAAACATACTTTATAACCGAAAGAGAAATACAAAAACCAGGCATTATGGATGATTATGAGACAACCTGGTACGAGTGCTCCATAGCATGCGACCAGGCCAAGAATGTAGCCCAAACCACAGACAATTTTCAATTTTCTTCTGCTGATGGCAGGTTTCAAGGGATGAACAGTAGCGCGATAACGAAAAACTGCAATGATCAACATCATGTATATTCCTGCGACAAGAAAAGCATCACGTATACCGAAGACCAGGCAATATGCGTTGGAATAACTTACAACCAACCGACCTAGAACGTTAATGTAATATAACAAATGCACAACACAGTATACCAGATCACAGATCGCGAGGTGTATGACAATAAAGTAATAATTGTTCTTTAACAATTTCTTTTGTCGCAATATGGAGATGATGACCAAAATGTTGCCGAGAATTCCAAATGCAAGAACTGAAATATAGCAATACGCGAAGATAACCCATTCTGTCTTCCCCATCGCCCTTTGAAGATATGTGAATTTTGACTTTCGTTCTTAATATAAATAATTCAAAACAAAACTGACAGCTCGTTTACGACAGTTCTTTTTCATAACAAACTCAACAAATGACGAATGCAATAATTTTAACACGATATATGAAAAAATACCAGATGTGTTCCACCAATGAGAACCAAAACACGTAAAAATACTCAAATTCAAGAGCATTTAAGTTACTACTCTATTAATGCCTGCATGTTGTAAATATTCATGAACAGGTGAATCATGCGCAATTGCTGAACTTGTGTCATAGGTGTTTCAGGCATCAAAGGTTTTCTGCCACACATTCAACTATACATATGCATGTAACTACATCGTTAAATAAAGATTTTTTGTGTAAATATTTTCAATATGAAGATTCACTAATGATCGGGCAGTGTTTGTGCGTGTTAAGAGTCCTTCTTATCAAGTTCTTAAACTTGTCTGAAAACTTCCAGTCGAATATCAGGAGCATCACGTTCACATTTGCCTTAGTCTCGTATATCACCACATGAATTGATCGTAAAGTTCTCTTCCACATTATGAACATTGTAACATGGCCTGTTGTTAACTATTTCATTCGTTTTTATGTTTCAATTTTATTGAATGCAAGGAAAAGAAAATTGAGTTTGAAAATTAACAGTTTTCAAAACTGCTCCTCAACAATGTTGAGCTTTTGTCTCGCACAGAGACTGAAAACAGCTTTCCTATTAGTTGCAAGGATCGAGTTAAGTGCATTACTCTTCGAATACATCATTGCTGTCGTATGATGATATCGTGTAGTCAACAAACAAGAGCGTCACGTTGAACTTTACTTCAGTGTTGTATATTACCAGAAAATCCGATCGCTTATTTAGTTCTTTTCCACTATTTACATGGTTTTTTCATGTTCAGTATTTTATAGCTTCCATACCTTGTCATCATGCTTGCATGGGGTTTGACTGGGTCTACCTTTGATATTTGAACACTAATAGGAATTTATTCTATTCAGCACCTGTTCATATCGGCCTCTTATTGAAATGTTTTTGCGAAAAATAATACAATTTCAGGCTCAGGATTGACCTCTAAATATTTAGGTCCTATCTTGCCTCACAAAACTTCCCTTGAATGGTGTTAAGACAACTGCCGGAGATATAGAATTGATAAAAAAGAAATATTCTTGACGTTTTGAGTGAAAGGCCCATATCGGGGTAGTAATTCTGTTTTATTTAGTTGTTTTGTCACATCTGAAGAGCAGTTTCTTAATAAAGGCGCTGCCACGCGGCTCCTTGGTTATCATGGGACGTGTCTTACAAACGTTATATCCTCCAAGACACCAATTCTTAGATTCGCAGTTAGAATATAATTCCTTCTGATAATCCATTAATGAAACGACCTTCCAAGTCGAATAGGGATCTTATTACAATTAATCTTGCTTCAACATTTCTTTGTGGGCCATTGTGCAAACATCGTGCTAATTTTAATAACTAGGAACACGCAGAACAAGATGGCTTATTTTTAGGAACACATGCATGTTATAGCAACCCAACGAGAGGAATTAAAGGTTAACAGGACTTTCGTCAGAGCTACGCAAGATCAAAACGCACTTCTTCTGGAATGAAGTCTGAGATAAATGGCAGGGAAACATTGAAAGGTTATTCGTACAAGAAAATGTCAAAAATCATAAGAGATCCATAATTTCTGCAACTTTTATTGTATAACAAGCTTATCATAATTATATATTTTGGATTACTTCCATCACAATATACACACGATTATATAGCTAGGTATTGTTGTAAGTTTTTTAACAGGGGACCACACGTTATCAATGAGCATATATCTATTATAACTGCATGTATAGGTTCCGTTTAAAAGTTTTCATTAACGGTCTACATGTTATCAATAAGCACTCGTTCACCGTCCAATATTTCTTTATAGATCAAGACAATTCTACTTTTTTTAATTGTTATTTTTAGAGCCACATCTGATCAAGAGATCGTTAAAATGCTAAACTTTTAAAAATCTTTTAAAAGCATAAATTAATGTTTTTACAATAAAGTAATTTTCTTGCGTATGTTTACTACAAGTTTCTTAATTCTTTGGCAGACCACGTCGTCAATCTACAAGAACAACGCGTGTCATTTTACTGTACACAGTAACCGCTTGATTTTCTTGTGGTTTCATTTCCGACTGGAACAACGTTTCCAAAATGCCAACAATTTTTTGTCAAATATCCCATATATAAGAGGATTTATTGCATGCGATCCAGCGATGCGCAGAACATAAAACAGATTAACAACGTTAGCTGGTAAAGGATGACCACCAATAATTCCCATTTGAAGAAAAACAGTATAGGGCACGGTACTAACTCCGAAACAAAGAACGGTCCCGAGACAAACAAGAAAAGTTCTTCGATTTTGAACATATCTGCTTCTTACTGCGTTTGAACACACACGCTTCATGTGTTTGTTTTGTTTAATGAGAGCTCGACCAATTTTAAAATAAACCACGGCCATAAAGATTGTTGGAAACAAAAAAAGACATGCGAAGTAACCGCTATGGAAATACCTAAACCAGGCGGCATCGCGGTCGAAGACTCTGAAACAATCTAGTACGTGTAATCCATAGCCTACGATCAGGCCAAGAATGTAACCCAAACCACAGACAATTTTCAATTTTCTTCTGCTGATGTCTGGTTTCAAGGGATGAACGGTAGCGCGATAACGAAGAACAGCGATGACCAACATCATGTATATTCCTGCGAAAAGAAAGACTAGAAGTATACCTAAGACCAGGCAATATGCTTTGGAATAAATAACCGCGCGAACTAGAAAGTTAATGTGATGTAGGAAATCCATCACCATCCCAGATCACAGATCGCGAGCTGTAAAACAATAAAGTAGTAGTTTTTCTTTAACAATTTATTTTGTCGTAATATGGAGATGATAACCAAAATGTTGCCGAGAATTCCAAATGCAAGAACTGAAATATAGCAATATACGAGGATATCCGCCCATTCTGGGTTCCCCATCGCTCTTTGAAGATATGTGAATTTTGACTTTCGTTCTTAACATAAACAATTCAAAACAAAACTAACAGCTCGTTTACGACAGTTCTTTCTCATAACAAACTGAACGCGACAAATGGCAAATGGAAAAATTTTAACACGATTTTTGAAAAATACCAGATGTGTTCCACCAATGAGAACTAAAACACGTAAGTATGGTCGACGATTTTATGCAAAATACTCAAATTCAAGAGTATTTAAGTTACTACTCTATTAATGCCTGCATGTTGTAAATATTCATGAAAAGGTGAATCATGCGCAACGCTGAACTTGTGTCATATGTTTCAGGCATCAAAGGTTTGCTTCCACACATTCAACTATACATATGTATGTAACTACATCGTTAAATAAAGATTTTTTGTGTAAATATTTTCAATATGAAGATTCACTAATGATCGGGCAGTGTTTGTGTGTGTTAAGAGTCCTTCTTCCCAAGTTCCTAATTAAACTTGTCTGAAAACTTCTAGTCGAATATCAGGAGCATCACGTTCACATTTGCCTTAGTCTCGTATATCACCACATGAATTGATCGTAAAGTTCTCTTCCACATTATGAACATTGTAACATGGCCTGTTGTTAACTATTTCATTCGTTTTTATGTTTCAATTTTATTGAATGCAAGGAAAAAGAAAATTGAGTTTGAAAATTAACAGTTTTCAAAACTGCTCCTCAACATTGTTGAGCTTTTGTCTCGCACAGAGACTGAAAACAGCTTTCCTATTAGTTGCAAGGATCGAGTTAAGTGCATTACTCTTCGAATACATCATTGCTGTCGTATGATGATATCGTGTAGTCAACAAACAAGAGCGTCACGTTGAACTTTACTTCAGTGTTGTATATTACCAGAAAATCCGATCGCTTATTTAGTTCTTTTCCACTATTTACATGGTTTTTTCATGTTCAGTATTTTATAGCTTCCATACCTTGTCATCATGCTTGCATGGGGTTTGACTGGGTCTACCTATTTGATATTTGAACACTAATAGGAATTTATTCTATTCAGCACCTGTTCATATCGGCCTCTTATTGAAATGTTTTTGCGAAAAATAATACAATTTCAGGCTCAGGATTGACCTCTAAATATTTAGGTCCTATCTTGCCTCACAAAACTTCCCTTGAATGGTGTTAAGACAACTGCCGGAGATATAGAATTGATAAAAAAGAAATATTCTTGACGTTTTGAGTGAAAGGCCCATATCGGGGTAGTAATTCTGTTTTATTTAGTTGTTTTATCACATCTGAAGAGCAGTTTCTTAATAAAGGCGCTGCCACGCGGCTCCTTGGTTATCATGGGACGTGTCTTACAAACGTTATATCCTCCAAGACACCAATTCTTAGATTCGCAGTTAGAATATAATTCCTTCTGATAATCCATTAATGAAACGACCTTCCAAGTCGAATAGGGATCTTATTACAATTAATCTTGCTTCAACATTTCTTTGTGGGCCATTGTGCAAACATCGTGCTAATTTTAATAACTAGGAACACGCAGAACAAGATGGCTTATTTTTAGGAACACATGCATGTTATAGCAACCCAACGAGAGGAATTAAAGGTTAACAGGACTTTCGTCAGAGCTACGCAAGATCAAAACGCACTTCTTCTGGAATGAAGTCTGAGATAAATGGCAGGGAAACATTGAAAGGTTATTCGTACAAGAAAATGTCAAAAATCATAAGAGATCCATAATTTCTGCAACTATTTTATTGTATAACAAGCTTATCATAATTATATATTTTGGATTACTTCCATCACAATATACACACGATTATATAGCTAGGTATTGTTGTAAGTTTTTTAACAGGGGACCACACGTTATCAATGAGCATATATCTATTATAACTGCATGTATAGGTTCCGTTTAAAAGTTTTCATTAACGGTCTACATGTTATCAATAAGCACTCGTTCACCGTCCAATATTTCTTTATAGATCAAGACAATTCTACTTTTTTAATTGTTATTTTTAGAGCCACATCTGATCAAGAGATCGTTAAAATGCTAAACTTTTAAAAATCTTTTAAAAGCATAAATTAATGTTTTTACAATAAAGTAATTTTCTTGCGTATGTTTACTACAAGTTTCTTAATTCTTTGGCAGACCACGTCATCAATCTACAAGAACAACGCGTGTCATTTTACTGTACACAGTAACCGCTTGATTTTCTTGTGGTTTCATTTCCGACTGGAACAACGTTTCCAAAATGCCAACAATTTTTTGTCAAATATCCCATATATAAGAGGATTTATTGCATGCGATCCAGCGATGCGCAGAACATAAAACAGATTAACAACGTTAGCTGGTAAAGGATGACCACCAATAATTCCCATTTGAAGAAAAACAGTATAGGGCACGGTACTAACTCCGAAACAAAGAACGGTCCCGAGACAAACAAGAAAAGTTCTTCGATTTTGAACATATCTGCTTCTTACTGCGTTTGAACACACACGCTTCATGTGTTTGTTTTGTTTAATGAGAGCTCGACCAATTTTAAAATAAACCACGGCCATAAAGATTGTTGGAAACAAAAAAAGACATGCGAAGTAACCGCTATGGAAATACCTAAACCAGGCGGCATCGCGGTCGAAGACTCTGAAACAATCTAGTACGTGTAATCCATAGCCTACGATCAGGCCAAGAATGTAACCCAAACCACAGACAATTTTCAATTTTCTTCTGCTGATGTCTGGTTTCAAGGGATGAACGGTAGCGCGATAACGAAGAACAGCGATGACCAACATCATGTATATTCCTGCGAAAAAAAGACTAGAAGTATACCTAAGACCAGGCAATATGCTTTGGAATAAATAACCGCGCGAACTAGAAAGTTAATGTGATGTAGGAAATCCATAGCACACCATCCCAGATCACAGATCGCGAGCTGTAAAACAATAAAGTAGTAGTTTTTCTTTAACAATTTATTTTGTCGTAATATGGAGATGATAACCAAAATGTTGCCGAGAATTCCAAATGCAAGAACTGAAATATAGCAATATACGAGGATATCCGCCCATTCTGGGTTCCCCATCGCTCTTTGAAGATATGTGAATTTTGACTTTCGTTCTTAACATAAACAATTCAAAACAAAACTAACAGCTCGTTTACGACAGTTCTTTCTCATAACAAACTGAACGCGACAAATGGCAAATGGAAAAATTTTAACACGATTTTTGAAAAATACCAGATGTGTTCCACCAATGAGAACTAAAACACGTAAGTATGGTCGACGATTTTATGCAAAATACTCAAATTCAAGAGTATTTAAGTTACTACTCTATTAATGCCTGCATGTTGTAAATATTCATGAAAAGGTGAATCATGCGCAACGCTGAACTTGTGTCATAGATGTTTCAGGCATCAAAGGTTTGCTTCCACACATTCAACTATACATATGTATGTAACTACATCGTTAAATAAAGATTTTTTGTGTAAATATTTTCAATATGAAGATTCACTAATGATCGGGCAGTGTTTGTGTGTGTTAAGAGTCCTTCTTCCCAAGTTCCTAATTAAACTTGTCTGAAAACTTCTAGTCGAATATCAGGAGCATCACGTTCACATTTGCCTTAGTCTCGTATATCACCACATGAATTGATCGTAAAGTTCTCTTCCACATTATGAACATTGTAACATGGCCTGTTGTTAACTATTTCATTCGTTTTTATGTTTCAATTTTATTGAATGCAAGGAAAAAGAAAATTGAGTTTGAAAATTAACAGTTTTCAAAACTGCTCCTCAACATTGTTGAGCTTTTGTCTCGCACAGAGACTGAAAACAGCTTTCCTATTAGTTGCAAGGATCGAGTTAAGTGCATTACTCTTCGAATACATCATTGCTGTCGTATGATGATATCGTGTAGTCAACAAACAAGAGCGTCACGTTGAACTTTACTTCAGTGTTGTATATTACCAGAAAATCCGATCGCTTATTTAGTTCTTTTCCACTATTTACATGGTTTTTTCATGTTCAGTATTTTATAGCTTCCATACCTTGTCATCATGCTTGCATGGGGTTTGACTGGGTCTACCTATTTGATATTTGAACACTAATAGGAATTTATTCTATTCAGCACCTGTTCATATCGGCCTCTTATTGAAATGTTTTTGCGAAAAATAATACAATTTCAGGCTCAGGATTGACCTCTAAATATTTAGGTCCTATCTTGCCTCACAAAACTTCCCTTGAATGGTGTTAAGACAACTGCCGGAGATATAGAATTGATAAAAAAGAAATATTCTTGACGTTTTGAGTGAAAGGCCCATATCGGGGTAGTAATTCTGTTTTATTTAGTTGTTTTATCACATCTGAAGAGCAGTTTCTTAATAAAGGCGCTGCCACGCGGCTCCTTGGTTATCATGGGACGTGTCTTACAAACGTTATATCCTCCAAGACACCAATTCTTAGATTCGCAGTTAGAATATAATTCCTTCTGATAATCCATTAATGAAACGACCTTCCAAGTCGAATAGGGATCTTATTACAATTAATCTTGCTTCAACATTTCTTTGTGCCGCAAACATCGTGCTAATTTTAATAACTAGGAACACGCAGAACAAGATGGCTTATTTTTAGGAACACATGCATGTTATAGCAACCCAACGAGAGGAATTAAAGGTTAACAGGACTTTCGTCAGAGCTACGCAAGATCAAAACGCACTTCTTCTGGAATGAAGTCTGAGATAAATGGCAGGGAAACATTGAAAGGTTATTCGTACAAGAAAATGTCAAAAATCATAAGAGATCCATAATTTCTGCAACTATTTTATTGTATAACAAGCTTATCATAATTATATATTTTGGATTACTTCCATCACAATATACACACGATTATATAGCTAGGTATTGTTGTAAGTTTTTTAACAGGGGACCACACGTTATCAATGAGCATATATCTATTATAACTGCATGTATAGGTTCCGTTTAAAAGTTTTCATTAACGGTCTACATGTTATCAATAAGCACTCGTTCACCGTCCAATATTTCTTTATAGATCAAGACAATTCTACTTTTTTTAATTGTTATTTTTAGAGCCACATCTGATCAAGAGATCGTTAAAATGCTAAACTTTTAAAAATCTTTTAAAAGCATAAATTAATGTTTTTACAATAAAGTAATTTTCTTGCGTATGTTTACTACAAGTTTCTTAATTCTTTGGCAGACCACGTCATCAATCTACAAGAACAACGCGTGTCATTTTACTGTACACAGTAACCGCTTGATTTTCTTGTGGTTTCATTTCCGACTGGAACAACGTTTCCAAAATGCCAACAATTTTTTGTCAAATATCCCATATATAAGAGGATTTATTGCATGCGATCCAGCGATGCGCAGAACATAAAACAGATTAACAACGTTAGCTGGTAAAGGATGACCACCAATAATTCCCATTTGAAGAAAAACAGTATAGGGCACGGTACTAACTCCGAAACAAAGAACGGTCCCGAGACAAACAAGAAAAGTTCTTCGATTTTGAACATATCTGCTTCTTACTGCGTTTGAACACACACGCTTCATGTGTTTGTTTTGTTTAATGAGAGCTCGACCAATTTTAAAATAAACCACGGCCATAAAGATTGTTGGAAACAAAAAAAGACATGCGAAGTAACCGCTATGGAAATACCTAAACCAGGCGGCATCGCGGTCGAAGACTCTGAAACAATCTAGTACGTGTAATCCATAGCCTACGATCAGGCCAAGAATGTAACCCAAACCACAGACAATTTTCAATTTTCTTCTGCTGATGTCTGGTTTCAAGGGATGAACGGTAGCGCGATAACGAAGAACAGCGATGACCAACATCATGTATATTCCTGCGAAAAGAAAGACTAGAAGTATACCTAAGACCAGGCAATATGCTTTGGAATAAATAACCGCGCGAACTAGAAAGTTAATGTGATGTAGGAAATCCATAGCACACCATCCCAGATCACAGATCGCGAGCTGTAAAACAATAAAGTAGTAGTTTTTCTTTAACAATTTATTTTGTCGTAATATGGAGATGATAACCAAAATGTTGCCGAGAATTCCAAATGCAAGAACTGAAATATAGCAATATACGAGGATACCGCCCATTCTGGTTCCCCATCGCTCTTTGAAGATATGTGAATTTGACTTTCGTTCTTAACATAAACAATTCAAAACAAAACTAACAGCTCGTTTACGACAGTTCTTTCTCATAACAAACTGAACGCGACAAATGGCAAATGGAAAAATTTTAACACGATTTTTGAAAAATACCAGATGTGTTCCACCAATGAGAACTAAAACACGTAAGTATGGTCGACGATTTTATGCAAAATACTCAAATTCAAGAGTATTTAAGTTACTACTCTATTAATGCCTGCATGTTGTAAATATTCATGAAAAGGTGAATCATGCGCAACGCTGAACTTGTGTCATAGATGTTTCAGGCATCAAAGGTTTGCTTCCACACATTCAACTATACATATGTATGTAACTACATCGTTAAATAAAGATTTTTGTGTAAATATTTTCAATATGAAGATTCACTAATGATCGGGCAGTGTGTGTGTGTTAAGAGTCCTTCTTCCCAAGTTCCTAATTAAACTTGTCTGAAAACTTCTAGTCGAATATCAGGAGCATCACGTTCACATTTGCCTTAGTCTCGTATATCACCACATGAATTGATCGTAAAGTTTTCTTCCACATTACGAACATTGTAACATGGCCTGTTGTTAAGTATTTCATTCGTTTTTATGTTTCAATTTTACTAAACGCAAAGATAAAGAAAATTACAAAAAAGTTATACAAACCCTCAATTAGCACAGCTATATTGTAGGCGGGAAGTTTAAGATTATACAATTACTTAATGGTTTCCGTGTTTGGATGGCCTGATCCAAACACGCGGGGATGTTGCTCGAGTTAATATGAATTTCGGGTCGGGAAATTATGGAGAAAGAACAAAAAATTACACTCCAAAAATAGTACTAATATAGCAGACGCGAATTTAAATTTCATTAACTCGTCTTGAACTCGCGCATGCGCATGAACCATGTCCCAAAATGCCTAATTTTCAGGCAGAAATATTGCGCGCCGGCTCGAAGATTAACAGTTGTCAACTGCTCCTCAACATTGTTGAGCTTTTGTCTCACACAGAGACTGAAAGCAGCTTTCCTATTAGTTGCAAGGATCGAGCTAAGTGCATTACTCTTCGAATACATCCATGCTGTCGTATGATGATATCGTGTAGTCAACAAACAAGAGCATCACGTTCAACTTTACTTAAGTCTAGTATATTACCAGAAAATCCGATCGCTTATTTAGTTCTTTCCCACTATTTAAATGGTGTTTTCATATTCAGTATTTTATGGCTTCCATACTTCGTCATCCTTTGGTTTAACTGTGTCTACAAATTATTTGAAGGCTATTAGGAATTTATTGTATTCAGCACCTGTCCATATCGACTTCTCATTGCAAAGTTTTTTCCGAAAGATAATACAATTTGCGGCTCAGGATTGACCTCAATGGTGTTAAAACAACTGCCTATATCAGATACAGAATTGATAAAAAATAAATCTTCTGGAAGTTTTGAGTGAAAGGCCCATATCGGGATAGTAATTCTGTTTCATTTAGTTGTTTTATCACATCTAAAGAGCAGTTACTTAAAATGACGCTGCCACGCAGCTCCCTGGTTATCGTGGAACGTGTCTTACAAAACTTTATAATTATCCTCCAAGACACCAATTCTTAGAGTCGCGGTCAGTATATAATTCCTTCTGATAATCCATTAATGAACTGATGATCTTTCAAGTCGAATTGAGATCCTTTGACACAGGGGCGGATCTAGGATTTTTCGCACGTTAGTCAAAACTGAAGTACTGAACCCGAAATTTATACAAAAATTATACGCGAAAAGTACATGGGTACTTTAAAAATGTTTAAATGTTTACTGAGACTTCAATTTTGGTAGCAGAACACGTGTGTCGAAATAACGGGCAATAATAGGAAATTACATCCATGGAATAAAATTATAAAAACATGAATGCGGTCATTTTTTAGCCTGAATAATATTCATAACTGTTACAACATAAGCTAGTATTGCTCCAAGCTATGCTACATGCCAAATATTATGTGCTTAAGTGCCGCTTACTAATGAATGAGCCAGACTCCCGCAAAGAAAAGGCAAGCCAATGAGGAACCAGTATTAGCGCTTCACCAGCCAATCGGAAACGCCTAAATATCGCAGATGAGTCAGACCCCCGCAAAGATGAGACAAACTCTTTCTAAGCCAATCAAATGCCTAGTATCAGAAGCCGATGAGCCAAAATTCAAGCGGGCATCCGCTATTATGACTCATTTACCGAGGGCTCAAAAGTCAGTGACCAGGCAACTGCACGAAGCTTAATAACTTTTAACTGGACTGTTATTTTATCGCGTGACTATTTTCGCTTACTGGGGCTGGTTGTTCGAAAGGCGTTTATAGCTTAAACGGTGGATAAGTTCAAAATGGAAAACAAAATTATCTATTTATTGAACAACTGAGCTGAAATCAGGGGCGGATCGAGCATATTCTCTGACCGGTGCATCGTCCTGAGTCTCGCATAAATAGGGGGGTCCGGGGCATTCTCCCCCGGGAAATTTTGAAATCTAGGACCCCGCAAATGCGATTTCCTGCGTTTTGAGCGAATAGTTTGCAAAAAATACACGAATAAAATGAAGAAAAAAACCACTGTTATTTCGCACAAACAGTCAACCACACACGGACAAACAGCATGCTCTTATCTGGATTTCATCACCACCGATCTCAGCGACAACCACGAATCACGAGTTCACCTCACACAATCTCCACTCATTACCACGAGGTATGCTTGGAGCATGATGAGACATAACTACAGTTTTGAACGAAAAACAAACGAAAGGGACTTGTCCGGAATGGCAATAACGGGCATTCATTCTGGCCATAGCATTCCACACATATCCACATTGCACCAAGGTTTTGCAAAATAAACAAACAAACAGATTCGTACCATATTAAAATTATAATTTTCAAACCATAACAATTTACATTCCACAATTCCTATTACAGACTCACTTCAACTGTTATAAATAAAAAATCTTCAACCTTGCAACATTGCCAATCATCTCACTTTCAAAAAGCACCTAACAACATTTGGAATAACAATTTTTTACTAAAACAATGCATAAAACTCCTGTTTATTAAAGAGCTCAGTGCTAGTAAGGTCTCTCCAATGCTGGTGAGGTCTCTCCATAAATAACAAAGATCCTCTTTGCCACAAAGTAACTTGGAACAAGCCCTATATAGACAAGTTCCATTGCCTTTGGTCCTAAATGCATAAAAATGCATTATATATTATACGCCATCATAAAATTCTAAGGATTAAGATCATTTAAGGAACATGCACAATTTAAATTATCTGCAATATTTTTTAATTATTAACAAGATCAAAAACACATATAATAGTTTGAACATAAACCTTCTACAGTAATTATGATATTGTTTTAAAAAGGCATAAGTTTAATAATATTACCTAAAGGACATAAGTTGTTCTAATGTTCATTTATATACTGTATGGTCCTTGACAATAAATTTATAATCACCGTGTACAAAGGACAAGTCAATTATTGTCAAATGTCAATATTGCTACAACCTTCTGGGTTCTTACCATGATATAATTCTATTGCAAAATATTAATATGAATTTAATATTGATATTATGCAATTGAGAATGACAATTTATAACTTTGCCATTCTAAGCATAATAAATAGAGTGTTAGTTGTTATAATTAACAGCAATATATATTTAATCATAGTATATATTTTTGTTTATTTAATGCTTTTGAGTAATATCTAATGTAACTAGATTTGAGCAGCTGCAAGCCTGTGGCTGTGCCTAGAACTAAAAATATGCCACACTGTTGACTGCCCTCTACATATATCAGAATATGAATCATATCATATATACAACAATATAATATATATACAACTACATACAGCTTAATAGTTAATAGACAATAGTTAATACTATATAATATAAAGCTATTGTTGGGCCAATGTTGGCAAAATTAGAATATTATTCTTTACTTATTATCATTACTGCAATAAATAGTCAATAATACTAGGATACCAAAATAACCAAACTACCCAAGTACTGACAGTAATGTAAACAAATACTCACTTTAGACTCACTCTAGAGCTCGGTGTTACCCACGCTGTCACGTTTCGGTGATATGCTTCGGAATATAATTCACTGGCAATATCTCTTTCAACTTTGCCAACTTTAAAGGGATTCGAAACCTTCGATTTCGACAGGGGAGTGGAAACTTTCATTTCAGCACCACGCCGTACTGCCTCAATATCGGACAGCTTATTGTGTTCAAGCAAAGAGCAAAGATCGCACTCATTTGCATCGACATTTGCATCAACATTTGCATATCTTCACTTGCCGCCATGATACAGCATGGCAATGACAAAATACGACGTCACAGTGGCTGAGATGCACCGGTGCGTGTGCCCACGGTCTCAAATTTTTGGCGAGATGCACCGGTCAGCAGCTTAAAAACGGCCCCAAAACAATAGATTTGTGATGTCACAGTGGCTGGCTAGCGATGCACCGGTGCATCAACCGATGCATCGCTAGCCACTGTGACGTGACCACAGATAGCTCACTGACCTCTATACATATTTATGCATATATATTATGAGATATATCCACTGGATATATCCCGCGTCAGATTTCCCCAGATATTCTTGGCGCGACATTTCAAACGCTTTTATGTTATTATGCGATTTTTTGACGGCGGCAGCTACTGCCCAAAGAGTAGGCGTTGTTAAAAAGCAGGCTATATTCGCCGATTTTTTCTCGCAAAAAGATTTAGATATTATTTAAAAACTATTTTGGCGCACCTATCATTTAGTTTCGCTATAGTTTGAAAGTTTTATTTTTCAGAAGGTTTGAGAAATCTGACCGATGCATTCGCATCGGATGCACCGGTCTAGATCCGCCCCTGGCTGAAATATTTCGATGTAAATAGTTTAATTGTCAATGGAAGTACATATTAATGCATAAGATGCAGGTTCACTCATTCACAAGTGTTTTTAGACTTTGGCTTATCCACCGTTTAAGCTAACGCATTTCGAACAACCGGCCCCTGAAGTTTTAAATATTTCGCATGACTCATCTCACAACCCCAAGATTCGCCCCTGCTTTGACAATTAATCTTGCTTCAACATTTTGCATGCCATTTTGCAAACATCGTGCTAATTTTAATAACTAGGAATACACAGAACAAGATGGCTTATTTTTAGGAACACGTGCATGTTATAGCAACCCATGCAGAGAGGGATATTAAAGGTTAAGAGGGCTTTCGTTAGAGCTACACAAGATCAAACGCACTCCTTCTGAAATGAAGTCATATAGATATTAATGGTGAATGAAACACTGAAAGGTTATTCAACAAGAAAATTTCAATTAAAAATGATGAGAGATCCATAATTTCTGCAACTATTTTATTGTATAATGACCTTATCATAATTATATGTTTTTGATTAATCCATGAATATATACACACATTATATATAGGTATTGTTGTGAGTTTTTCATCAAGGGATCACACCTTATCAATGGGCATATATCAATAAAAATGCATGCATAGGTTCTGTTTAAAAGTCAGTTTCATTAACGGTCGTCGGTCTACACGTTATCAATACGCACTCGTTCACCGTCCAATGTTTCCTTATAGATGAAGTATTGAAGTTTCAATTGCATGTTATTTCTAGTCTAGAGCCATATTTGATTAGGATCGAGGTCGTTAAAATGCTAAATATCAAAGAAACTTTTTAAAGTATAAATTAATATTTCTACAATAAAGTTATTTTCGGGCGAATGTTAACTACAAATTTCTTAATTCTTTAGCAGACCAAGTCGTCAATCTACAAGAACAACGCGTGTCATTTTACTGTACACAGTAACCGCTTGATTTTCTTGTGGCTTCATTCCGACTGGAACAACGCTTCCAAAATGCCAGCATTTTTTTTATCAAATATCCCATATATAAGAGGATTTATTGCATGCGATCCAGCGATGCGCACAACAATGAACAGTTGGTAAACCCAATTTGGAAATTTCACACGAAAATTAGTATCATTTGGATGAAGAACAGTATAAATCACTGTACTTACTCCGAAACAAAGAACGGTCCCAAGACAAACAAGAAAAGTTCGTCGATTTTGAACATATCTGCTTCTTACTGCGTTTGAATACACACGCTTCATGTGTTTGTTTTGTTTGATGAGAGCTCGACCAATTTTATAATAAACCACGGCCATAAAGACTGTTGGGAACAAAAAAAAAACATACTTTATAACCGAAAGAGAAATACAAAAACCAGGCATTATGGATGATTATGAGACAACCTGGTACGAGTGCTCCATAGCATGCGACCAGGCCAAGAATGTAGCCCAAACCACAGACAATTTTCAATTTTCTTCTGCTGATGGCAGGTTTCAAGGGTGAACAGTAGCGCGATAACGAAAAACTGCAATGATCAACATCATGTATATTCCTGCGACAAGAAAAGCATCACGTATACCGAAGACCAGGCAATATGCGTTGGAATAACTTACAACCAACCGACCTAGAACGTTAATGTAATATAACAAATGCACAACACAGTATACCAGATCACAGATCGCGAGGTGTATGACAATAAAGTAATAATTGTTCTTTAACAATTTCTTTTGTCGCAATATGGAGATGATGACCAAAATGTTGCCGAGAATTCCAAATGCAAGAACTGAAATATAGCAATACGCGAAGATAACCCATTCTTCTGTCTTCCCATCGCCCTTTGAAGATATGTGAATTTTGACTTTCGTTCTTAATATAAATAATTCAAAACAAAACTGACAGCTCGTTTACGACAGTTCTTTTTCATAACAAACTCAACAAATGACGAATGCAATAATTTTAACACGATATATGAAAAAATACCAGATGTGTTCCACCAATGAGAACCAAAACACGTAAAAATACTCAAATTCAAGAGCATTTAAGTTACTACTCTATTAATGCCTGCATGTTGTAAATATTCATGAACAGGTGAATCATGCGCAATTGCTGAACTTGTGTCATAGGTGTTTCAGGCATCAAAGGTTTTCTGCCACACATTCAACTATACATATGCATGTAACTACATCGTTAAATAAAGATTTTTTGTGTAAATATTTTCAATATGAAGATTCACTAATGATCGGGCAGTGTTTGTGCGTGTTAAGAGTCCTTCTTATCAAGTTCTTAAACTTGTCTGAAAACTTCCAGTCGAATATCAGGAGCATCACGTTCACATTTGCCTTAGTCTCGTATATCACCACATGAATTGATCGTAAAGTTCTCTTCCACATTATGAACATTGTAACATGGCCTGTTGTTAACTATTTCATTCGTTTTTATGTTTCAATTTTATTGAATGCAAGGAAAAAGAAAATTGAGTTTGAAAATTAACAGTTTTCAAAACTGCTCCTCAACATGTTGAGCTTTTGTCTCGCACAGAGACTGAAAACAGCTTTCCTATTAGTTGCAAGGATCGAGTTAAGTGCATTACTCTTCGAATACATCATTGCTGTCGTATGATGATATCGTGTAGTCAACAAACAAGAGCGTCACGTTGAACTTTACTTCAGTGTTGTATATTACCAGAAAATCCGATCGCTTATTTAGTTCTTTTCCACTATTTACATGGTTTTTTCATGTTCAGTATTTTATAGCTTCCATACCTTGTCATCATGCTTGCATGGGGTTTGACTGGGTCTACCTATTTGATATTTGAACACTAATAGGAATTTATTCTATTCAGCACCTGTTCATATCGGCCTCTTATTGAAATGTTTTTGCGAAAAATAATACAATTTCAGGCTCAGGATTGACCTCTAAATATTTAGGTCCTATCTTGCCTCACAAAACTTCCCTTGAATGGTGTTAAGACAACTGCCGGAGATATAGAATTGATAAAAAAGAAATATTCTTGACGTTTTGAGTGAAAGGCCCATATCGGGGTAGTAATTCTGTTTTATTTAGTTGTTTTGTCACATCTGAAGAGCAGTTTCTTAATAAAGGCGCTGCCACGCGGCTCCTTGGTTATCATGGGACGTGTCTTACAAACGTTATATCCTCCAAGACACCAATTCTTAGATTCGCAGTTAGAATATAATTCCTTCTGATAATCCATTAATGAAACGACCTTCCAAGTCGAATAGGGATCTTATTACAATTAATCTTGCTTCAACATTTCTTTGTGGGCCATTGTGCAAACATCGTGCTAATTTTAATAACTAGGAACACGCAGAACAAGATGGCTTATTTTTAGGAACACATGCATGTTATAGCAACCCAACGAGAGGAATTAAAGGTTAACAGGACTTTCGTCAGAGCTACGCAAGATCAAAACGCACTTCTTCTGGAATGAAGTCTGAGATAAATGGCAGGGAAACATTGAAAGGTTATTCGTACAAGAAAATGTCAAAAATCATAAGAGATCCATAATTTCTGCAACTATTTTATTGTATAACAAGCTTATCATAATTATATATTTTGGATTACTTCCATCACAATATACACACGATTATATAGCTAGGTATTGTTGTAAGTTTTTTAACAGGGGACCACACGTTATCAATGAGCATATATCTATTATAACTGCATGTATAGGTTCCGTTTAAAAGTTTTCATTAACGGTCTACATGTTATCAATAAGCACTCGTTCACCGTCCAATATTTCTTTATAGATCAAGACAATTCTACTTTTTTTAATTGTTATTTTTAGAGCCACATCTGATCAAGAGATCGTTAAAATGCTAAACTTTTAAAAATCTTTTAAAAGCATAAATTAATGTTTTTACAATAAAGTAATTTTCTTGCGTATGTTTACTACAAGTTTCTTAATTCTTTGGCAGACCACGTCGTCAATCTACAAGAACAACGCGTGTCATTTTACTGTACACAGTAACCGCTTGATTTTCTTGTGGTTTCATTTCCGACTGGAACAACGTTTCCAAAATGCCAACAATTTTTTGTCAAATATCCCATATATAAGAGGATTTATTGCATGCGATCCAGCGATGCGCAGAACATAAAACAGATTAACAACGTTAGCTGGTAAAGGATGACCACCAATAATTCCCATTTGAAGAAAAACAGTATAGGGCACGGTACTAACTCCGAAACAAAGAACGGTCCCGAGACAAACAAGAAAAGTTCTTCGATTTTGAACATATCTGCTTCTTACTGCGTTTGAACACACACGCTTCATGTGTTTGTTTTGTTTAATGAGAGCTCGACCAATTTTAAAATAAACCACGGCCATAAAGATTGTTGGAAACAAAAAAAGACATGCGAAGTAACCGCTATGGAAATACCTAAACCAGGCGGCATCGCGGTCGAAGACTCTGAAACAATCTAGTACGTGTAATCCATAGCCTACGATCAGGCCAAGAATGTAACCCAAACCACAGACAATTTTCAATTTTCTTCTGCTGATGTCTGGTTTCAAGGGATGAACGGTAGCGCGATAACGAAGAACAGCGATGACCAACATCATGTATATTCCTGCGAAAAGAAAGACTAGAAGTATACCTAAGACCAGGCAATATGCTTTGGAATAAATAACCGCGCGAACTAGAAAGTTAATGTGATGTAGGAAATCCATAGCACACCATCCCAGATCACAGATCGCGAGCTGTAAAACAATAAAGTAGTAGTTTTTCTTTAACAATTTATTTTGTCGTAATATGGAGATGATAACCAAAATGTTGCCGAGAATTCCAAATGCAAGAACTGAAATATAGCAATATACGAGGATATCCGCCCATTCTGGGTTCCCCATCGCTCTTTGAAGATATGTGAATTTTGACTTTCGTTCTTAACATAAACAATTCAAAACAAAACTAACAGCTCGTTTACGACAGTTCTTTCTCATAACAAACTGAACGCGACAAATGGCAAATGGAAAAATTTTAACACGATTTTTGAAAAATACCAGATGTGTTCCACCAATGAGAACTAAAACACGTAAGTATGGTCGACGATTTTATGCAAAATACTCAAATTCAAGAGTATTTAAGTTACTACTCTATTAATGCCTGCATGTTGTAAATATTCATGAAAAGGTGAATCATGCGCAACGCTGAACTTGTGTCATAGATGTTTCAGGCATCAAAGGTTTGCTTCCACACATTCAACTATACATATGTATGTAACTACATCGTTAAATAAAGATTTTTTGTGTAAATATTTTCAATATGAAGATTCACTAATGATCGGGCAGTGTTTGTGTGTGTTAAGAGTCCTTCTTCCCAAGTTCCTAATTAAACTTGTCTGAAAACTTCTAGTCGAATATCAGGAGCATCACGTTCACATTTGCCTTAGTCTCGTATATCACCACATGAATTGATCGTAAAGTTCTCTTCCACATTATGAACATTGTAACATGGCCTGTTGTTAACTATTTCATTCGTTTTTATGTTTCAATTTTATTGAATGCAAGGAAAAAGAAAATTGAGTTTGAAAATTAACAGTTTTCAAAACTGCTCCTCAACATTGTTGAGCTTTTGTCTCGCACAGAGACTGAAAACAGCTTTCCTATTAGTTGCAAGGATCGAGTTAAGTGCATTACTCTTCGAATACATCATTGCTGTCGTATGATGATATCGTGTAGTCAACAAACAAGAGCGTCACGTTGAACTTTACTTCAGTGTTGTATATTACCAGAAAATCCGATCGCTTATTTAGTTCTTTTCCACTATTTACATGGTTTTTTCATGTTCAGTATTTTATAGCTTCCATACCTTGTCATCATGCTTGCATGGGGTTTGACTGGGTCTACCTATTTGATATTTGAACACTAATAGGAATTTATTCTATTCAGCACCTGTTCATATCGGCCTCTTATTGAAATGTTTTTGCGAAAAATAATACAATTTCAGGCTCAGGATTGACCTCTAAATATTTAGGTCCTATCTTGCCTCACAAAACTTCCCTTGAATGGTGTTAAGACAACTGCCGGAGATATAGAATTGATAAAAAAGAAATATTCTTGACGTTTTGAGTGAAAGGCCCATATCGGGGTAGTAATTCTGTTTTATTTAGTTGTTTTATCACATCTGAAGAGCAGTTTCTTAATAAAGGCGCTGCCACGCGGCTCCTTGGTTATCATGGGACGTGTCTTACAAACGTTATATCCTCCAAGACACCAATTCTTAGATTCGCAGTTAGAATATAATTCCTTCTGATAATCCATTAATGAAACGACCTTCCAAGTCGAATAGGGATCTTATTACAATTAATCTTGCTTCAACATTTCTTTGTGGGCCATTGTGCAAACATCGTGCTAATTTTAATAACTAGGAACACGCAGAACAAGATGGCTTATTTTTAGGAACACATGCATGTTATAGCAACCCAACGAGAGGAATTAAAGGTTAACAGGACTTTCGTCAGAGCTACGCAAGATCAAAACGCACTTCTTCTGGAATGAAGTCTGAGATAAATGGCAGGGAAACATTGAAAGGTTATTCGTACAAGAAAATGTCAAAAATCATAAGAGATCCATAATTTCTGCAACTATTTTATTGTATAACAAGCTTATCATAATTATATATTTTGGATTACTTCCATCACAATATACACACGATTATATAGCTAGGTATTGTTGTAAGTTTTTTAACAGGGGACCACACGTTATCAATGAGCATATATCTATTATAACTGCATGTATAGGTTCCGTTTAAAAGTTTTCATTAACGGTCTACATGTTATCAATAAGCACTCGTTCACCGTCCAATATTTCTTTATAGATCAAGACAATTCTACTTTTTTTAATTGTTATTTTTAGAGCCACATCTGATCAAGAGATCGTTAAAATGCTAAACTTTTAAAAATCTTTTAAAAGCATAAATTAATGTTTTTACAATAAAGTAATTTTCTTGCGTATGTTTACTACAAGTTTCTTAATTCTTTGGCAGACCACGTCATCAATCTACAAGAACAACGCGTGTCATTTTACTGTACACAGTAACCGCTTGATTTTCTTGTGGTTTCATTTCCGACTGGAACAACGTTTCCAAAATGCCAACAATTTTTGTCAAATATCCCATATATAAGAGGATTTATTGCATGCGATCCAGCGATGCGCAGAACATAAAACAGATTAACAACGTTAGCTGGTAAAGGATGACCACCAATAATTCCCATTTGAAGAAAAACAGTATAGGGCACGGTACTAACTCCGAAACAAAGAACGGTCCCGAGACAAACAAGAAAAGTTCTTCGATTTTGAACATATCTGCTTCTTACTGCGTTTGAACACACACGCTTCATGTGTTTGTTTTGTTTAATGAGAGCTCGACCAATTTTAAAATAAACCACGGCCATAAAGATTGTTGGAAACAAAAAAAGACATGCGAAGTAACCGCTATGGAAATACCTAAACCAGGCGGCATCGCGGTCGAAGACTCTGAAACAATCTAGTACGTGTAATCCATAGCCTACGATCAGGCCAAGAATGTAACCCAAACCACAGACAATTTTCAATTTTCTTCTGCTGATGTCTGGTTTCAAGGGATGAACGGTAGCGCGATAACGAAGAACAGCGATGACCAACATCATGTATATTCCTGCGAAAAGAAAGACTAGAAGTATACCTAAGACCAGGCAATATGCTTTGGAATAAATAACCGCGCGAACTAGAAAGTTAATGTGATGTAGGAAATCCATAGCACACCATCCCAGATCACAGATCGCGAGCTGTAAAACAATAAAGTAGTAGTTTTTCTTTAACAATTTATTTTGTCGTAATATGGAGATGATAACCAAAATGTTGCCGAGAATTCCAAATGCAAGAACTGAAATATAGCAATATACGAGGATATCCGCCCATTCTGGGTTCCCCATCGCTCTTTGAAGATATGTGAATTTTGACTTTCGTTCTTAACATAAACAATTCAAAACAAAACTAACAGCTCGTTTACGACAGTTCTTTCTCATAACAAACTGAACGCGACAAATGGCAAATGGAAAAATTTTAACACGATTTTTGAAAAATACCAGATGTGTTCCACCAATGAGAACTAAAACACGTAAGTATGGTCGACGATTTTATGCAAAATACTCAAATTCAAGAGTATTTAAGTTACTACTCTATTAATGCCTGCATGTTGTAAATATTCATGAAAAGGTGAATCATGCGCAACGCTGAACTTGTGTCATAGATGTTTCAGGCATCAAAGGTTTGCTTCCACACATTCAACTATACATATGTATGTAACTACATCGTTAAATAAAGATTTTTTGTGTAAATATTTTCAATATGAAGATTCACTAATGATCGGGCAGTGTTTGTGTGTGTTAAGAGTCCTTCTTCCCAAGTTCCTAATTAAACTTGTCTGAAAACTTCTAGTCGAATATCAGGAGCATCACGTTCACATTTGCCTTAGTCTCGTATATCACCACATGAATTGATCGTAAAGTTCTCTTCCACATTATGAACATTGTAACATGGCCTGTTGTTAACTATTTCATTCGTTTTTATGTTTCAATTTTATTGAATGCAAGGAAAAAGAAAATTGAGTTTGAAAATTAACAGTTTTCAAAACTGCTCCTCAACATTGTTGAGCTTTTGTCTCGCACAGAGACTGAAAACAGCTTTCCTATTAGTTGCAAGGATCGAGTTAAGTGCATTACTCTTCGAATACATCATTGCTGTCGTATGATGATATCGTGTAGTCAACAAACAAGAGCGTCACGTTGAACTTTACTTCAGTGTTGTATATTACCAGAAAATCCGATCGCTTATTTAGTTCTTTTCCACTATTTACATGGTTTTTTCATGTTCAGTATTTTATAGCTTCCATACCTTGTCATCATGCTTGCATGGGGTTTGACTGGGTCTACCTATTTGATATTTGAACACTAATAGGAATTTATTCTATTCAGCACCTGTTCATATCGGCCTCTTATTGAAATGTTTTTGCGAAAAATAATACAATTTCAGGCTCAGGATTGACCTCTAAATATTTAGGTCCTATCTTGCCTCACAAAACTTCCCTTGAATGGTGTTAAGACAACTGCCGGAGATATAGAATTGATAAAAAAGAAATATTCTTGACGTTTTGAGTGAAAGGCCCATATCGGGGTAGTAATTCTGTTTTATTTAGTTGTTTTATCACATCTGAAGAGCAGTTTCTTAATAAAGGCGCTGCCACGCGGCTCCTTGGTTATCATGGGACGTGTCTTACAAACGTTATATCCTCCAAGACACCAATTCTTAGATTCGCAGTTAGAATATAATTCCTTCTGATAATCCATTAATGAAACGACCTTCCAAGTCGAATAGGGATCTTATTACAATTAATCTTGCTTCAACATTTCTTTGTGGGCCATTGTGCAAACATCGTGCTAATTTTAATAACTAGGAACACGCAGAACAAGATGGCTTATTTTTAGGAACACATGCATGTTATAGCAACCCAACGAGAGGAATTAAAGGTTAACAGGACTTTCGTCAGAGCTACGCAAGATCAAAACGCACTTCTTCTGGAATGAAGTCTGAGATAAATGGCAGGGAAACATTGAAAGGTTATTCGTACAAGAAAATGTCAAAAATCATAAGAGATCCATAATTTCTGCAACTATTTTATTGTATAACAAGCTTATCATAATTATATATTTTGGATTACTTCCATCACAATATACACACGATTATATAGCTAGGTATTGTTGTAAGTTTTTTAACAGGGGACCACACGTTATCAATGAGCATATATCTATTATAACTGCATGTATAGGTTCCGTTTAAAAGTTTTCATTAACGGTCTACATGTTATCAATAAGCACTCGTTCACCGTCCAATATTTCTTTATAGATCAAGACAATTCTACTTTTTTTAATTGTTATTTTTAGAGCCACATCTGATCAAGAGATCGTTAAAATGCTAAACTTTTAAAAATCTTTTAAAAGCATAAATTAATGTTTTTACAATAAAGTAATTTTCTTGCGTATGTTTACTACAAGTTTCTTAATTCTTTGGCAGACCACGTCATCAATCTACAAGAACAACGCGTGTCATTTTACTGTACACAGTAACCGCTTGATTTTCTTGTGGTTTCATTTCCGACTGGAACAACGTTTCCAAAATGCCAACAATTTTTTGTCAAATATCCCATATATAAGAGGATTTATTGCATGCGATCCAGCGATGCGCAGAACATAAAACAGATTAACAACGTTAGCTGGTAAAGGATGACCACCAATAATTCCCATTTGAAGAAAAACAGTATAGGGCACGGTACTAACTCCGAAACAAAGAACGGTCCCGAGACAAACAAGAAAAGTTCTTCGATTTTGAACATATCTGCTTCTTACTGCGTTTGAACACACACGCTTCATGTGTTTGTTTTGTTTAATGAGAGCTCGACCAATTTTAAAATAAACCACGGCCATAAAGATTGTTGGAAACAAAAAAAGACATGCGAAGTAACCGCTATGGAAATACCTAAACCAGGCGGCATCGCGGTCGAAGACTCTGAAACAATCTAGTACGTGTAATCCATAGCCTACGATCAGGCCAAGAATGTAACCCAAACCACAGACAATTTTCAATTTTCTTCTGCTGATGTCTGGTTTCAAGGGATGAACGGTAGCGCGATAACGAAGAACAGCGATGACCAACATCATGTATATTCCTGCGAAAAGAAAGACTAGAAGTATACCTAAGACCAGGCAATATGCTTTGGAATAAATAACCGCGCGAACTAGAAAGTTAATGTGATGTAGGAAATCCATAGCACACCATCCCAGATCACAGATCGCGAGCTGTAAAACAATAAAGTAGTAGTTTTTCTTTAACAATTTATTTTGTCGTAATATGGAGATGATAACCAAAATGTTGCCGAGAATTCCAAATGCAAGAACTGAAATATAGCAATATACGAGGATATCCGCCCATTCTGGGTTCCCCATCGCTCTTTGAAGATATGTGAATTTTGACTTTCGTTCTTAACATAAACAATTCAAAACAAAACTAACAGCTCGTTTACGACAGTTCTTTCTCATAACAAACTGAACGCGACAAATGGCAAATGGAAAAATTTTAACACGATTTTTGAAAAATACCAGATGTGTTCCACCAATGAGAACTAAAACACGTAAGTATGGTCGACGATTTTATGCAAAATACTCAAATTCAAGAGTATTTAAGTTACTACTCTATTAATGCCTGCATGTTGTAAATATTCATGAAAAGGTGAATCATGCGCAACGCTGAACTTGTGTCATAGATGTTTCAGGCATCAAAGGTTTGCTTCCACACATTCAACTATACATATGTATGTAACTACATCGTTAAATAAAGATTTTTTGTGTAAATATTTTCAATATGAAGATTCACTAATGATCGGGCAGTGTTTGTGTGTGTTAAGAGTCCTTCTTCCCAAGTTCCTAATTAAACTTGTCTGAAAACTTCTAGTCGAATATCAGGAGCATCACGTTCACATTTGCCTTAGTCTCGTATATCACCACATGAATTGATCGTAAAGTTTCTCTTCCACATTACGAACATTGTAACATGGCCTGTTGTTAAGTATTTCATTCGTTTTTATGTTTCAATTTTACTAAACGCAAAGATAAAGAAAATTACAAAAAAGTTATACAAACCCTCAATTAGCACAGCTATATTGTAGGCGGGAAGTTTAAGATTATACAATTACTTAATGGTTTCCGTGTTTGGATGGCCTGATCCAAACACGCGGGGATGTTGCTCGAGTTAATATGAATTTCGGGTCGGGAAATTATGGAGAAAGAACAAAAAATTACACTCCAAAAATAGTACTAATATAGCAGACGCGAATTTAAATTTCATTAACTCGTCTTGAACTCGCGCATGCGCATGAACCATGTCCCAAAATGCCTAATTTTCAGGCAGAAATATTGCGCGCCGGCTCGAAGATTAACAGTTGTCAACTGCTCCTCAACATTGTTGAGCTTTTGTCTCACACAGAGACTGAAAGCAGCTTTCCTATTAGTTGCAAGGATCGAGCTAAGTGCATTACTCTTCGAATACATCCATGCTGTCGTATGATGATATCGTGTAGTCAACAAACAAGAGCATCACGTTCAACTTTACTTAAGTCTAGTATATTACCAGAAAATCCGATCGCTTATTTAGTTCTTTCCCACTATTTAAATGGTGTTTTCATATTCAGTATTTTATGGCTTCCATACTTCGTCATCCTTTGGTTTAACTGTGTCTACAAATTATTTGAAGGCTATTAGGAATTTATTGTATTCAGCACCTGTCCATATCGACTTCTCATTGCAAAGTTTTTTCCGAAAGATAATACAATTTGCGGCTCAGGATTGACCTCAATGGTGTTAAAACAACTGCCTATATCAGATACAGAATTGATAAAAAATAAATCTTCTGGAAGTTTTGAGTGAAAGGCCCATATCGGGATAGTAATTCTGTTTCATTTAGTTGTTTTATCACATCTAAAGAGCAGTTACTTAAAATGACGCTGCCACGCAGCTCCCTGGTTATCGTGGAACGTGTCTTACAAAACTTTATAATTATCCTCCAAGACACCAATTCTTAGAGTCGCGGTCAGTATATAATTCCTTCTGATAATCCATTAATGAACTGATGATCTTTCAAGTCGAATTGAGATCCTTTGACACAGGGGCGGATCTAGGATTTTTCGCACGTTAGTCAAAACTGAAGTACTGAACCCGAAATTTATACAAAATTATACGCGAAAAGTACATGGGTACTTTAAAAATGTTTAAATGTTTACTGAGACTTCAATTTGGTAGCAGAACACGTGTGTCGAAATAACGGGCAATAATAGGAAATTACATCCATGGAATAAAATTATAAAAACATGAATGCGGTCATTTTTAGCCTGAATAATATTCATAACTGTTACAACATAAGCTAGTATTGCTCCAAGCTATGCTACATGCCAAATATTATGTGCTTAAGTGCCGCTTACTAATGAATGAGCCAGACTCCCGCAAAGAAAAGGCAAGCCAATGAGGAACCA
The DNA here is from genome assembly GCF_004324835.1 of Dendronephthya gigantea. Classification (NCBI taxonomy): domain Eukaryota; kingdom Metazoa; phylum Cnidaria; class Anthozoa; order Malacalcyonacea; family Nephtheidae; genus Dendronephthya; species Dendronephthya gigantea. Next base: position 1,627,589 of record NW_021163033.1, on the reverse strand, counting down.
GTATTAGCGCTTCACCAGCCAATCGGAAACGCCTAATATCGCAGATGAGTCAGACCCCCGCAAAGATGAGACAAACTCTTTCTAAGCCAATCAAATGCCTAGTATCAGAAGCCGATGAGCCAAAATTCAAGCGGGCATCCGCTATTATGACTCATTTACCGAGGGCTCAAAAGTCAGTGACCAGGCAACTGCACGAAGCTTAATAACTTTTAACTGGACTGTTATTTTATCGCGTGACTATTTTCGCTTACTGGGGCTGGTTGTTCGAAAGGCGTTTATAGCTTAAACGGTGGATAAGTTCAAAATGGAAAACAAAATTATCTATTTATTGAACAACTGAGCTGAAATCAGGGGCGGATCGAGCATATTCTCTGACCGGTGCATCGTCCTGAGTCTCGCATAAATAGGGGGGTCCGGGGGCATTCTCCCCCGGGAAATTTTGAAATCTAGGACCCCGCAAATGCGATTTCCTGCGTTTTGAGCGAATAGTTTGCAAAAAATACACGAATAAAATGAAGAAAAAAACCACTGTTATTTCGCACAAACAGTCAACCACACACGGACAAACAGCATGCTCTTATCTGGATTTCATCACCACCGATCTCAGCGACAACCACGAATCACGAGTTCACCTCACACAATCTCCACTCATTACCACGAGGTATGCTTGGAGCATGATGAGACATAACTACAGTTTTGAACGAAAAACAAACGAAAGGGACTTGTCCGGAATGGCAATAACGGGCATTCATTCTGGCCATAGCATTCCACACATATCCACATTGCACCAAGGTTTTGCAAAATAAACAAACAAACAGATTCGTACCATATTAAAATTATAATTTTCAAACCATAACAATTTACATTCCACAATTCCTATTACAGACTCACTTCAACTGTTATAAATAAAAAATCTTCAACCTTGCAACATTGCCAATCATCTCACTTTCAAAAAGCACCTAACAACATTTGGAATAACAATTTTTTACTAAAACAATGCATAAAACTCCTGTTTATTAAAGAGCTCAGTGCTAGTAAGGTCTCTCCAATGCTGGTGAGGTCTCTCCATAAATAACAAAGATCCTCTTTGCCACAAAGTAACTTGGAACAAGCCCTATATAGACAAGTTCCATTGCCTTTGGTCCTAAATGCATAAAAAGCATTATATTATACGCCATCATAAAATTCTAAGGATTAAGATCATTTAAGGAACATGCACAATTTAAATTATCTGCAATATTTTTTAATTATTAACAAGATCAAAAACACATATAATAGTTTGAACATAAACCTTCTACAGTAATTATGATATTGTTTTAAAAAGGCATAAGTTTAATAATATTACCTAAAGGACATAAGTTGTTCTAATGTTCATTTATATACTGTATGGTCCTTGACAATAAATTTATAATCACCGTGTACAAAGGACAAGTCAATTATTGTCAAATGTCAATATTGCTACAACCTTCTGGGTTCTTACCATGATATAATTCTATTGCAAAATATTAATGAATTTAATATTGATATTATGCAATTGAGAATGACAATTTATAACTTTGCCATTCTAAGCATAATAAATAGAGTGTTAGTTGTTATAATTAACAGCAATATATATTTAATCATAGTATATATTTTTGTTTATTTAATGCTTTTGAGTAATATCTAATGTAACTAGATTTGAGCAGCTGCAAGCCTGTGGCTGTGCCTAGAACTAAAAATATGCCACACTGTTGACTGCCCTCTACATATATCAGAATATGAATCATATCATATATACAACAATATAATATATATACAACTACATACAGCTTAATAGTTAATAGACAATAGTTAATACTATATAATATAAAGCTATTGTTGGGCCAATGTTGGCAAAATTAGAATATTATTCTTTACTTATTATCATTACTGCAATAAATAGTCAATAATACTAGGATACCAAAATAACCAAACTACCCAAGTACTGACAGTAATGTAAACAAATACTCACTTTAGACTCACTCTAGAGCTCGGTGTTACCCACGCTGTCACGTTTCGGTGATATGCTTCGGAATATAATTCACTGGCAATATCTCTTTCAACTTTGCCAACTTTAAAGGGATTCGAAACCTTCGATTTCGACAGGGGAGTGGAAACTTTCATTTCAGCACCACGCCGTACTGCCTCAATATCGGACAGCTTATTGTGTTCAAGCAAAGAGCAAAGATCGCACTCATTTGCATCGACATTTGCATCAACATTTGCATATCTTCACTTGCCGCCATGATACAGCATGGCAATGACAAAATACGACGTCACAGTGGCTGAGATGCACCGGTGCGTGTGCCCACGGTCTCAAATTTTTGGCGAGATGCACCGGTCAGCAGCTTAAAAACGGCCCCAAAACAATAGATTTGTGATGTCACAGTGGCTGGCTAGCGATGCACCGGTGCATCAACCGATGCATCGCTAGCCACTGTGACGTGACCACAGATAGCTCACTGACCTCTATACATATTTATGCATATATATTATGAGATATCCACTGGATATATCCCGCGTCAGATTTCCCCAGATATTCTTGGCGCGACATTTCAAACGCTTTTATGTTATTATGCGATTTTTTGACGGCGGCAGCTACTGCCCAAAGAGTAGGCGTTGTTAAAAAGCAGGCTATATTCGCCGATTTTTTCTCGCAAAAAGATTTAGATATTATTTAAAACTATTTTGGCGCACCTATCATTTAGTTTCGCTATAGTTTGAAAGTTTTATATTTTCAGAAGGTTTGAGAAATCTGACCGATGCATTCGCATCGGATGCACCGGTCTAGATCCGCCCCTGGCTGAAATATTTCGATGTAAATAGTTTAATTGTCAATGGAAGTACATATTAAATGCATAAGATGCAGGTTCACTCATTCACAAGTGTTTTTAGACTTTGGCTTATCCACCGTTTAAGCTAAACGCATTTCGAACAACCGGCCCCTGAAGTTTAAATATTTCGCATGACTCATCTCACAACCCCAAGATTCGCCCCTGCTTTGACAATTAATCTTGCTTCAACATTTTGCATGCCATTTTGCAAACATCGTGCTAATTTTAATAACTAGGAATACACAGAACAAGATGGCTTATTTTTAGGAACACGTGCATGTTATAGCAACCCATGCAGAGAGGGATATTAAAGGTTAAGAGGGCTTTCGTTAGAGCTACACAAGATCAAAACGCACTCCTTCTGAAATGAAGTCATATAGATATTAATGGTGAATGAAACACTGAAAGGTTATTCAACAAGAAAATTTCAATTAAAAATGATGAGAGATCCATAATTTCTGCAACTATTTTATTGTATAATGACCTTATCATAATTATATGTTTTTGATTAAATCCATGAATATATACACACCATTATATATAGGTATTGTTGTGAGTTTTTCATCAAGGGATCACACCTTATCAATGGGCATATATCAATAAAAATGCATGCATAGGTTCTGTTTAAAAGTCAGTTTCATTAACGGTCGTCGGTCTACACGTTATCAATACGCACTCGTTCACCGTCCAATGTTTCCTTATAGATGAAGTATTGAAGTTTCAATTGCATGTTATTTCTAGTCTAGAGCCATATTTGATTAGGATCGAGGTCGTTAAAATGCTAAATATCAAAGAAACTTTTTAAAAGTATAAATTAATATTTCTACAATAAAGTTATTTTCGGGCGAATGTTAACTACAAATTTCTTAATTCTTTAGCAGACCAAGTCGTCAATCTACAAGAACAACGCGTGTCATTTTACTGTACACAGTAACCGCTTGATTTTCTTGTGGCTTCATTTCCGACTGGAACAACGCTTCCAAAATGCCAGCATTTTTTTATCAAATCCCATATATAAGAGGATTTATTGCATGCGATCCAGCGATGCGCACAACAATGAACAGTTGGTAAACCCAATTTGGAAATTTCACACGAAAAATTAGTATCATTGGATGAAGAACAGTATAAATCACTGTACTTACTCCGAAACAAAGAACGGTCCCAAGACAAACAAGAAAAGTTCGTCGATTTTGAACATATCTGCTTCTTACTGCGTTTGAATACACACGCTTCATGTGTTTGTTTTGTTTGATGAGAGCTCGACCAATTTTATAATAAACCACGGCCATAAAGACTGTTGGGAACAAAAAAAAACATACTTTATAACCGAAAGAGAAATACAAAAACCAGGCATTATGGATGATTATGAGACAACCTGGTACGAGTGCTCCATAGCATGCGACCAGGCCAAGAATGTAGCCCAAACCACAGACAATTTTCAATTTTCTTCTGCTGATGGCAGGTTTCAAGGGATGAACAGTAGCGCGATAACGAAAAACTGCAATGATCAACATCATGTATATTCCTGCGACAAGAAAAGCATCACGTATACCGAAGACCAGGCAATATGCGTTGGAATAACTTACAACCAACCGACCTAGAACGTTAATGTAATATAACAAATGCACAACACAGTATACCAGATCACAGATCGCGAGGTGTATGACAATAAAGTAATAATTGTTCTTTAACAATTTCTTTTGTCGCAATATGGAGATGATGACCAAAATGTTGCCGAGAATTCCAAATGCAAGAACTGAAATATAGCAATACGCGAAGATAACCCATTCTGTCTTCCCCATCGCCCTTTGAAGATATGTGAATTTTGACTTTCGTTCTTAATATAAATAATTCAAAACAAAACTGACAGCTCGTTTACGACAGTTCTTTTTCATAACAAACTCAACAAATGACGAATGCAATAATTTTAACACGATATATGAAAAAACCAGATGTGTTCCACCAATGAGAACCAAAACACGTAAAAAACTCAAATTCAAGAGCATTTAAGTTACTACTCTATTAATGCCTGCATGTTGTAAATATTCATGAACAGGTGAATCATGCGCAATTGCTGAACTTGTGTCATAGGTGTTTCAGGCATCAAAGGTTTTCTGCCACACATTCAACTATACATATGCATGTAACTACATCGTTAAATAAAGATTTTTTGTGTAAATATTTTCAATATGAAGATTCACTAATGATCGGGCAGTGTTTGTGCGTGTTAAGAGTCCTTCTTATCAAGTTCTTAAACTTGTCTGAAAACTTCCAGTCGAATATCAGGAGCATCACGTTCACATTTGCCTTAGTCTCGTATATCACCACATGAATTGATCGTAAAGTTCTCTTCCACATTATGAACATTGTAACATGGCCTGTTGTTAACTATTTCATTCGTTTTTATGTTTCAATTTTATTGAATGCAAGGAAAAAGAAAATTGAGTTTGAAAATTAACAGTTTTCAAAACTGCTCCTCAACATGTTGAGCTTTTGTCTCGCACAGAGACTGAAAACAGCTTTCCTATTAGTTGCAAGGATCGAGTTAAGTGCATTACTCTTCGAATACATCATTGCTGTCGTATGATGATATCGTGTAGTCAACAAACAAGAGCGTCACGTTGAACTTTACTTCAGTGTTGTATATTACCAGAAAATCCGATCGCTTATTTAGTTCTTTTCCACTATTTACATGGTTTTTTCATGTTCAGTATTTTATAGCTTCCATACCTTGTCATCATGCTTGCATGGGGTTTGACTGGGTCTACCTATTTGATATTTGAACACTAATAGGAATTTATTCTATTCAGCACCTGTTCATATCGGCCTCTTATTGAAATGTTTTTGCGAAAAATAATACAATTTCAGGCTCAGGATTGACCTCTAAATATTTAGGTCCTATCTTGCCTCACAAAACTTCCCTTGAATGGTGTTAAGACAACTGCCGGAGATATAGAATTGATAAAAAAGAAATATTCTTGACGTTTTGAGTGAAAGGCCCATATCGGGGTAGTAATTCTGTTTTATTTAGTTGTTTTGTCACATCTGAAGAGCAGTTTCTTAATAAAGGCGCTGCCACGCGGCTCCTTGGTTATCATGGGACGTGTCTTACAAACGTTATATCCTCCAAGACACCAATTCTTAGATTCGCAGTTAGAATATAATTCCTTCTGATAATCCATTAATGAAACGACCTTCCAAGTCGAATAGGGATCTTATTACAATTAATCTTGCTTCAACATTTCTTTGTGGGCCATTGTGCAAACATCGTGCTAATTTTAATAACTAGGAACACGCAGAACAAGATGGCTTATTTTTAGGAACACATGCATGTTATAGCAACCCAACGAGAGGAATTAAAGGTTAACAGGACTTTCGTCAGAGCTACGCAAGATCAAAACGCACTTCTTCTGGAATGAAGTCTGAGATAAATGGCAGGGAAACATTGAAAGGTTATTCGTACAAGAAAATGTCAAAAATCATAAGAGATCCATAATTTCTGCAACTATTTTATTGTATAACAAGCTTATCATAATTATATATTTTGGATTACTTCCATCACAATACACACGATTATATAGCTAGGTATTGTTGTAAGTTTTTTAACAGGGGACCACACGTTATCAATGAGCATATATCTATTATAACTGCATGTATAGGTTCCGTTTAAAAGTTTTCATTAACGGTCTACATGTTATCAATAAGCACTCGTTCACCGTCCAATATTTCTTTATAGATCAAGACAATTCTACTTTTTTTAATTGTTATTTTTAGAGCCACATCTGATCAAGAGATCGTTAAAATGCTAAACTTTTAAAAATCTTTTAAAAGCATAAATTAATGTTTTTACAATAAAGTAATTTTCTTGCGTATGTTTACTACAAGTTTCTTAATTCTTTGGCAGACCACGTCGTCAATCTACAAGAACAACGCGTGTCATTTTACTGTACACAGTAACCGCTTGATTTTCTTGTGGTTTCATTTCCGACTGGAACAACGTTTCCAAAATGCCAACAATTTTTTGTCAAATATCCCATATATAAGAGGATTTATTGCATGCGATCCAGCGATGCGCAGAACATAAAACAGATTAACAACGTTAGCTGGTAAAGGATGACCACCAATAATTCCCATTTGAAGAAAAACAGTATAGGGCACGGTACTAACTCCGAAACAAAGAACGGTCCCGAGACAAACAAGAAAAGTTCTTCGATTTTGAACATATCTGCTTCTTACTGCGTTTGAACACACACGCTTCATGTGTTTGTTTTGTTTAATGAGAGCTCGACCAATTTTAAAATAAACCACGGCCATAAAGATTGTTGGAAACAAAAAAAACATGCGAAGTAACCGCTATGGAAATACCTAAACCAGGCGGCATCGCGGTCGAAGACTCTGAAACAATCTAGTACGTGTAATCCATAGCCTACGATCAGGCCAAGAATGTAACCCAAACCACAGACAATTTTCAATTTTCTTCTGCTGATGTCTGGTTTCAAGGGATGAACGGTAGCGCGATAACGAAGAACAGCGATGACCAACATCATGTATATTCCTGCGAAAAGAAAGACTAGAAGTATACCTAAGACCAGGCAATATGCTTTGGAATAAATAACCGCGCGAACTAGAAAGTTAATGTGATGTAGGAAATCCATAGCACACCATCCCAGATCACAGATCGCGAGCTGTAAAACAATAAAGTAGTAGTTTTTCTTTAACAATTTATTTTGTCGTAATATGGAGATGATAACCAAAATGTTGCCGAGAATTCCAAATGCAAGAACTGAAATATAGCAATATACGAGGATATCCGCCCATTCTGGGTTCCCCATCGCTCTTTGAAGATATGTGAATTTTGACTTTCGTTCTTAACATAAACAATTCAAAACAAAACTAACAGCTCGTTTACGACAGTTCTTTCTCATAACAAACTGAACGCGACAAATGGCAAATGGAAAAATTTTAACACGATTTTTGAAAAATACCAGATGTGTTCCACCAATGAGAACTAAAACACGTAAGTATGGTCGACGATTTTATGCAAAATACTCAAATTCAAGAGTATTTAAGTTACTACTCTATTAATGCCTGCATGTTGTAAATATTCATGAAAAGGTGAATCATGCGCAACGCTGAACTTGTGTCATAGATGTTTCAGGCATCAAAGGTTTGCTTCCACACATTCAACTATACATATGTATGTAACTACATCGTTAAATAAAGATTTTTTGTGTAAATATTTTCAATATGAAGATTCACTAATGATCGGGCAGTGTTTGTGTGTGTTAAGAGTCCTTCTTCCCAAGTTCCTAATTAAACTTGTCTGAAAACTTCTAGTCGAATATCAGGAGCATCACGTTCACATTTGCCTTAGTCTCGTATATCACCACATGAATTGATCGTAAAGTTCTCTTCCACATTATGAACATTGTAACATGGCCTGTTGTTAACTATTTCATTCGTTTTTATGTTTCAATTTTATTGAATGCAAGGAAAAAGAAAATTGAGTTTGAAAATTAACAGTTTTCAAAACTGCTCCTCAACATTGTTGAGCTTTTGTCTCGCACAGAGACTGAAAACAGCTTTCCTATTAGTTGCAAGGATCGAGTTAAGTGCATTACTCTTCGAATACATCATTGCTGTCGTATGATGATATCGTGTAGTCAACAAACAAGAGCGTCACGTTGAACTTTACTTCAGTGTTGTATATTACCAGAAAATCCGATCGCTTATTTAGTTCTTTTCCACTATTTACATGGTTTTTTCATGTTCAGTATTTTATAGCTTCCATACCTTGTCATCATGCTTGCATGGGGTTTGACTGGGTCTACCTATTTGATATTTGAACACTAATAGGAATTTATTCTATTCAGCACCTGTTCATATCGGCCTCTTATTGAAATGTTTTTGCGAAAAATAATACAATTTCAGGCTCAGGATTGACCTCTAAATATTTAGGTCCTATCTTGCCTCACAAAACTTCCCTTGAATGGTGTTAAGACAACTGCCGGAGATATAGAATTGATAAAAAAGAAATATTCTTGACGTTTTGAGTGAAAGGCCCATATCGGGGTAGTAATTCTGTTTTATTTAGTTGTTTTATCACATCTGAAGAGCAGTTTCTTAATAAAGGCGCTGCCACGCGGCTCCTTGGTTATCATGGGACGTGTCTTACAAACGTTATATCCTCCAAGACACCAATTCTTAGATTCGCAGTTAGAATATAATTCCTTCTGATAATCCATTAATGAAACGACCTTCCAAGTCGAATAGGGATCTTATTACAATTAATCTTGCTTCAACATTTCTTTGTGGGCCATTGTGCAAACATCGTGCTAATTTTAATAACTAGGAACACGCAGAACAAGATGGCTTATTTTTAGGAACACATGCATGTTATAGCAACCCAACGAGAGGAATTAAAGGTTAACAGGACTTTCGTCAGAGCTACGCAAGATCAAAACGCACTTCTTCTGGAATGAAGTCTGAGATAAATGGCAGGGAAACATTGAAAGGTTATTCGTACAAGAAAATGTCAAAAATCATAAGAGATCCATAATTTCTGCAACTATTTTATTGTATAACAAGCTTATCATAATTATATATTTTGGATTACTTCCATCACAATATACACACGATTATATAGCTAGGTATTGTTGTAAGTTTTTTAACAGGGGACCACACGTTATCAATGAGCATATATCTATTATAACTGCATGTATAGGTTCCGTTTAAAAGTTTTCATTAACGGTCTACATGTTATCAATAAGCACTCGTTCACCGTCCAATATTTCTTTATAGATCAAGACAATTCTACTTTTTTAATTGTTATTTTTAGAGCCACATCTGATCAAGAGATCGTTAAAATGCTAAACTTTTAAAAATCTTTTAAAAGCATAAATTAATGTTTTTACAATAAAGTAATTTTCTTGCGTATGTTTACTACAAGTTTCTTAATTCTTTGGCAGACCACGTCATCAATCTACAAGAACAACGCGTGTCATTTTACTGTACACAGTAACCGCTTGATTTTCTTGTGGTTTCATTTCCGACTGGAACAACGTTTCCAAAATGCCAACAATTTTTGTCAAATATCCCATATATAAGAGGATTTATTGCATGCGATCCAGCGATGCGCAGAACATAAAACAGATTAACAACGTTAGCTGGTAAAGGATGACCACCAATAATTCCCATTTGAAGAAAAACAGTATAGGGCACGGTACTAACTCCGAAACAAAGAACGGTCCCGAGACAAACAAGAAAAGTTCTTCGATTTTGAACATATCTGCTTCTTACTGCGTTTGAACACACACGCTTCATGTGTTTGTTTTGTTTAATGAGAGCTCGACCAATTTTAAAATAAACCACGGCCATAAAGATTGTTGGAAACAAAAAAAGACATGCGAAGTAACCGCTATGGAAATACCTAAACCAGGCGGCATCGCGGTCGAAGACTCTGAAACAATCTAGTACGTGTAATCCATAGCCTACGATCAGGCCAAGAATGTAACCCAAACCACAGACAATTTTCAATTTTCTTCTGCTGATGTCTGGTTTCAAGGGATGAACGGTAGCGCGATAACGAAGAACAGCGATGACCAACATCATGTATATTCCTGCGAAAAGAAAGACTAGAAGTATACCTAAGACCAGGCAATATGCTTTGGAATAAATAACCGCGCGAACTAGAAAGTTAATGTGATGTAGGAAATCCATAGCACACCATCCCAGATCACAGATCGCGAGCTGTAAAACAATAAAGTAGTAGTTTTTCTTTAACAATTTATTTTGTCGTAATATGGAGATGATAACCAAAATGTTGCCGAGAATTCCAAATGCAAGAACTGAAATATAGCAATATACGAGGATATCCGCCCATTCTGGGTTCCCCATCGCTCTTTGAAGATATGTGAATTTTGACTTTCGTTCTTAACATAAACAATTCAAAACAAAACTAACAGCTCGTTTACGACAGTTCTTTCTCATAACAAACTGAACGCGACAAATGGCAAATGGAAAAATTTTAACACGATTTTTGAAAAATACCAGATGTGTTCCACCAATGAGAACTAAAACACGTAAGTATGGTCGACGATTTTATGCAAAATACTCAAATTCAAGAGTATTTAAGTTACTACTCTATTAATGCCTGCATGTTGTAAATATTCATGAAAAGGTGAATCATGCGCAACGCTGAACTTGTGTCATAGATGTTTCAGGCATCAAAGGTTTGCTTCCACACATTCAACTATACATATGTATGTAACTACATCGTTAAATAAAGATTTTTTGTGTAAATATTTTCAATATGAAGATTCACTAATGATCGGGCAGTGTTTGTGTGTGTTAAGAGTCCTTCTTCCCAAGTTCCTAATTAAACTTGTCTGAAAACTTCTAGTCGAATATCAGGAGCATCACGTTCACATTTGCCTTAGTCTCGTATATCACCACATGAATTGATCGTAAAGTTCTCTTCCACATTATGAACATTGTAACATGGCCTGTTGTTAACTATTTCATTCGTTTTTATGTTTCAATTTTATTGAATGCAAGGAAAAAGAAAATTGAGTTTGAAAATTAACAGTTTTCAAAACTGCTCCTCAACATTGTTGAGCTTTTGTCTCGCACAGAGACTGAAAACAGCTTTCCTATTAGTTGCAAGGATCGAGTTAAGTGCATTACTCTTCGAATACATCATTGCTGTCGTATGATGATATCGTGTAGTCAACAAACAAGAGCGTCACGTTGAACTTTACTTCAGTGTTGTATATTACCAGAAAATCCGATCGCTTATTTAGTTCTTTTCCACTATTTACATGGTTTTTTCATGTTCAGTATTTTTAGCTTCCATACCTTGTCATCATGCTTGCATGGGGTTTGACTGGGTCTACCTATTTGATATTTGAACACTAATAGGAATTTATTCTATTCAGCACCTGTTCATATCGGCCTCTTATTGAAATGTTTTTGCGAAAAATAATACAATTTCAGGCTCAGGATTGACCTCTAAATATTTAGGTCCTATCTTGCCTCACAAAACTTCCCTTGAATGGTGTTAAGACAACTGCCGGAGATATAGAATTGATAAAAAAGAAATATTCTTGACGTTTTGAGTGAAAGGCCCATATCGGGGTAGTAATTCTGTTTTATTTAGTTGTTTTATCACATCTGAAGAGCAGTTTCTTAATAAAGGCGCTGCCACGCGGCTCCTTGGTTATCATGGGACGTGTCTTACAAACGTTATATCCTCCAAGACACCAATTCTTAGATTCGCAGTTAGAATATAATTCCTTCTGATAATCCATTAATGAAACGACCTTCCAAGTCGAATAGGGATCTTATTACAATTAATCTTGCTTCAACATTTCTTTGTGGGCCATTGTGCAAACATCGTGCTAATTTTAATAACTAGGAACACGCAGAACAAGATGGCTTATTTTTAGGAACACATGCATGTTATAGCAACCCAACGAGAGGAATTAAAGGTTAACAGGACTTTCGTCAGAGCTACGCAAGATCAAAACGCACTTCTTCTGGAATGAAGTCTGAGATAAATGGCAGGGAAACATTGAAAGGTTATTCGTACAAGAAAATGTCAAAAATCATAAGAGATCCATAATTTCTGCAACTATTTTATTGTATAACAAGCTTATCATAATTATATATTTTGGATTACTTCCATCACAATATACACACGATTATATAGCTAGGTATTGTTGTAAGTTTTTTAACAGGGGACCACACGTTATCAATGAGCATATATCTATTATAACTGCATGTATAGGTTCCGTTTAAAAGTTTTCATTAACGGTCTACATGTTATCAATAAGCACTCGTTCACCGTCCAATATTTCTTTATAGATCAAGACAATTCTACTTTTTTTAATTGTTATTTTTAGAGCCACATCTGATCAAGAGATCGTTAAAATGCTAAACTTTTAAAAATCTTTTAAAAGCATAAATTAATGTTTTTACAATAAAGTAATTTTCTTGCGTATGTTTACTACAAGTTTCTTAATTCTTTGGCAGACCACGTCATCAATCTACAAGAACAACGCGTGTCATTTTACTGTACACAGTAACCGCTTGATTTTCTTGTGGTTTCATTTCCGACTGGAACAACGTTTCCAAAATGCCAACAATTTTTTGTCAAATATCCCATATATAAGAGGATTTATTGCATGCGATCCAGCGATGCGCAGAACATAAAACAGATTAACAACGTTAGCTGGTAAAGGATGACCACCAATAATTCCCATTTGAAGAAAAACAGTATAGGGCACGGTACTAACTCCGAAACAAAGAACGGTCCCGAGACAAACAAGAAAAGTTCTTCGATTTTGAACATATCTGCTTCTTACTGCGTTTGAACACACACGCTTCATGTGTTTGTTTTGTTTAATGAGAGCTCGACCAATTTTAAAATAAACCACGGCCATAAAGATTGTTGGAAACAAAAAAAGACATGCGAAGTAACCGCTATGGAAATACCTAAACCAGGCGGCATCGCGGTCGAAGACTCTGAAACAATCTAGTACGTGTAATCCATAGCCTACGATCAGGCCAAGAATGTAACCCAAACCACAGACAATTTTCAATTTTCTTCTGCTGATGTCTGGTTTCAAGGGATGAACGGTAGCGCGATAACGAAGAACAGCGATGACCAACATCATGTATATTCCTGCGAAAAGAAAGACTAGAAGTATACCTAAGACCAGGCAATATGCTTTGGAATAAATAACCGCGCGAACTAGAAAGTTAATGTGATGTAGGAAATCCATAGCACACCATCCCAGATCACAGATCGCGAGCTGTAAAACAATAAAGTAGTAGTTTTTCTTTAACAATTTATTTTGTCGTAATATGGAGATGATAACCAAAATGTTGCCGAGAATTCCAAATGCAAGAACTGAAATATAGCAATATACGAGGATATCCGCCCATTCTGGGTTCCCCATCGCTCTTTTGAAGATATGTGAATTTTGACTTTCGTTCTTAACATAAACAATTCAAAACAAAACTAACAGCTCGTTTACGACAGTTCTTTCTCATAACAAACTGAACGCGACAAATGGCAAATGGAAAAATTTTAACACGATTTTTGAAAAATACCAGATGTGTTCCACCAATGAGAACTAAAACACGTAAGTATGGTCGACGATTTTATGCAAAATACTCAAATTCAAGAGTATTTAAGTTACTACTCTATTAATGCCTGCATTTGTAAATATTCATGAAAGGTGAATCATGCGCAACGCTGAACTTGTGTCATAGATGTTTCAGGCATCAAAGGTTTGCTTCCACACATTCAACTATACATATGTATGTAACTACATCGTTAAATAAAGATTTTTTGTGTAAATATTTTCAATATGAGATTCACTAATGATCGGGCAGTGTTGTGTGTGTTAAGAGTCCTTCTTCCCAAGTTCTAATTAAACTTGTCTGAAAACTTCTAGTCGAATATCAGAAGCATCACGTTCACATTTGCCTTAGTCTCGTATATCACCACATGAATTGATCGTAAAGTTTTCTTCCACATTACGAACATTGTAACATGGCCTGTTGTTAAGTATTTCATTCGTTTTTATGTTTCAATTTTACTAAACGCAAAGATAAAGAAAATTACAAAAAAGTTATACAAACCCTCAATTAGCACAGCTATATTGTAGGCGGGAAGTTTAAGATTATACAATTACTTAATGGTTTCCGTGTTTGGATGGCCTGATCCAAACACGCGGGGATGTTGCTCGAGTTAATATGAATTTCGGGTCGGGAAATTATGGAGAAAGAACAAAAAATTACACTCCAAAAATAGTACTAATATAGCAGACGCGAATTTAAATTTCATTAACTCGTCTTGAACTCGCGCATGCGCATGAACCATGTCCCAAAATGCCTAATTTTCAGGCAGAAATATTGCGCGCCGGCTCGAAGATTAACAGTTGTCAACTGCTCCTCAACATTGTTGAGCTTTTGTCTCACACAGAGACTGAAAGCAGCTTTCCTATTAGTTGCAAGGATCGAGCTAAGTGCATTACTCTTCGAATACATCCATGCTGTCGTATGATGATATCGTGTAGTCAACAAACAAGAGCATCACGTTCAACTTTACTTAAGTCTAGTATATTACCAGAAAATCCGATCGCTTATTTAGTTCTTTCCCACTATTTAAATGGTGTTTTCATATTCAGTATTTTATGGCTTCCATACTTCGTCATCCTTTGGTTTAACTGTGTCTACAAATTATTTGAAGGCTATTAGGAATTTATTGTATTCAGCACCTGTCCATATCGACTTCTCATTGCAAAGTTTTTTCCGAAAGATAATACAATTTGCGGCTCAGGATTGACCTCAATGGTGTTAAAACAACTGCCTATATCAGATACAGAATTGATAAAAAATAAATCTTCTGGAAGTTTTGAGTGAAAGGCCCATATCGGGATAGTAATTCTGTTTCATTTAGTTGTTTTATCACATCTAAAGAGCAGTTACTTAAAATGACGCTGCCACGCAGCTCCCTGGTTATCGTGGAACGTGTCTTACAAAACTTTATAATTATCCTCCAAGACACCAATTCTTAGAGTCGCGGTCAGTATATAATTCCTTCTGATAATCCATTAATGAACTGATGATCTTTCAAGTCGAATTGAGATCCTTTGACACAGGGGCGGATCTAGGATTTTCGCACGTTAGTCAAAACTGAAGTACTGAACCCGAAATTTATACAAAAAATACGCGAAAAGTACATGGGTACTTTAAAAATGTTTAAATGTTTACTGAGACTTCAATTTGGTAGCAGAACACGTGTGTCGAAATAACGGGCAATAATAGGAAATTACATCCATGGAATAAAATTATAAAAACATGAATGCGGTCATTTTTTAGCCTGAATAATATTCATAACTGTTACAACATAAGCTAGTATTGCTCCAAGCTATGCTACATGCCAAATATTATGTGCTTAAGTGCCGCTTACTAATGAATGAGCCAGACTCCCGCAAAGAAAAGGCAAGCCAATGAGGAACCAGTATTAGCGCTTCACCAGCCAATCGGAAACGCCTAAATATCGCAGATGAGTCAGACCCCCGCAAAGATGAGACAAACTCTTTCTAAGCCAATCAAATGCCTAGTATCAGAAGCCGATGAGCCAAAATTCAAGCGGGCATCCGCTATTATGACTCATTTACCGAGGGCTCAAAAGTCAGTGACCAGGCAACTGCACGAAGCTTAATAACTTTTAACTGGACTGTTATTTTTATCGCGTGACTATTTTCGCTTACTGGGGCTGGTTGTTCGAAAGGCGTTTATAGCTTAAACGGTGGATAAGTTCAAAATGGAAAACAAAATTATCTATTTATTGAACAACTGAGCTGAAATCAGGGGCGGATCGAGCATATTCTCTGACCGGTGCATCGTCCTGAGTCTCGCATAAATAGGGGGGTCCGGGGCATTCTCCCCCGGGAAATTTTGAAATCTAGGACCCCGCAAATGCGATTTCCTGCGTTTTGAGCGAATAGTTTGCAAAAAACACGAATAAAATGAAGAAAAAAACCACTGTTATTTCGCACAAACAGTCAACCACACACGGACAAACAGCATGCTCTTATCTGGATTTCATCACCACCGATCTCAGCGACAACCACGAATCACGAGTTCACCTCACACAATCTCCACTCATTACCACGAGGTATGCTTGGAGCATGATGAGACATAACTACAGTTTTGAACGAAAAACAAACGAAAGGGACTTGTCCGGAATGGCAATAACGGGCATTCATTCTGGCCATAGCATTCCACACATATCCACATTGCACCAAGGTTTTGCAAAATAAACAAACAAACAGATTCGTACCATATTAAAATTATAATTTTCAAACCATAACAATTTACATTCCACAATTCCTATTACAGACTCACTTCAACTGTTATAAATAAAAAATCTTCAACCTTGCAACATTGCCAATCATCTCACTTTCAAAAAGCACCTAACAACATTTGGAATAACAATTTTTTACTAAAACAATGCATAAAACTCCTGTTTATTAAAGAGCTCAGTGCTAGTAAGGTCTCTCCAATGCTGGTGAGGTCTCTCCATAAATAACAAAGATCCTCTTTGCCACAAAGTAACTTGGAACAAGCCCTATATAGACAAGTTCCATTGCCTTTGGTCCTAAATGCATAAAAATGCATTATATATTATACGCCATCATAAAATTCTAAGGATTAAGATCATTTAAGGAACATGCACAATTTAAATTATCTGCAATATTTTTTAATTATTAACAAGATCAAAAACACATATAATAGTTTGAACATAAACCTTCTACAGTAATTAATATTGTTTTAAAAAGGCATAAGTTTAATAATATTACCTAAAGGACATAAGTTGTTCTAATGTTCATTTATATACTGTATGGTCCTTGACAATAAATTTATAATCACCGTGTACAAAGGACAAGTCAATTATTGTCAAATGTCAATATTGCTACAACCTTCTGGGTTCTTACCATGATATAATTCTATTGCAAAATATTAATATGAATTTAATATTGATATTATGCAATTGAGAATGACAATTTATAACTTTGCCATTCTAAGCATAATAAATAGAGTGTTAGTTGTTATAATTAACAGCAATATATATTTAATCATAGTATATATTTTTGTTTATTTAATGCTTTTGAGTAATATCTAATGTAACTAGATTTGAGCAGCTGCAAGCCTGTGGCTGTGCCTAGAACTAAAAATATGCCACACTGTTGACTGCCCTCTACATATATCAGAATATGAATCATATCATATATACAACAATATAATATATACAACTACATACAGCTTAATAGTTAATAGACAATAGTTAATACTATATAATATAAAGCTATTGTTGGGCCAATGTTGGCAAAATTAGAATATTATTCTTTACTTATTATCATTACTGCAATAAATAGTCAATAATACTAGGATACCAAAATAACCAAACTACCCAAGTACTGACAGTAATGTAAACAAATACTCACTTTAGACTCACTCTAGAGCTCGGTGTTACCCACGCTGTCACGTTTCGGTGATATGCTTCGGAATATAATTCACTGGCAATATCTCTTTCAACTTTGCCAACTTTAAAGGGATTCGAAACCTTCGATTTCGACAGGGGAGTGGAAACTTTCATTTCAGCACCACGCCGTACTGCCTCAATATCGGACAGCTTATTGTGTTCAAGCAAAGAGCAAAGATCGCACTCATTTGCATCGACATTTGCATCAACATTTGCATATCTTCACTTGCCGCCATGATACAGCATGGCAATGACAAAATACGACGTCACAGTGGCTGAGATGCACCGGTGCGTGTGCCCACGGTCTCAAATTTTTGGCGAGATGCACCGGTCAGCAGCTTAAAAACGGCCCCAAAACAATAGATTTGTGATGTCACAGTGGCTGGCTAGCGATGCACCGGTGCATCAACCGATGCATCGCTAGCCACTGTGACGTGACCACAGATAGCTCACTGACCTCTATACATATTTATGCATATATATTATGAGATATATCCACTGGATATATCCCGCGTCAGATTTCCCCAGATATTCTTGGCGCGACATTTCAAACGCTTTTATGTTATTATGCGATTTTTTGACGGCGGCAGCTACTGCCCAAAGAGTAGGCGTTGTTAAAAAGCAGGCTATATTCGCCGATTTTTTCTCGCAAAAAGATTTAGATATTATTTAAAACTATTTTGGCGCACCTATCATTTAGTTTCGCTATAGTTTGAAAGTTTTATATTTTCAGAAGGTTTGAGAAATCTGACCGATGCATTCGCATCGGATGCACCGGTCTAGATCCGCCCCTGGCTGAAATATTTCGATGTAAATAGTTTAATTGTCAATGGAAGTACATATTAAATGCATAAGATGCAGGTTCACTCATTCACAAGTGTTTTTAGACTTTGGCTTATCCACCGTTTAAGCTAAACGCATTTCGAACAACCGGCCCCTGAAGTTTAAATATTTCGCATGACTCATCTCACAACCCCAAGATTCGCCCCTGCTTTGACAATTAATCTTGCTTCAACATTTTGCATGCCATTTTGCAAACATCGTGCTAATTTTAATAACTAGGAATACACAGAACAAGATGGCTTATTTTTAGGAACACGTGCATGTTATAGCAACCCATGCAGAGAGGGATATTAAAGGTTAAGAGGGCTTTCGTTAGAGCTACACAAGATCAAAACGCACTCCTTCTGAAATGAAGTCATATAGATATTAATGGTGAATGAAACACTGAAAGGTTATTCAACAAGAAAATTTCAATTAAAAATGATGAGAGATCCATAATTTCTGCAACTATTTTATTGTATAATGACCTTATCATAATTATATGTTTTTGATTAAATCCATGAATATATACACACCATTATATATAGGTATTGTTGTGAGTTTTTCATCAAGGGATCACACCTTATCAATGGGCATATATCAATAAAAATGCATGCATAGGTTCTGTTTAAAAGTCAGTTTCATTAACGGTCGTCGGTCTACACGTTATCAATACGCACTCGTTCACCGTCCAATGTTTCCTTATAGATGAAGTATTGAAGTTTCAATTGCATGTTATTTCTAGTCTAGAGCCATATTTGATTAGGATCGAGGTCGTTAAAATGCTAAATATCAAAGAAACTTTTTAAAAGTATAAATTAATATTTCTACAATAAAGTTATTTTCGGGCGAATGTTAACTACAAATTTCTTAATTCTTTAGCAGACCAAGTCGTCAATCTACAAGAACAACGCGTGTCATTTTACTGTACACAGTAACCGCTTGATTTTCTTGTGGCTTCATTTCCGACTGGAACAACGCTTCCAAAATGCCAGCATTTTTTTATCAAATATCCCATATATAAGAGGATTTATTGCATGCGATCCAGCGATGCGCACAACAATGAACAGTTGGTAAACCCAATTTGGAAATTTCACACGAAAAATTAGTATCATTGGATGAAGAACAGTATAAATCACTGTACTTACTCCGAAACAAAGAACGGTCCCAAGACAAACAAGAAAAGTTCGTCGATTTTGAACATATCTGCTTCTTACTGCGTTTGAATACACACGCTTCATGTGTTTGTTTTGTTTGATGAGAGCTCGACCAATTTTATAATAAACCACGGCCATAAAGACTGTTGGGAACAAAAAAAAACATACTTTATAACCGAAAGAGAAATACAAAAAAGGCATTATGGATGATTATGAGACAACCTGGTACGAGTGCTCCATAGCATGCGACCAGGCCAAGAATGTAGCCCAAACCACAGACAATTTTCAATTTTCTTCTGCTGATGGCAGGTTTCAAGGGATGAACAGTAGCGCGATAACGAAAAACTGCAATGATCAACATCATGTATATTCCTGCGACAAGAAAAGCATCACGTATACCGAAGACCAGGCAATATGCGTTGGAATAACTTACAACCAACCGACCTAGAACGTTAATGTAATATAACAAATGCACAACACAGTATACCAGATCACAGATCGCGAGGTGTATGACAATAAAGTAATAATTGTTCTTTAACAATTTCTTTTGTCGCAATATGGAGATGATGACCAAAATGTTGCCGAGAATTCCAAATGCAAGAACTGAAATATAGCAATACGCGAAGATAACCCATTCTGTCTTCCCCATCGCCCTTTGAAGATATGTGAATTTTGACTTTCGTTCTTAATATAAATAATTCAAAACAAAACTGACAGCTCGTTTACGACAGTTCTTTTTCATAACAAACTCAACAAATGACGAATGCAATAATTTTAACACGATATATGAAAAAATACCAGATGTGTTCCACCAATGAGAACCAAAACACGTAAAAATACTCAAATTCAAGAGCATTTAAGTTACTACTCTATTAATGCCTGCATGTTGTAAATATTCATGAACAGGTGAATCATGCGCAATTGCTGAACTTGTGTCATAGGTGTTTCAGGCATCAAAGGTTTTCTGCCACACATTCAACTATACATATGCATGTAACTACATCGTTAAATAAAGATTTTTTGTGTAAATATTTTCAATATGAAGATTCACTAATGATCGGGCAGTGTTTGTGCGTGTTAAGAGTCCTTCTTATCAAGTTCTTAAACTTGTCTGAAAACTTCCAGTCGAATATCAGGAGCATCACGTTCACATTTGCCTTAGTCTCGTATATCACCACATGAATTGATCGTAAAGTTCTCTTCCACATTATGAACATTGTAACATGGCCTGTTGTTAACTATTTCATTCGTTTTTATGTTTCAATTTTATTGAATGCAAGGAAAAAGAAAATTGAGTTTGAAAATTAACAGTTTTCAAAACTGCTCCTCAACAATGTTGAGCTTTTGTCTCGCACAGAGACTGAAAACAGCTTTCCTATTAGTTGCAAGGATCGAGTTAAGTGCATTACTCTTCGAATACATCATTGCTGTCGTATGATGATATCGTGTAGTCAACAAACAAGAGCGTCACGTTGAACTTTACTTCAGTGTTGTATATTACCAGAAAATCCGATCGCTTATTTAGTTCTTTTCCACTATTTACATGGTTTTTTCATGTTCAGTATTTTATAGCTTCCATACCTTGTCATCATGCTTGCATGGGGTTTTTGACTGGGTCTACCTATTTGATATTTGAACACTAATAGGAATTTTATTCTATTCAGCACCTGTTCATATCGGCCTCTTATTGAAATGTTTTTTGCGAAAAATAATACAATTTTCAGGCTCAGGATTGACCTCTAAATATTTAGGTCCTATCTTGGCCTCACAAAACTTCCCTTGAATGGTGTTAAGACAACTGCCGGAGATATAGAATTGATAAAAAAGAAATATTCTTGACGTTTTGAGTGAAAGGCCCATATCGGGGTAGTTAATTCTGTTTTATTTAGTTGTTTGGTCACATCTGAAGAGCAGTTTCTTTAATAAAGGCGCTGCCAGCGGCTCCTTGGTTATCATGGGACGTGTCTTACAAACGTATATCCTCCAAGACACCAATTCTTAGATTCGCAGTTAGAATATAATTCCTTCTGATAATCCATTAATGAAACGACCTTCCAAGTCGAATAGGGATCTTATTACAATTAATCTTGCTTCAACATTTCTTTGTGGGCCATTGTGCAAACATCGTGCTAATTTTAATAACTAGGAACACGCAGAACAAGATGGCTTATTTTTAGGAACACATGCATGTTATAGCAACCCAACGAGAGGAATTAAAGGTTAACAGGACTTTCGTCAGAGCTACGCAAGATCAAAACGCACTTCTTCTGGAATGAAGTCTGAGATAAATGGCAGGGAAACATTGAAAGGTTATTCGTACAAGAAAATGTCAAAAATCATAAGAGATCCATAATTTCTGCAACTATTTTTTGTATAACAAGCTTATCATAATTATATATTTTGGATTACTTCCATCACATATACACACGATTATATAGCTAGGTATTGTTGTAAGTTTTTTAACAGGGGACCACACGTTATCAATGAGCATATATCTATTATAACTGCATGTATAGGTTCCGTTTAAAAGTTTTCATTAACGGTCTACATGTTATCAATAAGCACTCGTTCACCGTCCAATATTTCTTTATAGATCAAGACAATTCTACTTTTTTTAATTGTTATTTTTAGAGCCACATCTGATCAAGAGATCGTTAAAATGCTAAACTTTTAAAAATCTTTTAAAAGCATAAATTAATGTTTTTACAATAAAGTAATTTTCTTGCGTATGTTTACTACAAGTTTCTTAATTCTTTGGCAGACCACGTCGTCAATCTACAAGAACAACGCGTGTCATTTTACTGTACACAGTAACCGCTTGATTTTCTTGTGGTTTCATTTCCGACTGGAACAACGTTTCCAAAATGCCAACAATTTTTTGTCAAATATCCCATATATAAGAGGATTTATTGCATGCGATCCAGCGATGCGCAGAACATAAAACAGATTAACAACGTTAGCTGGTAAAGGATGACCACCAATAATTCCCATTTGAAGAAAAACAGTATAGGGCACGGTACTAACTCCGAAACAAAGAACGGTCCCGAGACAAACAAGAAAAGTTCTTCGATTTTGAACATATCTGCTTCTTACTGCGTTTGAACACACACGCTTCATGTGTTTGTTTTGTTTAATGAGAGCTCGACCAATTTTAAAATAAACCACGGCCATAAAGATTGTTGGAAACAAAAAAAGACATGCGAAGTAACCGCTATGGAAATACCTAAACCAGGCGGCATCGCGGTCGAAGACTCTGAAACAATCTAGTACGTGTAATCCATAGCCTACGATCAGGCCAAGAATGTAACCCAAACCACAGACAATTTTCAATTTTCTTCTGCTGATGTCTGGTTTCAAGGGATGAACGGTAGCGCGATAACGAAGAACAGCGATGACCAACATCATGTATATTCCTGCGAAAAGAAAGACTAGAAGTATACCTAAGACCAGGCAATATGCTTTGGAATAAATAACCGCGCGAACTAGAAAGTTAATGTGATGTAGGAAATCCATAGCACACCATCCCAGATCACAGATCGCGAGCTGTAAAAACAATAAAGTAGTAGTTTTTCTTTAACAATTTATTTTGTCGTAATATGGAGATGATAACCAAAATGTTGCCGAGAATTCCAAATGCAAGAACTGAAATATAGCAATATACGAGGATATCCGCCCATTCTGGGTTCCCCATCGCTCTTTGAAGATATGTGAATTTTGACTTTCGTTCTTAACATAAACAATTCAAAACAAAACTAACAGCTCGTTTACGACAGTTCTTTCTCATAACAAACTGAACGCGACAAATGGCAAATGGAAAAATTTTAACACGATTTTTGAAAAATACCAGATGTGTTCCACCAATGAGAACTAAAACACGTAAGTATGGTCGACGATTTTATGCAAAATACTCAAATTCAAGAGTATTTAAGTTACTACTCTATTAATGCCTGCATGTTGTAAATATTCATGAAAAGGTGAATCATGCGCAACGCTGAACTTGTGTCATAGATGTTTCAGGCATCAAAGGTTTGCTTCCACACATTCAACTATACATATGTATGTAACTACATCGTTAAATAAAGATTTTTTGTGTAAATATTTTCAATATGAAGATTCACTAATGATCGGGCAGTGTTTGTGTGTGTTAAGAGTCCTTCTTCCCAAGTTCCTAATTAAACTTGTCTGAAAACTTCTAGTCGAATATCAGGAGCATCACGTTCACATTTGCCTTAGTCTCGTATATCACCACATGAATTGATCGTAAAGTTCTCTTCCACATTATGAACATTGTAACATGGCCTGTTGTTAACTATTTCATTCGTTTTTATGTTTCAATTTTATTGAATGCAAGGAAAAAGAAAATTGAGTTTGAAAATTAACAGTTTTCAAAACTGCTCCTCAACATTGTTGAGCTTTTGTCTCGCACAGAGACTGAAAACAGCTTTCCTATTAGTTGCAAGGATCGAGTTAAGTGCATTACTCTTCGAATACATCATTGCTGTCGTATGATGATATCGTGTAGTCAACAAACAAGAGCGTCACGTTGAACTTTACTTCAGTGTTGTTATTACCAGAAAATCCGATCGCTTATTTAGTTCTTTTCCACTATTTACATGGTTTTTTCATGTTCAGTATTTTATAGCTTCCATACCTTGTCATCATGCTTGCATGGGGTTTGACTGGGTCTACCTATTTGATATTTGAACACTAATAGGAATTTATTCTATTCAGCACCTGTTCATATCGGCCTCTTATTGAAATGTTTTTGCGAAAAATAATACAATTTCAGGCTCAGGATTGACCTCTAAATATTTAGGTCCTATCTTGCCTCACAAAACTTCCCTTGAATGGTGTTAAGACAACTGCCGGAGATATAGAATTGATAAAAAAGAAATATTCTTGACGTTTTGAGTGAAAGGCCCATATCGGGGTAGTAATTCTGTTTTATTTAGTTGTTTTCACATCTGAAGAGCAGTTTCTTAATAAAGGCGCTGCCACGCGGCTCCTTGGTTATCATGGGACGTGTCTTACAAACGTTATATCCTCCAAGACACCAATTCTTAGATTCGCAGTTAGAATATAATTCCTTCTGATAATCCATTAATGAAACGACCTTCCAAGTCGAATAGGGATCTTATTACAATTAATCTTGCTTCAACATTTCTTTGTGGGGCCATTGTGCAAACATCGTGCTAATTTTAATAACTAGGAACACGCAGAACAAGATGGCTTATTTTTAGGAACACATGCATGTTATAGCAACCCAACGAGAGGAATTAAAGGTTAACAGGACTTTCGTCAGAGCTACGCAAGATCAAAACGCACTTCTTCTGGAATGAAGTCTGAGATAAATGGCAGGGAAACATTGAAAGGTTATTCGTACAAGAAAATGTCAAAAATCATAAGAGATCCATAATTTCTGCAACTATTTTATTGTATAACAAGCTTATCATAATTATATATTTTGGATTACTTCCATCACAATTACACACGATTATATAGCTAGGTATTGTTGTAAGTTTTTAACAGGGGACCACACGTTATCAATGAGCATATATCTATTATAACTGCATGTATAGGTTCCGTTTAAAAGTTTTCATTAACGGTCTACATGTTATCAATAAGCACTCGTTCACCGTCCAATATTTCTTTATAGATCAAGACAATTCTACTTTTTTTAATTGTTATTTTTAGAGCCACATCTGATCAAGAGATCGTTAAAATGCTAAACTTTTAAAAATCTTTTAAAAGCATAAATTAATGTTTTTACAATAAAGTAATTTTCTTGCGTATGTTTACTACAAGTTTCTTAATTCTTTGGCAGACCACGTCGTCAATCTACAAGAACAACGCGTGTCATTTTACTGTACACAGTAACCGCTTGATTTTCTTGTGGTTTCATTTCCGACTGGAACAACGTTTCCAAAATGCCAACAATTTTTTGTCAAATATCCCATATATAAGAGGATTTATTGCATGCGATCCAGCGATGCGCAGAACATAAAACAGATTAACAACGTTAGCTGGTAAAGGATGACCACCAATAATTCCCATTTGAAGAAAAACAGTATAGGGCACGGTACTAACTCCGAAACAAAGAACGGTCCCGAGACAAACAAGAAAAGTTCTTCGATTTTGAACATATCTGCTTCTTACTGCGTTTGAACACACACGCTTCATGTGTTTGTTTTGTTTAATGAGAGCTCGACCAATTTTAAAATAAACCACGGCCATAAAGATTGTTGGAAACAAAAAAAGACATGCGAAGTAACCGCTATGGAAATACCTAAACCAGGCGGCATCGCGGTCGAAGACTCTGAAACAATCTAGTACGTGTAATCCATAGCCTACGATCAGGCCAAGAATGTAACCCAAACCACAGACAATTTTCAATTTTCTTCTGCTGATGTCTGGTTTCAAGGGATGAACGGTAGCGCGATAACGAAGAACAGCGATGACCAACATCATGTATATTCCTGCGAAAAGAAAGACTAGAAGTATACCTAAGACCAGGCAATATGCTTTGGAATAAATAACCGCGCGAACTAGAAAGTTAATGTGATGTAGGAAATCCATAGCACACCATCCCAGATCACAGATCGCGAGCTGTAAAACAATAAAGTAGTAGTTTTTCTTTAACAATTTATTTTGTCGTAATATGGAGATGATAACCAAAATGTTGCCGAGAATTCCAAATGCAAGAACTGAAATATAGCAATATACGAGGATATCCGCCCATTCTGGGTTCCCCATCGCTCTTTGAAGATATGTGAATTTTGACTTTCGTTCTTAACATAAACAATTCAAAACAAAACTAACAGCTCGTTTACGACAGTTCTTTCTCATAACAAACTGAACGCGACAAATGGCAAATGGAAAAATTTTAACACGATTTTTGAAAAATACCAGATGTGTTCCACCAATGAGAACTAAAACACGTAAGTATGGTCGACGATTTTATGCAAAATACTCAAATTCAAGAGTATTTAAGTTACTACTCTATTAATGCCTGCATGTTGTAAATATTCATGAAAAGGTGAATCATGCGCAACGCTGAACTTGTGTCATAGATGTTTCAGGCATCAAAGGTTTGCTTCCACACATTCAACTATACATATGTATGTAACTACATCGTTAAATAAAGATTTTTTGTGTAAATATTTTCAATATGAAGATTCACTAATGATCGGGCAGTGTTTGTGTGTGTTAAGAGTCCTTCTTCCCAAGTTCCTAATTAAACTTGTCTGAAAACTTCTAGTCGAATATCAGGAGCATCACGTTCACATTTGCCTTAGTCTCGTATATCACCACATGAATTGATCGTAAAGTTCTCTTCCACATTATGAACATTGTAACATGGCCTGTTGTTAACTATTTCATTCGTTTTTATGTTTCAATTTTATTGAATGCAAGGAAAAAGAAAATTGAGTTTGAAAATTAACAGTTTTCAAAACTGCTCCTCAACATTGTTGAGCTTTTGTCTCGCACAGAGACTGAAAACAGCTTTCCTATTAGTTGCAAGGATCGAGTTAGTGCATTACTCTTCGAAATACATCATTGCTGTCGTATGATGATATCGTGTAGTCAACAAACAAGAGCGTCACGTTGAACTTTACTTCAGTGTTGTATATTACCAGAAAATCCGATCGCTTATTTAGTTCTTTTCCACTATTTACATGGTTTTTTCATGTTCAGTATTTTATAGCTTCCATACCTTGTCATCATGCTTGCATGGGGTTTGACTGGGTCTACCTATTTGATATTTGAACACTAATAGGAATTTATTCTATTCAGCACCTGTTCATATCGGCCTCTTATTGAAATGTTTTTGCGAAAAATAATACAATTTCAGGCTCAGGATTGACCTCTTAAATATTTAGGTCCTATCTTGCCTCACAAAACTTCCCTTGAATGGTGTTAAGACAACTGCCGGAGATATAGAATTGATAAAAAAGAAATATTCTTGACGTTTTGAGTGAAAGGCCCATATCGGGGTAGTAATTCTGTTTTATTTAGTTGTTTTATCACATCTGAAGAGCAGTTTCTTAATAAAGGCGCTGCCACGCGGCTCCTTGGTTATCATGGGACGTGTCTTACAAACGTTATATCCTCCAAGACACCAATTCTTAGATTCGCAGTTAGAATATAATTCCTTCTGATAATCCATTAATGAAACGACCTTCCAAGTCGAATAGGGATCTTATTACAATTAATCTTGCTTCAACATTTCTTTGTGGGCCATTGTGCAAACATCGTGCTAATTTTAATAACTAGGAACACGCAGAACAAGATGGCTTATTTTTAGGAACACATGCATGTTATAGCAACCCAACGAGAGGAATTAAAGGTTAACAGGACTTTCGTCAGAGCTACGCAAGATCAAAACGCACTTCTTCTGGAATGAAGTCTGAGATAAATGGCAGGGAAACATTGAAAGGTTATTCGTACAAGAAAATGTCAAAAATCATAAGAGATCCATAATTTCTGCAACTATTTTATTGTATAACAAGCTTATCATAATTATATATTTTGGATTACTTCCATCACAATATACACACGATTATATAGCTAGGTATTGTTGTAAGTTTTTTAACAGGGGACCACACGTTATCAATGAGCATATATCTATTATAACTGCATGTATAGGTTCCGTTTAAAAGTTTTCATTAACGGTCTACATGTTATCAATAAGCACTCGTTCACCGTCCAATATTTCTTTATAGATCAAGACAATTCTACTTTTTTTAATTGTTATTTTTAGAGCCACATCTGATCAAGAGATCGTTAAAATGCTAAACTTTTAAAAATCTTTTAAAAGCATAAATTAATGTTTTTACAATAAAGTAATTTTCTTGCGTATGTTTACTACAAGTTTCTTAATTCTTTGGCAGACCACGTCATCAATCTACAAGAACAACGCGTGTCATTTTACTGTACACAGTAACCGCATTTTCTTGTGGTTTCATTTCCGACTGGAACAACGTTTCCAAAATGCCAACAATTTTTTGTCAAATATCCCATATATAAGAGGATTTATTGCATGCGATCCAGCGATGCGCAGAACATAAAACAGATTAACAACGTTAGCTGGTAAAGGATGACCACCAATAATTCCCATTTGAAGAAAAACAGTATAGGGCACGGTACTAACTCCGAAACAAAGAACGGTCCCGAGACAAACAAGAAAAGTTCTTCGATTTTGAACATATCTGCTTCTTACTGCGTTTGAACACACACGCTTCATGTGTTTGTTTTGTTTAATGAGAGCTCGACCAATTTTAAAATAAACCACGGCCATAAAGATTGTTGGAAACAAAAAAAGACATGCGAAGTAACCGCTATGGAAATACCTAAACCAGGCGGCATCGCGGTCGAAGACTCTGAAACAATCTAGTACGTGTAATCCATAGCCTACGATCAGGCCAAGAATGTAACCCAAACCACAGACAATTTTCAATTTTCTTCTGCTGATGTCTGGTTTCAAGGGATGAACGGTAGCGCGATAACGAAGAACAGCGATGACCAACATCATGTATATTCCTGCGAAAAGAAAGACTAGAAGTATACCTAAGACCAGGCAATATGCTTTGGAATAAATAACCGCGCGAACTAGAAAGTTAATGTGATGTAGGAAATCCATAGCACACCATCCCAGATCACAGATCGCGAGCTGTAAAACAATAAAGTAGTAGTTTTTCTTTAACAATTTATTTTGTCGTAATATGGAGATGATAACCAAAATGTTGCCGAGAATTCCAAATGCAAGAACTGAAATATAGCAATATACGAGGATATCCGCCCATTCTGGGTTCCCCATCGCTCTTTGAAGATATGTGAATTTTGACTTTCGTTCTTAACATAAACAATTCAAAACAAACTAACAGCTCGTTTACGACAGTTCTTTCTCATAACAAACTGAACGCGACAAATGGCAAATGGAAAAATTTTAACACGATTTTTGAAAAATACCAGATCCACCAATGAGAACTAAAACACGTAAGTATGGTCGACGATTTTATGCAAAATACTCAAATTCAAGAGTATTTAAGTTACTACTCTATTAATGCCTGCATGTTGTAAATATTCATGAAAAGGTGAATCATGCGCAACGCTGAACTTGTGTCATAGATGTTTCAGGCATCAAAGGTTTGCTTCCACACATTCAACTATACATATGTATGTAACTACATCGTTAAATAAAGATTTTTTGTGTAAATATTTTCAATATGAAGATTCACTAATGATCGGGCAGTGTTTGTGTGTGTTAAGAGTCCTTCTTCCCAAGTTCCTAATTAAACTTGTCTGAAAACTTCTAGTCGAATATCAGGAGCATCACGTTCACATTTGCCTTAGTCTCGTATATCACCACATGAATTGATCGTAAAGTTCTCTCCCACATTACGAACATTGTAACATGTCCTGTTGTTAACTATTTCATTCGTTTTTATGTTTCAATTTTATTAAATGCAAGGAAAAAGAAAATTGGGCTTGAAGATTAACAGTTGTCAAAACTGCTCCTCAACATTGTTGAGCTTTTGGCTCGCACAGAGACTGAAAACAGCTTTCCTATTAGTTGCAAGGATCGAGTTAAGTGCATTACTCTTCGAATACATCATTGCTGTCGTATGATGATATCGTGTAGTCAACAAACAAGAGCGTCACGTTGAACTTTACTTCAGTGTGGTATATTACCAGAAAATCCGATCGCTTATTTAGTTCTTTTCCACTATTTACATGGTTTTTTCATGTTCAGTATTTTATAGCTTCCATACCTTGTCATCATGCTTGCATGGGGTTTGACTGGGTCTACCTATTTGATATTTGAACACTAATAGGAATTTATTCTATTCAGCACCTGTTCATATCGGCCTCTTATTGAAATGTTTTTGCGAAAAATAATACAATTTCAGGCTCAGGATTGACCTCTAAATATTTAGGTCCTATCTTGC
Organism: Dendronephthya gigantea; assembly: GCF_004324835.1. NCBI lineage: Eukaryota > Metazoa > Cnidaria > Anthozoa > Malacalcyonacea > Nephtheidae > Dendronephthya > Dendronephthya gigantea. Next base: position 1,596,748 of record NW_021163033.1, on the reverse strand, counting down.
CTCACAAAACTTCCCTTGAATGGTGTTAAGACAACTGCCGGAGATATAGAATTGATAAAAAATAAATATTCTTGAAGTTTTGAGTGAAAGGCCCATATCGGGGTAGTAATTCTGTTTTATTTAGTTGTTTTATCACATCTGAAGAGCAGTTTCTTAATAAAGGCGCTGCCACGCGAATCCTTGGTTATCATGGGACGTGTCTTACAAACGTTATATCCTCCAAGACACCAATTCTTAGATTCGCAGTTAGAATATAATTCCTTCTGATAATCCATTAATGAAACGACCTTCCAAGTCGAATAGGGATTTTATTACAATTAATCTTGCTTCAACATTTCTTTGTGGGCCATTGTGCAAACATCGTGCTAATTTTAATAACTAGGAACACGCAGAACAAGATGGCTTATTTTTAGGAACACATGCATGTTATAGCAACCCAACGAGAGGAATTAAAGGTTAACAGGACTTTCGTCAGAGCTACGCAAGATCAAAACGCATTTCTTTTGGAATGAAGTCTGAGATAAATGGCAGGGAAACATTGAAAGGTTATTCGTACAAGAAAATGTCAAAAATCATAAGAGATCCATAATTTCTGCAACTATTTTATTGTCAATAAGCTTATCATAATTATATGTTTTCAATTACTTCCATCACAATATACACACGATTATATAGGTATTGTTGTAAGTTTTTTATCAGGGGACCACACGTTATCAATGAGCATATATCTATTATAACTGCATGTATAGGTTCCGTTTAAAAGTTTTCATTAACTGTCTACACGTTATCAATAAGCACTCGTTCACCGTCCAATATTTCCTTATAGATCAAGACAATTCTACTTTTTTTAATTGTTATTTTTAGAGCCACATCTGATCAAGAGATCGTTAAAATGCTAAACTTTTAAAAAATCTTTTAAAAGCATAAATTAATGTTTCTAAAATAAAGTAATTTTCTTGCGTATATGTCTACTATACAAGCTTCTTAATTCTTTGGCAGACCACGTCGTCAATCTACAAGAACTACGCGTGTCATTTTACTGTACACAGTAACCGCTTCATTTTTTTGTGGTTTCATTTCCGACTGGAACAACGTTTCCAAAATGCCAGCAATTTTTTTATCAAATATTCCATATATAAGAGGATTCATTGCATGCGATCCAGCAAGGCGCAGAACATGAAAAAGATAATAAAACCAAACTTGAAATTTCATACGAAAAATTAGACGGATTGGATATAATAAAAAGTATAAGCCACAGTACTAACTCCGAAACAAAGAACAGTCCCGAGACAAACAAGAAAAGTTCGTCGATTTTGAACATATCTTCTTCTTACCGCGTTTGAACACACACGCTTCATGTGTTTGTTTTGTTTCATGAGAGCTCGAGCAATCTTGTAATAAACCACGGCCATAAAAACTGTTGAGAACAAAAAAAGACATTCTAGGTAACCGACATATAAATACAAAATCCAGGCATCGTCGAAGACTCTGAGACAACCTGGTGCGCGTGTTCCATAGCCTACAATGCAGCCAAGAATGTAGCCGAAACCACAGACAATTTTCAATTTTCTTCTGCTGATGTCAGGTTTAAGGGGATGAACAGTAGCGCGATAACGAAGAACTGCAATGATCAACATCATGTATATTCCTGCGACAAGAAAGACTGGAAAAATACTTACGACCAGGCAATATGCGTTGGAATAATTATTAACCAATCGAACTAGAGTGTCAATGTGATATAAGAAATGTATAACACAGCATACCAGATCACAGATCGCGAGGTGTAAAACAATAAAGTAGTAGTTGTTCTTTAACAATTTTTTTTGTCTCAATATGGAGATGATGACCAAAATGTTGCCGAGAATTCCAAATGCAAGAACTGAAATATAGCAATATGCGAAAATATCCCTTCGTGTCTTCCCCATCGCTCTTTGAAGATATGTGAATTTTGACTTTCGTTCTTAATATAAAAAAAAGTTTAAAAACAAAACTGGCGGCTTTTTTACGACAGTTCTTTCTCATAACAAAGGCAACAAATGGCGAATGCAATAATTTCAACACGATATACGACAAAATAGCAGATGTGTTCCACCATTGAGAATCAAAACACGTAAGGAAAATACTTAAATTCAAGCGCATTTAAATTACTACAAATTACTATTAATGCCTGCATGTTGTAAATATTCATGAACAGGTGAATCATGCGTAATCGCTGAACTTGTGTCATAGGTGTTTCAGGTATTAAAGGTTTCCTAGCACACATTCAACTACAAATATACATCGTTAAATAAAGATTTTTTGTGCAAAGATTTTCAATATGAAGATTCACTAATGATCGGGCAGTGTTTGTGTGTGTTAAGAGTCCTTCTTCCCAAGTTCTTAAACTTGTCTGAAAACTTCTAGTCCAATATCAGTAGCATCACGTTCACATTTGCCTTAGTCTCGTATATAACCACATAAACTGATCATAAGGTTCTCTTCTACATTACGAACACGATAACATGCCCTTTTGTTAACTATTTCATTCGTTTTTTAACCTCGTCAGCTATCAATCTACCTTTTCAAATTTATCTTATAATTATGCTGTATGACCTGTCAATATACATTTCTTGAGCTTATTGAGGAGAGAGGTTTTTGGGACAATAATTCGTTAATTATTCCTAATGTGAAGTTTAAAATGTGACCGCGTGATATTTGAAATATTTTCTCATGTGCAACAACATTAAGCTTCTAGCGACGGCCCTTTGTCAAAACTGCATGCTGCTCAATATTGTTGAGCTTTTGTCAGGCTGAAAGCAGTTTTCCTATTGGTTTCAAGGATCGAGCTAAGCGCATTGCTCTTCGAATGCATCCAGTGGCGTTGCCAGCTTGATAAGTGGGGGGGAACATATTCGTATATTCGTGTTTTACATTATTCATTTCTTTTCAAATTGATTGTTTTAACGGTCTGTGAACATGAATATATGAATATGTCCACACCATCGATATTGGCGACGCCACTGAATGCATCCATGCTGTCGTAAGTTAGCAAGTGACTTCGTATGTTAAGTTTGTGGAGAACTTCAACTGGGAAGTCACCGAATTTCGGTGCATTAGTTAAATAGATAGCGGCAAAAACAATAGAAAAAAGTTAATTTGTGATTTTAACACGAAGATGAAACCGAATTTTCTTTTCCCAATTTATGAATATTGCATGCAAACGTTTTTTCGTTATGTAAACAACGCATTGCCGTTCACAAGTGACCGCCGACCTTTCTTCTTGCCGGCGCCACATCAGTAAAGCCAAAGTTCTTATATACTTGTCTATATTTCCAGGGCTTTGATATATTTAGCACCAAAAATTAGCACACACATTTTAAACACTACTGAAGCTTTATATCTACTTTTTATTCCAGAAAAAAATTTTCAACGATATGATAAAACATTATAATACCCATATGCCTATTTTTAGGTAAAACGATCATTTAAAAGTGATGAAACCTTGTCATGAATAAAAAAGATCAACTCCAACACTTGATTTTTCAAGCTCAATACGTTTATCGATCAAAGTTTCGTTTTAGTTTCTTCGCAAGTTGCTTTCCTGATTTTATATTATTCTACGAATTGAGGATCTTCGATATTGTTTTATTGTCACGCAAGCGATTTTTGCTTCGAATTTCAGTGCAATTTTATTCATTTGATAGATGCGATCGAGTAGATATTATACGGGTATTAAAACCAGGGTACTTATATACACAGTGTTGTCAAGACATATCATAACTAGTTACTCGTTTGCATCTGTCAAAGGACGAACATCGCACTCTGATCGCAGCACAAATTGCATAAGTGTAAGCAGCACAAATTGAACCGAATCTTCAGCTTCTTCAAGGTCCGTACAATTTATTTTTGATTTTTTGGTCAGATTTTCTGCTTTTAATAGAGGCAAACGAAGGAATAATTATGATCACCCTGATCTATAATTTGCCGTTGAATAACCTATTAGGAATTCATCCTATTCTGCACCTGTCCATATTTGGGTTCTCAATGGACATGCACGTTTCCGATTGTTTTATAATAGAGCCACATCTGATCAGGAGGTCGTTAAAACGACCATTTCTTATACAAATCTTTAAAAGTACAAATTATAGAGTTTCTACAAAAAAGGAATTTTCATGCCAATATTTATATTACAAGTTTCTTCATTTTCAAGCGGGACACGTCGTCATTCTGCGAGACTAACAACTTTTCATCTTTGTACGCAGTGACCATTTGATCAGTTTCTTGTGCTTTTCATTTCTGATTAGAGCAAAGTTTCCAAAATCTCAGCATTTTTTTGTCAAATATCCCATATATAAGAGGATTTATTGCATGCGATCCAGTAATGCGCAGAACATAAAACAGAAAAAAAACCTGAACTGGGAGACTTTGATCACCAATAATTGTCATTGGATAATAAACAGTAAAGGGCACTGTACTAACTCCGAAACAAAGAACGGTCCCGAGACAAACAAGAAACGTTCGTCGATTTTGAACATATCTGCTTCTTACTGCGTTGGAACACACACGCTTCATGTGTTTGTTTTGTTTCATGAGAGCTCGACTAATCTTGTAATAAACCACGGCCATAAAGACTGTTGGGAACAGAAAAAGACATGCTAAGTAACCGATGTATAAATACAAAAACGGGACACCGTCAAAGACTCTGAGACAACCTAGTACGCGTGCTCCATAACCTGTTATGAAGCCAAGAATGTAGCCCAAAGCACAAACAATTCTCAATTTCCTTCTGCTGATGGCAGGTTTCAAGGGATGAACAGTAGCACGATAACGAAGAACAGCAATGATTATCATCATGTACATCCCTGACACAGAAAAAGCGTGACATATACGGGTGACCAGGCAAGATGCGTTGGTATAATAAACCGCCGGAACTAGAATGTTAATAGCCTCAAAGAAATTTATAACACAGTATACCAGATCACAGATCGCGAGGTGTAAAACAAGAAAGTAGTAGTTGTTCTTCAACAGTCTCCTTTGTCTAAATATGGAGATGATAACCAAAATGTTGCCGAGAATTCCAAATGCCACAGCTGAAGAATAGCAATATACATAGATATCCCATCCTGTCTTTCCCATTTCTCTTATGAAGATATGCAATTTTTGCTTTTCGTTGCTAGTATAAAAAAATTCAAAACAAAACTGACAGCTCGTAACGATAGTTCTTTCTCATAACAAACACAACAAATGGCAAATGCAATAATTTTTAACACGATATAATTATGAACAAATACCAGATGTGTTCCACCAATGAGAAGCAAAAGACGTAAGGGTGGCCGACGATTTTATGGAAAATATTCAAACTCAAGAGCATTTAAGGGCCGTTTACATGGCGCGAGTTATCCCGGCCAGGCGATTTAAAAAGCGCATCACATCAAGCGCTTAACGTGATTAGTCGTTCATTATTATACAGTCTTTAGGCTACATCCCCTAGCAGGAATAACTCGCTCCATGAAAACAGGCCCTAAGTTACTACTCTTTTATATAATATATCTTTTGTAAATATTCATGAACAGGTGAATCATGCGTGATCGCTGAACTTGTGTGATAGGTATTTGAATCATCAAAGGTTTGCTACCACAAATTCAACTACATATGTATAAGCACATCGTTAAAATAATAAAGATTTTTTGTGTAAAGATTTTCAATACTAGTGGAGATTCACTAATGATCGGGCAGTGTTTGTATGTGTTAAGAGTCCTTCTTCCCAAGTTCTTAAACTTGTCTGAAAACGTCTAGTCGAATATCAGGAGCATCACGTTCACATTTGCCTTAGTCTCGTATATCACCACATGAACTGATCGTAAAGTTCTCTTCTACATTACGAACATTGTAACATGTCCTGTTATTAACTATTCCATTCGTTTTTTAATCTCGTCAGCTATCAATCTACCTTTTTAAATTTATCTTATATGCTGCTGCATCACATGTCAATATCTATTTCTTGAGCTTATTGGGAAGAGAGGTTTTTGTGACAATAATTCGTTAATTATTCCAAATGTGAAGTTTAAAATGTGAAGTTTAAAATTATTCCAAATGTGAAGTTCACAATGTGACCGCGTGATATTTGACCTTGCTCATGTACAGCACGTTGAATTGCTTTTAATATTCTACGATCAGTATGAGACTTACTATTGAGGCTTAATTCTATTTAGTACCAGTCCATTTTAAAATAATATACACAAGTATTATTAAATTACGAAATCATTTTAAAATTATCGATGCTTCAATCTATTTGGCATTACCTCCATCAATCGCTGAATTTTGGGTCGAGAAATGATGGAGAAGAAAAAAAATTATATTTCAAATATAGTTTTAAAATAGCAGACACAAATTAAAATTTTAGATCTAGCTAATCGCAAGTTTGTTAGTTACCAGTTTTAACTCATCTTGAACTCGCGCACGCGCATAATTGACAAAAACGCCTAACCTCCATCACACAAACGCGGACAACTTCAAATTGCATTTACATTCTCGGGTAAAATGCCTAATTTCCAGACATAATTAGTGCCGTCGCACGGCGCCTGTTAACAGTTGTCAAAACCGGGCCGTCCCTGGAAGCGTAATTGAGGGTGTATATTCATATATTCATGTTTGAACAACCGTAAAAACAATAGCTAACATAAGAAATCAGTCAGGCATAAGACGAATATATGAATAAGCACCCCCCCCCAATTAAACTTCTAGCGACAACCCTGTGTCAAAACTGCTGCTTAACATTGTTGAGCTTTTGTCTCACAAAGAGGCTGAAAGCAGCTTTCCCATTGGTTGCAAGGATCGAGCTAAGCGCATTACTCTTCGAATACATCATTGCTGTCGTATGTTAGCAGGTGACTTCGTATGTTAAGTTTGTGGAGAACTTCAACTGAGAAGTCACCGAATTTCGGCGCATTAGTTAAAAAGTTTAGCGACAAAGATCATAGAAAAGAGTTAATTTGTGATTTTAACATGAACATGAAACCGAATTTTCTCTGCCCAATTTATCATTATTGCATGCTATGTTTTTCCTTATGTAAACAACGCATTGGGGTTCACAAGAGACCGCCGACCTTATTTCTTGCCGGCGCCACTTCAGTGAAGCTCTTATATACTTTTCTCATATCTTGAAGTCAACAAACAAGAGCATCACGTTCAAATTTACTTAAGTGTTGTATATTACCAGAAAAAGCGATTGTTTAATTCAGTTCTCTTTCACTATTAACATGATCTATTAATATTCAGTATTTTAAGGGTTCCATACTTTGTCATCATGCGGTTTAACTGTGTCTACCTTTTTGATATTTGAACACTATTAGGAATTTATTCTATTCAGCACCTGTCAATATCGGCTTCTCATTACAAAGTTTTTTTTGCGAAAAATAATATAATTTGAGGCTCAGGGTTGCCTTTAAATATTTAGGTCCTGTATCTTGCTTCAAAAACTTAACTTCAATAGTGTTAAAACAACTGTCTAAGATATAGAATTGATAAAAAAATTAAATATCCTCGAAGTTTGAGCGAACAGCCCGTATCGGCAGAGTAATTCAGTTTTCATTATTTATTATATATCACAACTGAAAAGCAGTTACTTAAAGACACTGCCACGTGGCTATCTGGTTATCGCGGAAATTGTCTTACAAAACGTTATATCTTCCAAGGCACCAATTCTTAGATTCGCAGTCAGAATATAATTCCTTCTGATAATCCATTAATGAAATTACCTTACAAGTCGAATTGGGATTTTTTGACAATTAATCTTGCTTCAACATTTCTTTGTGGGCCATTTTGCAAACATCGTGCTAATTTTAATAACTAGGAACACGCAGGACAAGATGGCTTATTTTTAGGAACACATGCATGTTATAGCAACCCAGAGAGGAAAATTAAAGGTTAAGAGAGCTTTCGTCAGAGCTTCACAAGATCAAAACGCACTTTTACTTGAATGAAGTCTCAGATAAATGGCATGGAAACATTGAAAGGTTATTCGTAAAAAAAAATTTCAAAAATCATAAGAGAAAAACCATAAGTTCTGCGACTATTTTATTGTATAATAACCTTATCATAATTATATGTTTTTGGACTAATTCCATGACAATATACACACATCATATAGGTATTGTTGTAAATTTTTCACCAGTGGACCACACGTTATCAATACTCGTCTACTGTCCCAGTGTTTCTCATGCATCATGTAGTTTCTTCTATTGTAGTGTTATTGTATCATAAACCCTACGGAACAAACCGTCATTAACAGATATAGATAAAATAACAATTCCTTCTGAGATGGGATGCATGTTTCGAAAATCAAATCAATGATCATAAATGTCTATTGTAACTGCATACATACATAGATAGGTCCTGTTTAAAACACGCTTCATGTTTGTTTTGTTTGATGAGAGCTCGATCAATTTTACAATAGACAACAGCCATTAAGACCGTTGGGAACTATGTCTATATATTTTACCAGAAAATTATCCAGTGCAATTCCACTATTCAATTGTCCTTCCTCTCACATTCCGTAGATTTATGCATGGGTTCCATACTTTGTTTTAATGATCGTGGTTTAACTAATTCTATCTATTTACAATTTGAACACTATATTAGGAATTTATCCTATTCTTCACCTGTCCATATCGGCTTCTCAATGGACATGCTCTTTTGCGATTGTTTTTTAACAGACCACATCTGATCAGGAGGTCGTTAAAATGACCATTTCTTATACAAATCTTTAAAAGTACAAATTATAGAGTTTCTACAAAAAAGTAATTTTCATGCCAATGTTTATACCACAAGTTTCTTTATTTTCAAGCGGAGCACGTCGTCATTCTGCAAAGACTAACAACTTTTCATCTTTGTACGCATTGACCTTTTGATTTTCTTGTTCTTTTCATTTCCGACAAGAGCAAAGTTTCCAAAATTTCAACATTCTTTTATCAAATATCCCATATATAAGAGGATTTATTGCATGCGATCTAGCAATGCGTAAAACAAAAAACAAATAACCAACCTGAACTGGGAGATATTGACCATGAAAAATTTCCATTGGATTATAGACAGTATAAAACACGGTACTTACTCCGAAACAAAGAACGGTCCCGAGACAAACCGGCAAGAAAAGTTCGTCGATTTCGAACATATCTGCTTCTTACTGCGTTTGAACACACAAGCTTCATGCGTTTGTTTTGTTACATGAGAGCTCGACCAATCTTGTAATAAACCACGGCCATAAAGACTGTTGGGAGAAAGAAAAAAAGACATACGAAGTAACCGAAATAGAAATACAAATACCAGGCATCGTCTAAGTCTATGAGACAAACTACTACGCGTAATCCATAGCCTGCGATCAGGCCAAGCATGTAGCCAAAACCACAGACAATTTTTAATTTCCCTCTGCTGATGGCAGGTTTCAATGGATGAACAGTAGCGCGATAACGAAGAACAGCAATGACCAACATCATGTAGACTCCAGCGAAAATAAAGACTGGAAGTATACCTAAGACCAGGCAAAATGCGTAGGAAAAATTCTCAACCAACCGAACTAGAATGTCAATGTAATATAAGAAATCCATAACACAAAATCCCAGATCACAGATCGCGAGGTGTAAAACAATAAAGCAGTAGTTGTTCTTTAACAATTTCTTTTGTCTCAATATGGAGATGATAACCAAAACGTTGCCGAGAATTCCAAATGCAAGAACTGAAATATAGCAATATACGAAGATATCCCATTCTGTCTTCCCCATCGCTCTTTGAAGATATGTAAATTTTGACTTTCGTTCTTAACATAAACAATTCAAGACAAAACTGACAGCTCGTTTACGACAGTTCTTTCTCCTAACAAACGCAACAAATGACGAATGCAATAATTTTAACACGATATATGAAAAAATCGATATATGAACAAATACCAGATGTGTTCCACCAATGAGAACTAAAACACGTAAGTATGGTCGACGATTTTATGCAAAATACTCAAATTCAAGAGCATTTAAGTTACTACTCTATTAATGCCTGCATGTCGTAAATATTCATGAACAGGTAAATCATGCGCAATCGCTGAACTTGTGTCATAGATGTTTCAGGCATCAAAGGTTTGTTGCCACACATTCAACTACATATGTATGTTACCACATCATTAAATAAAGATGTTTTGTATAAAGATTTTCAAAATGAAGATTCACTAATGATCGGGCAGTCTTTGTGTGTGTTAAGAGTCCTTCTTTCCAAGTTCTTAAACTTGTCTGAGGACTTCTAGTCGAATATCAGAAGCATCACGTTCACATTTGCCTTAGTCTCGTATATCATCACATGAATTGATCGTAAGGTTCTCTTCCACATTACGAACATGGTAACATGGCCTGTTTCCGGCGTTTTTAATCTTGTCACGTTGAATTGCCTTTAAACTTCTATGATCAGTGTGAGGCTTACTATTGAGGCTTAATTCTATTTAGTATATACCAGTCCATTTTAAACTAAGGCTATACCAATATTATTAAATTACGAAAACATTTTAAAATTATCGAGGCTTCAATCTATTTAGCATTACTCCCATGGATCGCTGAATTTCGGGTCGAGAAATGATGGAAAGAGAACAGAAAAATTATATTTCAAAAATAGTTTTAAAATAGCAGACGCAAATTAATATTTTAGATCTATATAGCTAATCGCAAGTTTGTTAGTTACCAGCTTTAACCCGTCTTGAACTTGCGCATGCGCATAACTGACAAAAACGCCTAACGTCCAACACACAATGGCGAACAAAGTCCCAAACTGCCTAATTTCCAGGCAGAGTTAGTGCCAGGGCGCTTATATATAAGGCGGCGCAACGCGTTGATGTTGCGTTGATCGACGTGTGATGCGGAAAAAAACTGGCTCAAGCAGGGGTTTTGAAGAATTCGAAATTTTTTGATAATTTTGCGTGATGTTTTATATCGCCGATATTTTATTGAAAAATTCCTCGTTATAGTTTTTAATTATTTCGTAAACTATGAAATGATGCCAACGAACTTTCTGGATGTTATTTTGTGTTGGAAATGTGGTTAAATATGGAGATATTAGCGAAAACAACATGGTGTTGTGATGGCTTCAATGGAATGAAATTTTGAAATTGGGAGCTGAGCTAAATTCCTAAAGTCTTAACCATGATTTTACGGTAAGTAAAAAGCTTTTTATACAGGGTGTATCAAAAAAAATGTCCCAAATGTAAAAATTCCGTTTTTCAGGATATTTTGCAGAATTTGGCAAATTTTTGTGTTCCTAGAGATAGTTAAGATTTATCTGGTTAACCTAGGCCAAGTTTGGTTTTTCATTAACAAAATTATGTTACCGGGGGGGTAGTTCCTTTCCACTGATATTGAGAGGGCTTGCGCGCGAAAATGTGAAGCTGAAATTGAGATATTATTTAGCTGTCTAAAAGTAGGAAAGCTTTTTAATAAACTGTCAAAGTTTCAGGAAAAATAATGCATACTGGGAGCAACGCGCGACGCCTAAAGGTGACAAATATTTCATTGCGCGCAGTGGATTAAATGCATCGTTGATTTTAGCGTGACCGATCTCATACAGGGTGGGCAAATGAATAAATTAAAGCGAGAAACTGAACACAAAAACAAAGCGATTTATTCGTGATGTTAATCCTCAGCATGTCCACCATTTCATTCTAAGCAAACTTCGGCTTGTCTGAGCATACTAAACACTGAACAGCGAACCATTTGTCTGTCCATTCGCCTAGATTTGCCGGTGGTAGCGTATAGGCGATTTGCAAGAAAGAATTTCGAACGAAGTGGATAATTTGAGGCAGGACAGACAAATGTGGTTCGCCGTTCAGTGTTTACCATGCTCAGACGAGCCGCAGTTTGCTTAGAAAGAAATGGTGGAAATGTTGAGGATTAACATCAAGAATAAAAATCTTGTTATTAAATCGCTTCGTCTTCTTGTTCAGTTTCTCGCTTTAATTTATTCATTTGCCCAGCCTTGCATGAGATCGGTCACGCTAAATTCAACGATGCATTTAATCCACTGCGCGCAATTAAATATTTGTCACTTTTAGGGGTCGCGCGTTGCTCCCAGTTTGCATTATTTTTCCTGAAACTTTGACAGTTTATTAAAAAGCTTTCCTACTTTTAGACAGCTAAATAATATCTTAATTTCCGCTTCACATTTTCGCGCGCAAGCCCTCTCAATATCAGTGGAAAGGAATTACCCCCCCGGTAACATAATTTTGTTAACGAAAAACCAAACTTGGCCTAGGTATACCAGATAAGTCTTAACTATCTCTAGGAACACAAAAAATTGCCAAATTCTGCAAAATATCCAGAAAAACGGAAATTTTACATTTGGGACATTTTTTTTGATACACCCTGTATTATGTTTATATCATGAAAATTAAAAAAAAATCGAAGTTGATAATTTACTGGTAAATGATGCCTGAATATGACCTTTTTAAAGCTCAGCTTTTCGTTAGGATATTGTTTATTTTTTTGTTTATTTTTTCTATATGGCAGCCAGGAAAACATGAAAAAAATTCTATTTAGTCCGATTTACACATTTAACGTGGTCCGAACGGCTGAAGATTTCTGCAATCAAATTGCAGAAAAGCGCAAAATACGATTTCGAAATCGAAGCCCATGAAGAAGGAGAATAAATAGAGATTACTTCATGGTTGGCGAGTGCGTACGATTTTTATGCACGAGTTGTGAAGGATCGCAATACGAACGAGTGAGCGCAGCGAACGAGTGAGTTTGCGATCCTTCGCAACGAGTGCATAATAAAAATCGTACAAACGAGCCAACCATGAAGTAATTTGTTTATTAAATGTGTATAGAGATCAATTTGATAACGACACGCTTTTGATATACAAAAACACAGCGAGCAACAAGATCGAAACTTTATGCATGAAAACATATTTATTACCGTTTAGTTTCTTTGTAATTTTGTTAATAGAAGTTAGACATTCTTTCCGAAAGATTTGAGATGTGCTGAATGTAAAAATATCTTGAATATGAGAATTATGTTTTGAGTCTCACTCCTATATTTCGACGCCATCTTGAAAGAAAATGTAAACAAATTGCCGCCACAATGACATACGACAATTTTTCACGTGTGAAGAATATCGTACGTCCAATCAAAAGCCGTGTATGGCATTTTTTCACACGTGAAAAACATCGTACGTCCAATCAAATTGCATGAAATTAATTTACACAGTCAAATACGATTTTTATTTCATCATTCTGCTGTGCATAGATCTCTATACACATATAATAAAGTATTTTCTGCACGGCGAATTTAGTTTGTGGGGCATAAGATTTAAATTCAATCGAACACAAGAAATAGCAAATTCAATAATTTTAACACGATATATCAGGACATAGCAGATGCATTCGATGTATGTGGAGCATAAGATTTATATTCAAGAAGAAGCACTGACCAAAACACATAAGGACAAGTGTCAAAGTAAACGATGTCATGAAAAATATGCAAATTGAAACTGTCTTTAAGTTATTCTTTACTTTTTCCTGTTTGAAATATTCAGGTAAATCAATAAACAGGTGCACCATGCTTGATCGCTGAACTTGTGTTAGCCGTTTTAAAAAAGGCTTTAAAAAGTAATAGTTTCTACCACACATTTAACGATATGCAACTAAATTTGTACATCATTATAGCAATTATTCTATATTCAGCACCTGTCCATAACCATACGCCTACATTGAGGGCCTTTGAGGGGACATTGAGGGCCTTTGAGGGGACATTGTGGGCCTTTGAGGGGACATTGTGGGCCTTTGAGGGACATTGTGGGCCTTTGAGGGGCCATTGTGGGCCTTTGAGGGGCCATTATGGGCCATTTGGAAACATCGTGCTAATTTTAATATCTAGAAACAAGCAAACCAAGATGACTTATTTTCAGGAACACATGCATGTTATAGCAACCGAAGAGGGCTTCCGTCAGAGCTACACAAGATCAAAACGCACTCCTTTAGGAATGAAGTCTAAGGTATATGGAGTGGAAACACTGAAGAGTTACGTCATAATTTCTGCAACTTTTTTATTGTATAACAACGTTATCATAATTATTATATGTTTTTATACTAATTTCATACCATTATATCTAGCCATTGTTGCAAATTTTTCATTAGATGGCCACGCGTTATCAATACTCGTCTCCTATATGTATATCTAGTGTTTCTCGTGCAATGTATAGTTTCTTCTATTCTTTTGAAAGTCAAGTCAATGATCATATATTCATTATAACCGTTGTATAAGTCCCAATAAAAAGTTTTCAATTATATAATTATATGGGGTGAATGTTATCAATAAGCGCTTGTATTTATATTATATATATATATATATATATATATATATATATATATATATAATATATATATATAATATATATATAATTATATATATATATATTATCATGTTCTCATTTTCCTACTGGGAATTCTTTTCCAAAATACGAGGGACTTTTTGTCGAATATTCCATAAATTAGAGGATTCACTGAAACCGAGCCCGCCGCACGCAAAAGATGACCAAACAAAAAAATCCAATTTTCTTTTGATGGCGAATGTTGGTCATCAAAGAAGTGCCACAGCACATTCAAGGAAAGTGGAAAAATGCTGATTCCATAACAAAGAACAGTCAAAAGACAAACAAGAAAGGTTCGTCTGTTTTGAATATGTCTTCTTCTTGATGTGTTTGAAGGACATACGTGTTTTATGTGTCTATTTTGCTGGACGAGTGCCTGACCAATTTTATAATAAATTCCAGACATGGATATCATTGGTATGAAATAGAAAAAGAAGACTTTGTAGCCGTAAAAGGACTTGACGTAAATACCTCGGACATTGTTTAACTGCATGAAGCATCTTGGTATGCTTGCCCCATAGCCTGCAATCAAGCCAAGAATGTAGCCAAAACTACACACAACCTTCAATTTCCTTCGAATGATGGCAGGTTTCAAGGGATGAAGAGTAGCGCGATAACGAAGCGCAGCGATGATCATCATCGTGTATATTCCTGCGACACCAAATATTGCACCCAGCTCTCTTACAAGACAATATGCGATGGAATAGTGAAATGTCTCGACAAAGTAAAGATTAATGTCATCAAGGAAAGTCAAAACCAGGACTCCCAGATCACAGATCGCGAGGTGTAGAACAGAGAAGTAGTAATTGTTCTTCAACAGCTTCTTTTGTCGTAATATGGAAATTACTAGAAATACATGCATGCAGCAACCCCTCGCCTCGGTTAAGCGAAATTAGTTAAGCATAGGGATGGTAACATGATAGTTGGTAAATTTTGTGTGGGTTGGGATGTTCGGAGGGTACTTGGTATTGTTGGTATGTGAGAAGAGAAGTATGGAAATATATTTCTGGAAGCGGAAGCACTGTAGTCATAGCAACCATAGGTAGCCCAATGCGCTGCATTACGTACGCCACTCGGGTCACGTATATAGTATATAATAATATAAGGTTGGCAAGAATATTTTATTTTCAATATACATCGTTTAAATATGATCAAAATTTTAACATCTATTCTATAAAATACGCCAAAAAAATAACAGCCCCTAAGTGTAGGGTAGTTTTACTAAATTTGTACGTCGTTTTTTGCAATGAAACGCGATTAAAAAATGAAAATATGCCAAAAGTTTGTTGAAATTTGCCGTGTCCCGATGCGGGATGCCTGTTGCCGTGCAAAAACATCAATTTGAAAACTCGTATACGCGATCCTATTGGTCATCACAAAACGTTCAAAGCTGCATGACCAATAGGATCGCGTATACGAGTTTTCAAATTGATGTTTTTGCACGGCAACAGGCATCCCGCATCGGGACACGGCAAATTCAACAAACTTTTGGCATATTTTCATTTTTTAATCGCGTTTCATTGCAAAAAACGACGTACAAATTTAGTAAAACTACCCTACACTTAGGGGCTGTTATTTTTTTGGCGTATTTTATAGAATAGATGTTAAAATTTTGATCATATTTAAACGATGTATATTGAAAATAAAATATTCTTGCCAACCTTATATTATTATATACTATATACGTCACCCGAGTGACGTACGTAATGAGCGCATTGGGCTACCTATGTAGCAACTCGCAACCAAAATCCCAACGGCCGTATATTTTCAAAGAATCAAAGTTTACCCTCATATTTTTGTGAAAAAAAGGCAAAAATACGACAAGATCATAACAATTTTTTGGAAGTTAAGTTACTCATCTATAGTCAGTGTTATGGTAAATTATTTTAATTATTAATTACCATGAAATATAACATCAGAAGTCTCATACGACTTCCGAAGTTTTATGTTTACGCCTCGACTGGTTTTTGCACGCAAATATTTTGAAAAAACTGAGTTTATAAATGAAATTATAATGTCGTCAATCACATAACACATTCAGATTTGTAGTGAAATACGTTTGAGAATACTAAAGTTGTGTTTACCACAAAAGAATGACTTTTATACCTGTGCCAGGTCTTATTTTCAATTGTAAAATCTTCCGACTTCATCATACACGTTGAAATTGGTCGAAAATTTAGTCTTTTTTTTGTTAAACCGTAAAAAATCCTGACCATATTCGAGTTTCCCTCTAATGTAATTAAAAATATATATATATTCCATATTTAATTATGAAAATATAAATAATATGAAAATATATTTATAAGTTTCTTCAAAATTTTGCGAAATGTTACAAATATTTATCTTGACCAATCAAGAGCTAAGTAGTTTACACTGGCGCATGCGCATAACGTGGAAGACCGTCCATGGCGTGAGGTCCATTGCATAATGGCGGACAACTTTGATTTTGCCTTTTTATATCCTGGGTGTAAATATCCGAGCGGAATTAGTACCCTCGCACGGTGCTCCGCACCGGCTCGGGGATAACCAAAATATTACCGAGAATGCCAAATGCAAAAACTAAAATCAAACAGCATCTGAACGCATCATATGTTGTATTGTTCATTGTTTCTTAAACCTTGTTTCTTCCGTTGCGAATATTTAACAATTTAGAATGAAACGGGCATCATTCGTCTCCCTCAATGATGATTTACGTACGATTGAAGATCAAAATACCAATATGTACTTCAATAAGGCAAGTAAAATACATCCATAGCTGTAAATTTACATAACTACAAATTGAAAAATATTTATTAAAATATCGTGGCATGTTTAACATTGCATAGAGCTCTCAGCCATCGAGGGTGAAAGCAGCTTTCCTATTGGTGCGCTCCGTTCGAATACATCCATGCCTACTTATGCTAGCCTGCAGGTGGGTTTGTACACATGTTCAGCAGGTGGAGAACTCCAACTAAAATAGTCGCCGTATTTGCTGCTGAAAGCTTATATAACTCAGGGCTTAGCATTAGCTACATAAAGATTGACGGAAAGTATGGAAAAAGTTCATTTGTGATCTAGAAATAAACATGAAACCGTATTTTTTACGCCTAGATCATAAATATTGCATGCAAATATATGTTTTCGAAATACGACTGAGTAATACGCGACCGGTCCGACCATTTTGGCCGCTTAATCGAAAGCGCCCCGAGTTTTGCCACTCAATATGAGTTTGAATTTTTAGAATACGGGCGTTAGTAAAACTTTGTACTATAATAATGTGGGTAACAACTGGCTAAAACGAACAGTTTTTGATGTTTCAGCCTCAATGCCTTGGTCAGCACATGCACTGTATTGCGAACTGAACGAAACCGTTGTGTTGAATCGACAAAGCATTTTGTCTGCAAAGCGTCGAGTCTTGATCGAAGTAACTAGAACAAAATAAATCATCACAGCTAGAAAGATTTTACTTAAATTAGTGCAGATGCAACGTTTGGCTGCGAAATTTTGTAAAATACGGAAAATATAGCCATGCGAAGTTGGCAAATTTTGTATACTTTTGTATTACGTGCGGAAATGTGTAACTAAATTAGTTACAAACTTCCGGTCGTAATACAAAAGTGTACAAAAATCGACAACTTCGCATGGCTATATTTTCCGCAATTTACAACAACACGCACCGAAACTTTGCATTTGTACTAATTTAAGTAAGATCTTTCAGAAAATGTCCTTTTTATCGCCGAGGTATAAGAAATTAGTCTAAAGCGCAAGTCGTCCATTCATTACCAATATCGGCTTTCAACTTTCAACCAAGTCAAATTGAATTTTTTTAAAAATTAACCTTAGCTTCACATTCTTGTGAGGCTTTTTTTAAACATCCTGCTTGTTTGCAAAACTGGGAAACCGGTAGAGTAAATTGACTCGCACGACTCGTTTCAGAGGAGTGGAACAAATGTTATAAGAGGCCAAGAAGAAGAAGAAGAAGAAGAAGAGGCGAGGCTCCGTTAGAGCTATGTATAGGACCACAACGCACTCCTTCCGGAATGCATTCTTAGATAAATGCGGAAACACTGAAGAATTATTGTTGCAAGAAGATGTTAAGAAAATGGCATTAAAATGGCATGAAGCCATAATTTTTACAACTATTTTATTGCATATTATTCTCATCATTAATATACTTTGTGCGAATAATTGTATGATCATATAGCCGCATATAGACTTTACATACGTATATTGTTGTAAAGTTTCCATTAAGGCGAATTTTCATTCAGTGCAAAATGTCGCGTGATCGATTTTTTGCGATCGCTTTTTTTTTAAATGTGTTCATTCAAGCTCATCTAAAGGGATTAGCTCGGCTTGACTGTTTGTATTTCAAAAGAAAGCTGAATGGAAATCCGCCTTTAGAGAGTACTTTTTTTGGTAGCTCATTTCAATTAGGCTTTGCCCTGTTGGGCCCCCATTCATTGTGTAAATATTCTTCTATTTATGGTGAAGAAACTGCATGTTACATTCAAAGAACTTCACGTTATCGGTGCTCGTCAATTCGTTTGTGCAAGGACGACGGATGATCGTTAAGTGACTGGAGGCTAATATTCATATTAATCAAATATTCACGTTTAGCATTATTAGGTCCTTTTGAAATTGACTGTTTTTATCGTCCTTGTGTGTTCCAAGGACTATATTTTTACTTCTATTGTCAATTGATTCATTAACTCCCAAGCGCCTCACGCTAACAGCATCAGTAATATAGCTTTTTCTCCTGCATCTCATGCAGGTTTTTGAAATTATAATACATATTTTAAACTATATTAACCATGATATTCGCCCTTTCTTTTACATATTTCTTAAATAAGTAAATTTTGTTGTTTCTACAATGAATTCATTTTCTTACAAATGTATATACTATAATCTTGTCTTCTTATATAACTCCATTCATGTATACATGTCTCCTCGGAAGAACTGCTTGATTTGTTTCGTGATTTTTTAATTCACACAGGAGCAAAGTTTCCAAACGGCAGCGATTTCATATCAAGTATATGCCGTAGAAGAGGATTTAAGAATGTGCAGAGTGCGCAGAATATTACCCAGATAAAAATAACAAAGTGTAACCCTGATGTGAATAATAGAAATTCAAAAGAAAACCTTAATTGAAATGGAAACAGGATCACGTTTGTTTCTGTGTTTTTTTCATGTTCTTATTCTCCTGCTCCGGATACTTTTCCAAAATACGAGGGACTTTTTGTCGAATATTCCATAAATTAGAGGATTCACTGAGACCGAGCCCGCGACACGGAAAAAATGACCAAACAAAAAAATCCAGTTTTCTTTTGATGGTGAATGTTGCTCATCAAAGAAGTGCCACAGCACATTCAAGGAAAGTGGAAAAATGCTGATTCCATAACAAAGAACAGTCAAAAGACAAACAAGAAAGGTTCGTCTGTTTTGAATATTATGTCTTCTTCTTACTGCGTTTGAAGAATATACGTGTTTTATGTGTCTATTTTGGTGGACGAGTGCCTGACCAATTTTATAATAAATTATTGACATGGATATCATTGGTATGAAATAGAAAAAGAATACTTTGTAGCCGTAAAAGGACTTGACGTAAATACCTCGGACACTGTTTAACTGCATTAAGCATCTTGGCATGCTTGCCCCATAGCCTGCAATCAAGCCAAGAATGTAGCCCAAACCACAAACAATTTTCAATTTCCTTCGACTGATGGCAGGTTTCAAGGGATGAAGAGTAGCGCGAAAACGAAGCGCGGCGATGATCATCATCGTGTATATTCCTGCGACACCAAATATTGCATCCAGATCTCTTACAAGACAATACGCGATGGAATAGTGAAATGTCTCGACAAAGTAAAGATTAATGTCATCAAGGAAAGTCAAAACCAGGACTCCCAGATCACAGATCGCGAGGTGTAGAACAGAGAAGTAATAATTGTTCTTGAACAGCTTCTTCTGTCGTGATATGGAAATTATAACCAAAATATTACCGAGCATTCCAAATGCAAAAACTAAAATCAAAGAGCATCTGAACGCATCATATATGATATATGTTGTGTTGTTCATGGTTTATTTGAAGATGCTTAAATTTTGATCACCGTTGTGAATATCATCAGGCTAACGGATAAATTTTGCGTCAAACGGACAAATTTGTTTACGCTTCCTCGCGTTGCCGATAAGTGATTCATATCAAATTTAGATAGGGTTTTCCGGAATCGACTTTCCTATTGGTGCGCTCCGTTCGAATACATCCATGCCTACTTATGTTAGTCTGCAGGTGGGTTCGTACACATGTTCAGCAGGTGGAGAATTTCAACTAAAATAGTCGCCGTATTCGCTGCTGAAAGCTCATATAACTCAGGGCTACATAAAGATTGCAAATTTTGCGTCAAACGGACAAATCGGTTTACGCTTCCTCGCGTTGCTGATAAGTTATTCATATTAAAATTCAATTCATTTGTACTTCAAAGATAGAAAATCGATAAATATAACAATCGAATTAAACAATAATGTTCAACGTTGTAGAATTTCGTTTCCGAGGAAAAAGGGTTTCCATCTTGACATATGTGAGCAGGTGAAGGTTTTACTCTGAGAGACGAAGATAATCGTTGATCTTGGGTGCTAAGCTCAAGTCACGCATATACTTTGGGTGGGAATTAGGAGTGACTAGTCAGTCCTGTAGATTGGCGGAAAAGATCAAATGGAACAAGCTGGAATGTTATCTTATAAGCAATGTCCAATGAAACCAAAATTTGCTTGGCAAATTCATAAACATCGTATGCCATTGTATTCGCCATGTGTTTTATATCAGCCATGTCTCCGTAGAAAAGATATACAGGGTGTCCTAAAAAGGGTTCGTCTCAAAAGAAGCCGCTCTCAGTTGTTGTTGATTCCCTCCTGAGGTCGGGAACCTGAATAAGTGACCGACAAAGCAGGCGAGTTAAAAAGTAAAATGTTCTTGTTTATGATGTGATATGATTATATTCTGATATGATTGAAAGTAAAACAATGGACCGTGCCTTTCAACATGTCCCCTGTTTCGTTGCATCATTGCACGTGGTTTCTTGCGTTGAGTTTGCAATTTAATATGATTTTATATTTTGCTGTTCGGTTTATAGACGCAAATCTATTAGAAAACCTGAACGTATATTCCTTGCGTCGTTGCATGGGCGTTTTGTTCCAGATGGTTGCAGCTGTTATCGGTGGGAGAGGTCTTTCACGCAAGTGGTTTGTATAATTGTAATATACGTTGTTGCCGGGAGACAAAGATAAAGTACAGTGAGTAGGTTATTGTTATAAATTTTATATTTAGTTATTTAACATAATTTTGTGTAAAGGACGTTTAAGATCTGATTACTGTCAAAGTACAATTGCTGTTTCGCAACTTGTTTTGAAATACTGTACTTCAAAAACCTAGCTTTACATTTTGTTGAAGAACCAACAGACACACGAAAATTAGGCATGTTCTTAAACCGCCGTAATTTTTTCATTTTTTCGCATTGTGCGTCTTATATGCTCCCTTCGATTTAACTATTTTATTCCACAAGTTACGATGCAAGGTCAAGGACGAATAAATTATCGAAAATTAGAACCATGGGGCGGGTTGTTCGAAAAGCGTTTAACACGATGGATAAGGTAAAAATGGAAAACAAAATTATCAGTATTTATTGTATTGAACGAAATGCTGAAATGTTTCGATATAAATAATTTAATTTTCAATTGAAGAACATATTTAATGCATAAGATATAGTTTCAGTCATTCACAAAATGTATATAAGATTGATTTTAAACTTTGGCTTATCCACCGTTTAAGCTAAACGCCGTACGAACAACCGGCCCCTGGAGTGAGAGTTATCTCGGCAAAATATCTCTGCACAACGAAGATAACAAGACCTGCAACGGTTTACTTTAAAATTCAGTGAACAGTAAACTTCACAAGAAATTTCCTTACTTCTTGCCGGCGCCACTTCAGTCAAGCCAATTTAAAGCCCTTATTTACTTGTCTGATATCTTGAATCTAATAAACTCAAGATCATCACGTTCAATTTTGCTTAAGTCTTGTATATTACCAGAAAAAGCGATCGTTTCATTCAGTTCTCTTCCACTATTGTAATACATTGTCTTAATTTTCATATTCAGTATTTTATTGGTTCCATACTTCGTCATAATGGGGTTTAACTGTGTGGACCTATTTGACATTTGAACGCTATTAGGAATTCATTCTACTCAGCACCTGTCCATATTGGCTTCTCATTGCAAAATTGTTTACGAAAAATAATATAATTTGAGGCTGACGATTGACTTCAAAATATTTGCGTCCTATCTTCTCTGACAAAAACTTCCCTTCAATGGTGTTAAAAAAATTGCCTGAGATTGCCTGAGATTTTGATAAAAAAATTAAATATCTCGATTTTTATCCCGCATCGGGATAGTAATTCTTTTTTCATTAGTTGTTATATAATTATTATCACATCTAATCAGCAGTTGCTTAAAGACGCTGCCACGCGGCTCCCTGGTTATCGTGCAATGTGTCTTACAAAACGTTATATCCCCCAAGACACCAATTTTTACATTCGCAGTCAGTATATAATTCCTTTTGATAATCCATTAATGAAACGACCTTTCAATTCGAATTGGGATACTGGTCTACTGTCCCAGTGTTTCTCATGCATCATGTATAGTTTCTTCCATTGTAGTGTTATTGTATCATAAACCCCGCAGAAGCAACCGTCATTAACAGAAATAGATAAAATGGTTATTTCTTCTGGGATGTGATGCATGTTTTGTAAATCAAATCAATGATCATAATCTATTGTAACTGCATACATACATAGATAGGTTGTGCATGTTTAAAAGTTTCATTAACGGTCCGCTCCTTATCAATACGCACTCGTCCACCGTCGAATGTTTCCTGATAAAGTAATTTAAAGTAATTTTCTTGCGAATGTTTACTACAAATTTCTTAATTCTTCCACAGACCAAGTCGTCAATCTACAAGAACAACGGGTGTCATTTTACTGTACACAGTAACCGCTTGATTTTCTTTTAGTTTCATTTGCGACTAGAACAACCTTTCCAAAATGCCAGCATTTTTTTATCAAATATCCCATATATAAGAGGATTTATTGCATGCCATCCAGCGATGTGCACAACACGAGACAGATAGTAAAACCAAACTGGAAATTCCATATCAAAAAATAGTCGCATTGGATTATAAACAGTAAAAAGCACAGTACTTACTCCGAAACAAAGAACGGTCCCGAGACAAACAAGAAAAGTTCGTCGATTTCGAATATATCTGCTTCTTACTGCGTTTGAACACACACGCTTCATGTGTTTGTTTTGTTTCATGAGAGCTCGACTAATCTTGTAATAAACCACGGCCATAAAGAGTGTTGGGGACAAAAAAAGACATGCTACGAAACCGAAATATGAATACCAAAACCAGGCATCGTCGAAGACTCTGAGACAAACTGGTACGCGTGATCCATAACTTGCGATCAGGCCAAGAATGTAGCCCAAACCACAGACAATTTTCAATTTCCTTCTGCTGATGGCAGGTTTCAAGGGATGAACAGTGGCGCGATAACGAAGAACTGCAATGATCAACATCATATATATTCCTGCGACAAGAAAGCCGTGAACTGTACCGAAGACCAGGCAATATGCGTTGGAATGATTAACCGCCCGAACTAGAACGTTAATGTGATCTAAGAAATATATAACACACAATCCTAGATCACAGATAGAGAGGTGTAAAACAAGAAAGTAGTAGTTGTTCTTTAACAATTTCTTTTGTCTCAATATTGAGATGATGACCAAAATGTTGCCCAGAATTCCAAATGCAGCAACTGAAATATAGCAATATGCGAAGATATCCCTTCCTATCTTCCCCATCGCTCTTTGAAGATATGTGAATTTTGACTTTCGTTTTTAATATAAACAATTCAAAACAAAACTGACAGCTTTTTTACGACAGTCCTTTCACATAACATACGCGACAAATGGCGAATGCAATAATTTTATCGGGATATACGAAAAATACCAGATGTGTTCCACCAATGAGAACCAAAACACGTAACAATTTTATGCAAAATATTCAAATTTTGCCACACATTCAACTAAATATGTATGTAACTACATCGTTGAATAAATATTTTTGTGTAAAGATTTCTAATATGAAGATTTACTAATGATCGGGCAGTGTTTGTGCGTGTTAAGACTCCGTTATTCCCAAGCTCCTATATAGTAACAAGCAATAACAATAAGTAATAACAGAAACATATTATTTAGTATATTACTCCCGTCAATCGGTGAATTTTGGACCGAGAAATATAGAGATCAAAAATTAAATTTCAAAACTATTTTGAAATAGCAGACGAAAATTAAAATTTAGACTTAGCTAAACGCAAGTTTGTTACCAGCTTTAACTCGTCTTGAACTCGCGCAAGCGCATAACTAAAAAAGCGCCAAAAAGTCCATCACACAATGGCGGACTTCAACTAAGAAAGTCGGTGAATTTCGGCGCATTAGTTAAATAGATTAGCGGCAAAAGCCATAGAAAAAAGTTAATTTGTGATTTTAACATGAACATGAAACCAATTTTCTTTGCCCAATTTATCATTATTGCATGCTATGTTTTTCCTTATGTAAACGGCGTTCACAAGTGATCGACCGCCGACCTTACTTCCGTAGTTAAGCCAAAGCTCTTATATACTTGGCTGATATCTAGAAGTCAATAAACAAGAGCATCACGTTTACTTAAGTCTTGTATATTACCAGAAAAACCGATCGCTTAATTCAGTTCTCTTCCACTATTATACTACATTGTCTCAATTTTCATATTCAGTATTTTATGGCTTCCATACTTCCTCATCCTGGGGTTTAACTGTGTCTACCTATTTGATATTTGAACGCTATTAGGAATTTATTCTATTTAGCAGCTGTCCATATCGACTTCTCATTGCAAAATTGTTTGCGAAAAATAATATAATTTGAGGCTCACGATTGACCTCTAAATATTTGAGGCCTCGATCTTGTCTCACAAAACTTCCCTTCAATCGTGTTAAGACAAGTGCCTAAGATGTAGAATTTATAAAAAATAAATATTCTCGACGTTTTAAGCGAAAGGCCCCTATCGGGAGAGTAATTCTGTTTTAATCAGTTGTTATTATCATATCTCATGAGCAGTTACTTCAAGACGCTGCCACGCGGCTCCCTCGTTATCGTGGAACGTGTCTTACAAAACATATATACTCCAAGACACCAATTCTTAGATTCTCAGTATATAATTCCTTCAGATAATTCATTAATGAAACGACCTTTCAAGTCGAATTAGAATCCTTTGACAATTAATCTTACTTCATCATTTTTTTGCGGGCCATTTTGCAGACATCGTGCTAATTTTAATAATTAGGAACAC
This sequence comes from Dendronephthya gigantea, assembly GCF_004324835.1. NCBI lineage: Eukaryota > Metazoa > Cnidaria > Anthozoa > Malacalcyonacea > Nephtheidae > Dendronephthya > Dendronephthya gigantea. The sequence goes on along the minus strand of NW_021163033.1, from coordinate 1,570,961 downwards.
GCAGAACAAGATGGCTTGTTTTTAAGAACACATGCAGGTTATAGCAACCCAGAGAGGGAAATTAAAGGTTAAGGAGGCTTCCGTCAGAGCACAGTCGGAGCTACATATAAGATCAAAACGCAAAGTCTTAGACAAATGGCATAGAAGTACTGAAGGGTTATTCGTGCAAGAAAATGTCAAAAATCATTTTGATTTACCGATTTACCAATATTGCATGCTTATGTTTTCGTTATTTAAACAACGCATTGGCGTTCACAAGTGACCGCCGACCCTTACTCCTTGCCGGCGCCACTTCAGTCAAGCCAAGGCTCTTAACAAGCCTCCTCGTACAAATGACTGAGATTCCCTTCACGACTGACCTGCGCCTTACGAAAATTCTAGACCGATTTAACAATAGCGTCTTCAACAATTTCGATGGTGCGTCGATTAAGCGCCAAATTTGAAAATTATTAGTGCGGCGCTCATTCGGGGGCGGCGCTCAATCGAATAAATGCGGTACTGTCAAAGTAGAATTGCTGTTTCGCGACTTGTTTTGAAATACTGTGTTTCAAAAACCGAGCTTTACATATTGTTGATGAACCAACAGAGGCACGCGAATATGGGGCACGAAAATTAGAACCTTGGGGTGGGTTGTTCGAAAGGCGTTTAGCACGATGGATAAGTCAAAAATGGAAAACAAAATTATCAGTATTTATTTTATTGAACCAACTGCTGAAATGTTTCGATATAAATAATTTAATTTTCAATTGAAGAACAGATTTAATGCATAAGATATAGTTTCAGTCATTCACAAAATGTATATAAGATTGATTTTAAACTTTGGCTTATCCACCGTTTAAGCTAAACGCCGTACGAACAACCGGCCCCTGGAGTGAGAGTTATCTCGGCAAAATATCTCTGCACAACGAAGATAACAAGACCTGCATGCTACGGTTTACTTTAGAATTCAGTGAACAGCGAACCGATTCTTCTCGAGCACTGACATCTGAGGCGACTCAGTTTCTCAGTTTGCTTGCAATTATTAGCATGCATTTAGTTCAATAATGTTTATAAATTATTACAGTTAATAATATTCAGGAACGGCCGTTATACCGCAATGCGTTTCAACTGTTTACAAATCTCGTTTACACTATAGTTTAAGGGGTTATTCACATGAGCCCGCTTATTGTTGTTACGACTACACGACTTCCAGGATCATGTTATAATTATACACATTTTAACACCTCAAAGTCATCTCACCCTAAATAGGCCGTAGGATGAGCATCCAAAAGATGCAATTCCGTTGCACCCCTCGTGGAACTACATAATTTTCACATGAATCAATAGATAAAAACTTACTTTATCAGAATCCGTCGCTCCCCAAGTGAAACAGGTGCACAATTGGGAAAAAAATCCCTCCAAAGTTTGCTATATTCGCGCTTCGAAATATTCGAACCGCCATTGTTTTAGTAGCAAATACGCATGCGCATGTCAGCCATTCAGCCAAACTCGCACTGCGCACGCGCAGACAGGAAAAATGGATTTTCCCTGTGGGTTTTCCCCGATTTCCCGTGTAAAAATAACAAAATAAAATCACGGAATAAAGATCAAACCTTGTAATATTAACGAATAAATACACACACATTAAATATTGTTAAAACACATTGTACATTTTGCTTGCTCATATGCTAAATCACTTCAATTCATTGGCTATTGTTTCAAAATACCGTTTTAACGTATAATTCTACTTATTAACAACTTAATTCAATAAAAAATTGTGAGGTAAAAAACCCACCTGTATCAAACAGGATGGAGAATATATATATACATACAACTCACACAATCAAGAAACAAGTTAAATATTTCGCTTAAATATAGCCTTGGAATGCTATCCCGTTTCTGTAACTCAGTACTTGCACTTTGTTCCCTTTGAATGATAATGCCCCCAGTGATGTGAGTTGTCCCTTTGCCAGATCTAGTTTCTTCTGAGAAATCATCATTATCCCATGCAAGAGTAGTTGGAACATCACTAACAAAGCCTGGAGGAATAGCAGAATCATTGGATATATTCATCTGTGCAAGGGCAGTTTCATGGCACAATACAAATGAGTGTGACATGCAATGTCCAAAGCCACTCAATAGAAAAATCACTGAGGCTGAACCTGTCAGTTGTCTAAGTGCCATGGCAAGTGCTATGCTCTTGGGTGTAGGATTCCTTCCCCCAGATGCTAAATTCAGAAGGTCTTGTACAATTAATGTTAGTTTGGCATTGTTCTTGCCCTCAATTGGCACGTACTCACTTAAAGTTGGCTCTGAAGAGAATCCACAAGTCCAAGCCGAGACATTAAAAAGTTCACATGGAACCACTTTTTGCACATTATCCATTGTCAAATCAGATGCCAATGGTGGCCAACGAAGATTCAGTTTTGGTATATCTTGGACCTTTTGGCGAAGAATCAATGCAGCATTGTATAGAATTTGTAACTCATTGACTCTCGAATTTTCCTCAGTTTCTGTGTTGGAATTCAGATCATCATCATCAATGGTACCGGTGTAGCTCTCTTCATCAAAGTCTTCATCGTTGTTTTCTGACTTGTTTGACATATGTTCCTCAACCAATTCGGAAGAATCCAAATTTTCCACATATACAATCTCACTAACATTTCTCATTTTCGGTACTTAGAACACAAGTTGGGGATAACTTTTCATCAGTTGTTGCTTGAGTTTAAAAGCTCTATATTTAGATGCATCCACATTCTCGGTGTCCTTAGCAATGACAACAAATTTCTCCAGCAAATCTTTCATATACCTTATTTGCTTATTTGCAATGACCTCAGTCTCGATTACTTTCTTACAGAAGACATCATAAGACTTCTCGTACACTGATGTAGATCTTTCAATCTCCAATTGCTTCTTTGTCTCTCTGGTGAGAAATTTTGTATAATTGCAGTAGCAAACTTTGTGATAGGGGACTTCCAGTGCTACACAGTCTTTCCCCCGGATTTGCACAAGTATCCGTTCATCATTCTTTCTCTCGGCAGCTGTACGTAGAAGACCAGCATCAATTATTTCTGCCAACATGAGTGGGGTTCTTTTTCTCTTCTTAGTTACCTGGTGTGAACAAAACTATTAAACTAAATATCTGCTAATAACACAGTTGGATGTTTGTAGCATTAAAAACTATTTTACCCTAAATAAACTTAATTGACCACAATTCAAGATATTTTAAAACCAAACTCGAGAATGCTGTGCTACTAGTACACATTGCACTATTGCACTAGTATAATTATATCTATCAAAATGACCATACCTTGTCTAGTGAGGACCAAGAGGCGTCTCTTCCACAAACAATACATATCTCTGGACTCGTTTCTTTTAGGCAAGGTCTTATTAACGCCTGCGACTGATTGGCGTGTAATTTTTCGTCTTGGTTCTATTGGTTCCACTTCCACATGTAGTTCTTCGGTAGAAGTTACAGTTTTAGAGCTAGTTCCTTCTCCTTTTTCTTCTTTTCGCTGTTGTCTACGGATATTCTCTTCATCAGAAAATCTCTTCCAGCATTTCATACGATGGTACCATTCTAAGTTAATGCTGTCAGGGTTCTTCTCCTGTTCTCCATGTATGAATTGACAGATCCGTCATCGATGTTCTCGTACGATTTCTTAGCTATTTCAGCTTGTTGACATTTAAGTTTGGCCCATTTAGACCTACACTCAAGACATTTCTTAAGCCCTTGGCGTGTAACTTTGCAAAGTTGCTCCGTAACGCCAACAAAATGAATAAAACATGAGGATATTCGAGTTTTATAAATATTTTCAGCCATGATTGTTTTGCATAACTAAGCGTGTTTCCACTTTGAAGCATGTGTGTGCTTATGCGCGTGCGCAGTGCGAGTTTGGCTGACAAGCGCATGCGTATTTGCTACTAAAACAATGGCGGTTCGAATATTTCGAAGCGCGAATATATAAAACTTTGGAGGGATTGTTCTCCCAATTGTGCACCTGTTTCGCTTGGGGAACAACGGATTCTGATAAAGTAAATTTTTATCTATTGATTCATGTGAAAATTATGTAGTTCCACGAGGGGTGCAACGGAATCCGTTTTCTAAGCATCTTTTGGATGCTCATCCTACGGCCTAAAACCTCTTCGTTAAACCTCTGCTATTAAAGCGGGCCATGTAAACAGCCCGTAAACTGAGCATAAAACGTCTTATCGGATCAAAATGAAGCTGTGATTTTTTACATGATTACCATCCCCAAAACTTAAAACGTTATCTACTAAATATTATATGTTTTCCCCACTGAGAATTCCCCAGCAAAATTAGCCCTCAAAACTATAAGCCTTCGCTTGTTTATTTGCATTATTATATTGCGACTTCTCAACCTCGTGGTAGAATAAATTTACTCCGCCGGTCGCGAATTTACGCTCGTTCACAACAAAATTTAGAGCTTCCTACCTTGCATCGTCGCTAAATTCATACTTAGGAACATCCACACAGACATTTAACTGATTTAAGTGCTGTTCAAGCAAGTCAAAATCCAGTTTTAACAAAAACATTATTGCAAGCAAAGCCTGCATTGTTCAATGTTTTGTTTCTTCGCCGTGAGAAGACAAATTTGAGCGGGGAAAGAATTGACCAATCACAAAGCAATGTTTCATACCTCACGAAATAAATTTGCATATTTATGCCTGCTCTTCTCAATAGAGGTAGGGGAGGTGGGGGTGGGCCATGGGAACAAATTTAAAGTATTTAAACAGTTAAAGCTAGTTCAATATGTATAGATTGTCTTTTCAAAACATTAATTCAGTTATTTAATTCAGTTTGTAACCGTCGTTATGAAATCGTCATGATCCATGGTCCAAAGGCTAACGTCCAGGTTACAACATGCTCTTAATCAACAACGGGGTAAAATAGCAATTTACTTTGTATGCATGCCATGTATGCCGGTTTTTGAAAATCAAATCGATAAACATAGATTCTGTTTAAACGTTTTCATTGATGGGCTAAAACGTTATCAATACGTACTCATCTGCGGTTCAATCACTTCAATGTTTCCGTTTAGATAAAGTTTTTTTTGTACTATTATTCTACGTTTTCTACATCTCATCACGAGGTATTTAAAGTACCAAAATTTTTAGAGTACAAAATAGTGTTTGTACAATAGAGTGATAAAGTTTTTTAATTCGTAAAAGGGCCACGGTGTCCATCGCCAAGAACAACGCCTTGTCGTTTTGCCGTACACATTAGCTAAGTGCTTGATTTTCTTGTGGTTTCATTTCCGACTAGAACAACGTTTCCAAAATGCCAGTAATTTTTTATCAAATATCTCATAAATAAGAGGATTTATTGCGATCCAGCAATGCGCACAATAAGACCCAATAAGATAAGCAAATCATGGCCATGGGTTTCTCTATTCTATCACTTCTTAATGCTAATTGGTAAAAAATCCGTTTCTAAGCATCTTTTGGATGCTCATCCTACGGCCTAACGCTCTTTCGGGAAATTACGTAGTGTGTTCTTAAACCAGTATATTTTTTTGGACCTCAAAGTATATACGACAATCGACATGCCTCAAAAGGAGACTGAAACGGCTACGCATATATTTTCCTCTCTTGTCAATCACACTGTTGACATTCAAAATTGATTTGTAATATGCCTGCCGTTGTAATATGAACCGCACACAAATCCTGTAATCCGAGCCGCTTACAATTAAACAGTGCTCTTAATACTTGTCTGTTTACAAAGCGTTGGCAAGGACGTAACGAAGGGAAAATTGGCAAAATTCGTGACATTTATCAGGTAATCTAACGTGAATGAACTTCATTAAACGAACTGTATTCAACCTAGACGCCATTGTGGCTAGCTGTGAGTTCTGACGCCATCTTTCTTCAATGATATCGGTCTATTGTATGTCGTCGACAATTTGTAAACGTGCTGCCACTGGCAATACTGACGGCAAATGTCGAAGGCGAATATACAATGGCAAATATTCATTCGACTATGTTAACCTGCCATTGGCAGACGTCGAAGATAACCCGTCAAGGAATTGTTCAGAAGCAGCCAAGAATCCAGAGGAAAGAAAAAATGCATGGCGAAGGGAATTCACTGAAAAATTAGGGATTTCTATTCTTAACAAGGAAATTCACGAGCGGCTTAAAACCACCGAAAAAGCACAACTAGACTGGCTAACGCCGTGCTTTACAACCCTAAGCGATGAACCGAATTTGTCGATGCAGCGACGCTGTTTTTGCGAGTCAATTGGGCCAAGATTTTGCGAGGTTTGTCGACGAAAGGTGAATAAAGATCTGAGCAATAGAATACCAAGGATGATATGCGATTTGAGGAACTCTGATGACGAGGTATCTTTGCTGGAAAGGGCGGAATACTTCGTGACGCCTGAGCCAAAGTTCAGTAGACATCTTAAGCAAGCAACGAGTTTTTATCGAGCTGGGGGGTATAACAGTTCACAAGAAGATCGAACAGCTCCAAACACGGACGAAGATCAATATTTATCCACTAAACACCATCGAAAACATGTATCGTCCCGGGCGTCCAGCTATTCATCCCTGAGTTCCAACAATTCGGGAGATTCGAACGAGGTGCCTCAAAATAGTCCAAATATATCCCCAGTTATCCACGAACTACCAATCCTAAATACCTCGAATTGTTTTTCTGCTGTTAAATCTGATCATCAGCCTGTACTTACCCCCAGCAATATCAACTTACCTTCGTTACTACCAGCAGTGAAACGTGATGTAGATATCCACGATGATACTGTGAAATCCCCTGACATCCTTGTAATCGATGAACATATGCTTGCGGATACCCCTCAATCACCTGAGCTAACACCAACTGAAGCTGATATCACCTATGATTCACAAATTTTTCATATCACCCATGAGCTACGGAGTATACATGAACTCAAAGCCGAATCATGTTCCCCCAACAACACCGAAAATCAAAATGTGTTCCCAGTTATACACGAACATCCCTCAAACAAATTTGATGATGAGGAAAATTCTGCTCCACAAAGTGGAAACGTGTTAAGTTCATCAACCATTTCTCAGTCAGACAGAAGTTCAAAATCGCTCAAAAATGATACAAAACATACTCCAAGCACTGTCCTATGTGACGAATCTAATGCATTACCAAAGTTACCTGATCCTGTTGAACCAGTTCTACTGGAATTGAAGTGCATAAATTTTAGCATATATGATTATGATTGCGAATTGGATAAATGAATGTAGGTAAGCTTGCCTGTTTGGTTTTGTCGTGGAACTGAATAGTTCAGGGAGGACGTAATCTGTTAATTTATACATCATATTTGAACTTGTTTTATTAATAGTTTAATTAAATCCCTGTTTTGACACTCCGTGTTCATATTACTGAGGTGAATATATAAGTAATTCTATAGGTAACTATCTCGACTGTAGTGACACTAGTTAATACCCCTCTCTCCCTTCAACTCAAACTAAAGGTCTTCATTATCACATTAACTTTCAGGGAACAAGGAACTTTGAATTCCCTGCCTCGTTCCAGCCCCCTCCCCCCCATACTCCTATAATTAGGCCACGTGCGTAACTGTAGAGGTGGTTCAAGCCAACTTGATATGGCCAATTCATTTAGACATAATAGCTATACAGAAACAACTCATTTTTCCACACAATTCTCAAGTGATTTCTGATGTCTGCTGAGTTGCGTTGACTGACTGAAGCTCTTTCCGCATTTTCGACATTTGAATGGCCGTTCTCCCGTGTGCGTCCTGATATGATTACTGAGTGTCGTTGAGCCGCTGAACGTGCGCCCGCAGTATCCGCATTTGAACGGCTTGTCACTGACGTGATCGACCACGTGACCCCGAAGCTCATCAGGATTCGAAAACGAGGCTGTGCATTGACCGCATTGGAAAGGCTTCTCGGGCGTTTTATCGCAGACATGCATTTGTAACGCTATACGCTGACTGAATGTCTGTTCACATTGACCACATCGCCAAATATGCGTCTCGTTGAACGAACTTAAGCCAAAATATTCGCTTGCTTGTACCTCGCCAATCTAAACAGATTAACCGATTGATTGATCAATCGATTGATTGATGAATCGATTGATTGATTGATCAATGATGGAATTGGAGGATTGCTTGATTGATTTGTTTTAAATTGCTCCCTTCAGCGAATTTCATTTTGTTAGCATCACAATGCAAAATTGCCAATTTTTTTGGACATTTACCTGATCAATCTTTTCCATCTCTGTACGTCGGTAACCTTTTTCGTAACCATGGATAGCTGAAAAGATCGAAAAAAAGAGTTTTTAATACTTTTTTCCGCGATTCGATTATTATCTATCTCATGCGCAGGATCATGTACGACTAATTGAGCTGTGCGATTACATATTTTCGCTTCGAAAGGCGTTTGGACAGGATAAAATGAAGTCGTGGCATTGCTTCAAAATCATAAGAGCGATTCGGGAATAATATTTTACCTGGCACCATGGGTGGAACAGCTTCAGTACCAGCCATGGATATTCGCTCTATATCCATGCTGTCAGAATATCTATCGTCATACCACACCAACAGTTCCGTGTACGGCACGATATCTCTAAATGCACGGTAGTACAGATTTCCAGCGTATTGAAACACAGTCATGTTCTGTTCCTCTTTATGTCGGGCGCACTGAATCATGCTCATCCAGTTTGAAAATTTCGCATCGTTGCCATCGACATAATGACTAAGCTTGCCATCTTTGTAGATCTACAGGAGGGCGAATTTTCAATAATAATTTCACTTTATCGCACAAGAACTATATATAATCAGTACATATAGTCTACAATTATAGACGCTTATACCTCCCACATGTGTCCATTGTCCCGGTCGGCAGTTAGTTCCTCGGGTCTAACCACCTCTCCCTCGAAAGGTCCGATCCAAGTTCCAACTGGGATGAATCTCGAACAATACACGCCAAAACTACTCCCGGGTATGGTGGATACGCAGGGAAACATCCCGGGGGGATATTTTACATCTTTGATTTCTTTAACTCCTTCTGTAACAGAAAGAGACACACACAATGATAGTGCACCAGGTCTTTGTTAACGTTGTTCGTCGGGTAACATAATCATTTCAACTATACATAGCTGAGTACTAAGAATTTGGCAGCGGGCAACAATTTTTCACTTATTGGCGGAAAACATTGCATTTGTTTAAAGTCATGTGACTACGAATGAGCCAATCACATTTAAGATACACAGCACCTATATAACAAACATTTTTACTGTAGCAGTTTATCAATTTGTTTACCTTTCAATGGCTGAACAAGCTTTGAACTTCTTCCGTACAGATAAAATTCTAGCAGTTGAGATGAAAACATTTCATCTTCGCGGTCATTTCGAGGTCGCTTTGGCGAGCCGGCGGCATTGTCGTTGATGCTTGGTGATTGAACTGATGGCGAGCATGCAGATTTTGGAGAATGCCGTTTTCTTTTCTAAAACAGAAAGATAAATATGTCGACATCAAGCTTTTGCATTCGTGAAGACTAAAAACTGAAATCTCTGTAGCGCTTCCAATCGTTCTTGAACATCGAGCGAAATTTGTCTTTTCTTTCTTGAATGCAAAATAATCTCAACCAGTTTATGTGAAGGATTTTCGCGTTCTAGTGATATAGTGATATACAAGAATGTTTCCTGGGACAGTATACGATACTCTTCTAAATGGTAAATAATAATTGGGAAAGTGTGAACTCTGTTCGTTTGTACATTTAAATAGCTAAGTGTCAGTAATAATGCTATTCGCATTCATGTTGTGAAGTAGTTTCTGAATTGCATTCAAACGTAGAAATTAGTATTCAAGTCAACATTATTAGCCGTGGGTATTAGGTTGGTATTTTATAGCTGTGGGTATTAGGTTGATATATGCGTGGATGACAAATTTTGGACATCGTCCAAATCTCCGCTGAGATAGCGGGTTTCTAGGATCTTAAGAACATAACAAACATGGAATAATTGAAAAATACTTCAAAGGAACTTAAGTTTACGTGGATAGTTTTGTCTGCTCTATTTGAAGATACGTGATGGAATTTGGTGTCAAATATAAGGCTCTATTAATTAGGCCTGTAATGACCAGGTAACTTTGCGTCTCCTTGATGAAACAACACTTGTTTTTACAGATAGCTTTCTATATGTTATTGTAATCACTCCACATTTCACAATATAGGCTAGAAACGTTACATACATGAAAGCAATTTAAAATGGACATGCACAGCTATATCAAATAAACCCGGATATCCTGAATATTAAAACAAAACAAGCAACTATATTTATAATATGAATCGTTAACAAGGATTTAGGAAAAGCTTTCTCGATACTAACCTCATCTCGTTTGCACTCCATCGTTATGAAACACAAAACACGACAGGCTATTCAGCTAGTGATGTCTTTCCGACACAGGCAAGTATTGCATGTGTAAACACAAAGTTTCAGCCGTCAGTAACGCCGACTTGCAAAAAACACCTAAATGTTTAAAAACAAACGGCACGTTTTGTTTTTTCGGCGTACTGTGTTTTGGTTAAAAAACTATTAACTACCTGCCGCAGAAAAAACAACCGCCAAAATTGACCTGCAAAAACATAATTTCTTTACGTTTGTCGCAAAACAAAAACTATACAAAGAATTATACACTCTGATGAATGATTTCAAATGACACATCGAAATTACTTAGTCTTAACGGGCGAAAATCACGGTCGGTGACATTTACGTAAAGTTTGGAGAAATGGCTGTAAATTGGGTTATTTAAAAGAAGATTCACTGAGAATGTTTGTATTCCTCCAACGCAGACATAGCGCGCAAACTTAGATGTGCGTTTATTGTTGGGCAAATTCTTAATGAGTTATCGCGTCCTATTGATATTTATATCACTCGCTCGTGCATAGAACGTAATACGATTGTCCAACGCTAAACCAAATTTATAGCGGTGGTAACTGACTAAGTGTAGTGTATTACATGGCAAATACACTTAAATTCGGTGTCTTTATAAGACGCGCGGATGTTCGCTTAAATCAGCTCAGTGGCGTTGCCAGCCTGACAACTTTGTCCTGCTATGTAAATTTCGAGTTATAATTATTCATGCATGTCTTTAGAAATTTGTTGATTTCACAGTCAATGAACACCAAATATTAGCATTGCGGGACAAATCGTCAGGATAGCTACGCCACTGAATCACTGGGCATTTGTTTGCCTAAAAAGGCTCGTCGAATATCATAAAATTATGATATTTGATTGATATGATAAAATATTTAATAGATATAATAATTTTGTAAAAATAAGACATTTCATAGCCATAGGTCGATTTCAAGATGTAGAGAATGTTTCGACTGCGAAATGTTTTCATGTTTTCTTTCAGAATTTGGAAAAAAAAAGCTCGATTTTAATTTGCTAAATCGTTTACGAAATATTTGCATATCTTCATATGAATTGAAATCAGTCAAGTTAAACGAATTCATTGATTATAAAGCTTAGCAAATTCCGGCTTTCTTCGCAAGTGGAAGTTCATGCTAAGTTTTTCAACTCAGTGTTTAACCTGATTGCTTAAAGCTCAATATATTTCGCAAAGAAATGTGTAAATATTTCACTACAAGAAGAATAATACTAATTTGATGTGATTGGGTAAAATATATACTATATGTGAGTATAAATACGTGTAAACTTTCTTAATTCCGGCTGTTTAAACAGTAAACTCTCCTAGAGTTGATGACATTAACTTGTAGTTTTGAATACTATCTCTCAAATATCATCTTAACTTGCATGATATTTTGTTTAGGTTAAGATTAGGAATGATAAACAATTCTTTCTCTTCTTGGTAGACAGTAGCCAGCCTGTCGATTTGTCCCGCTATGCTAATATTTTGCTGTTCACTGGCTGTGAAAACAATAGATTTCTAAAGACTAATTATAATAACTCGAAATTTACATAGCGGGACAAAATCGTCAGGCTGGCTACGCCACTGTTGGTAGATGCATGCAGCTAGACCTAACAAATCCAACGAAATAGCGAAATTATATATGATAAATTGACTGTGATAAATAGACAGCGGGTCTGAGCGGGGATGCCCGGCCACACATCATGTGCTAATTGACTAAAGCCGGTTTTCCACTAGGCGAAATTTTTGGCTCGATTTTCTTTTTAATCGTGAAAATCCGCTGCAGATTCCCCTCACCGGTCACAATTGAATAGAAAATCTAGCGAAAAATTTCCTTTGATCGAAAAATTCCACCTAGTGGAAAACCACCCATATGCATTTATATAAAGATGTTATAGAAGTATTTATTCATAAGAATACAGGATGATAGCGTCTATAAAGACGCCAAAAACGAACCCTTTCGTGTACCGAACATAATGTTAATGTCTCTTACATATCCCGTCTTAAACGCTTGTGGGATATTACATATATCTATTCCTTTTATTTAATGATTTTAATTGTACTATCGTAAAAAATCTATTGCAATCGAACACATATTTAAAGAGCCGAGTTAAGATTGTATTCCCCGATTTACAATTTATATCTATTCCTATATCGTTAACTAGACAACCAAACGTCTATTTAAGTAATGTTCCAATGTTTTTTTGTATAGTCGTAAACATTTTTTTCACTGCTCATTAATAAATCACGACCAAATTATTGACGGCATGTTTTGGCGAATAACGCACAAAAAATTCCTCTCATTTTTATCTATCGACAAAGCTTTTGTGCCATCCTTCTGGAAGAATTTTCAAATTTCGTTGTCGAGGTGAAAAAAATCAGGAAATTTAAGTCTGAATGCCGTAAAACGAGTTCGCGTGACAGCAAGGAGGAACTGTACATTCGGTTGGGTTATAAATTATGAATAGACTAACATTGATTTTGGTTAAACAAAGTCTATAATTATACCTGAATGCGTGCTATGTACCGATATACGCATGAAGTTTGCTAGTGCATAAAGAAATTTTGATACAGTTCAGTTCAGTTCAATTCAGTTCAGTGCAATCCAGTTCAGTTCAGTTCAGTTCAGTTCAGTTCAGTTCAGTTCAGTTCAGTTCAATTCAGTTCAGTTCAGTTCAGATTCGATAGCTATACTTTCATAAATATTTAATAAGGGTAAAAAACAATTTCATTACAGTTGCAAAATTTGCTTGTTATCAGGTGCCGCCATGCATTGTTTATGCACGCTCCAAATGCGAAAATACTATCGTTTTCAGTCAAAACAAGGCCGTAAAATATCATGAAGAGAGCAAAGAGCTCAATATATAACTAGAAGACAGTATGGTCGAGCGAAATTTCATTTTGAATTTTCGCTTTACCAAAAAAAGGCGAATTAAAATAAACTATTCGATATTTATTATTGGCATAAAGTTGCGAGATTACAAAGTTTGTTTGGAAGATAGAATACTGAAATTTAAAAAAATATGCACCCTTAATAAAATTATACACCCGTAGAACAACAAGCTAAAAACATGAAAATCAAGACTAAATTTTCTATTCGTTATTGTTATAGATCTTCTAGACTCTAATGGATAACGACGCCATATTTAATCACAATGTATTATGGTCCACTATGCAGATGAAAGTAAATGCGTAGTTGTTGGTCATACAAGCATTGGTGAGTGTTTTTTTAGTACGGAACCCGTACGACTTAAACAACTGTCTGTCAGCTTATATACGGCAACAACAACACAGAGCAAACAATTACCTGACCACAATTGACTACTATACTAAGATGGCTTAGAAACAGTCTACTTTATTGAAATCTTTAGAAAAATCTCATTTTGATGAAAAAACCCCGCAGTTTAATTACAATCAGCTACTTTGAGAGCAGCTAAATTTACAAAAAAATCAAGGCATTCAAGCGGGTTTTTTCACCAAAGGTTCTCCACCGTTGAATCATTTATTCATGATTGGAATAATCATCACCATCCCCGATAGGCGGCTGTGCTTCCTGTCCAGGTTTTCGCTCGAAAGTACTGTATGCTGGATTCTCGAAGTGCTGGATACGACTTAATTGCAGCGTCTCGGTACCACCCGATGTGTCGTATAGAGGATTCGCAGAAATCTGCAACTCGTCCTCATTCTCATCGAAGCCATATATGGGATTCATTTCTCCGCCCCCATTGGTCGAGACGTGATCACGAGACAAGCCGTCACGATAATGTTTGTCGCCCTCTTCCGGTAAATTCACGTCAACGTATCGCTCGCAATTTCGCGAAGTTTTCTGAGCGTTCAGCCGCCGAGATTTTTTGGCGTAGCAAACGTAAAGCACGACAAATACTAACATGGCCGCACCTAAACCACCAAGCAAGTAAATCGACCACCGGGGTAATACGCTTGAATGGTTAGGACTATACAAATTTCCTAGACTTGCATTTTGACTTTTACATTTCAGTTCTTCTACATTCTTGACGGTCGGGCAGAGGTAGTTTCTAAAGCGGAAATTGTTGGATGTATAGTATGCATATAGTTCGAGCTTCCCGGAGCAATTCATACTTCGATGAAGAGAACAAATGAACCCGGTTCTAGAGAGAGCCTTCTTTCCAACTCTGGCGATCATGGACACTGAGATGTTCCGAGCGTTGATAGTAACATCGTCCAGAATGCTCACATCACTCAAATTGTAATCGCCTTCCTGGTTGAAACTTTTGGCGTATGTATACCAAACTTGAATAACCTTTTTCAGCCAATCTTCGAGTTCGATTCTCATCGCGGCGATGACTTCAACGTCGTGGATGCTGACCCCTCCTTCTTTTAAAATTTTCAGTAGATCCTTATCAAAGTACAGCTTGATCAAGTTTTCACCGCCAAAGCAATCGTCGCTGCTTTCTGGGACTTCTTCTTCGTTGGAGTTTCCATTTTCACGCCCTTCCGATTCCTTTCTACGAGTTTTCCCCTCGTTGGAATTTAATGGCCACGGGACATAAATCTGTTCATCCGGGCATTTGTCTTCGTTTTCTCCCACAAAACGCTCGCATCGCGAGCCCATGTAGCCCGCATTGCATTTGCACTCATACGATCCTAAAGAAGAAATATTAACAATAGGATATTGATGTCCATGCGTTCGTTCATTAGACTTCAGCGAAGGCTTCCAGTAATACTTTTGTGAACAACGTGCTAAACAACTGGCCTAAAATAGACAAAAACACTTCTCGGCGTTCCGTTTTAATATTATATTAATCGACCTGGCGAAGGTCCTTAGTTCGAAACGTCAAGAAGTGTCCATTTCAGGCAGATGTTATGTGTATGGTTGTTACGCTTCTCCTTGCCCGTAGTTTGACTAAATTGCCCAAATTCTATTAAAAATATTAATACAGATTAATACATTCAGTCCTCAATTAAGACTGAAGGCCTACCGATATGATCGATGCATTCACCGTACGGATGACAAGGTTGAGAAAGACAATCGTCGATGTTTGTTTCACAAAGCCAATCCGTGAATCCTCTATCGCAATCACACGTTATGTTATTAATCCCGTCTGTACACGTGCTATGTCCTTCATTACAACTGTAATTGAAGTTCCCTGCTTCGCATTCATTAATATTATGGCCGCAACGAGTACCATTATACCCGGCCGGGCAATTGCAACTGAAAGTCAAAACATGATCGTGACACGTTGCATCGTTTATACAAGCATCACACCGCTTTGCACCCCGTTCACACGCAAGGCATTCCGTTGCGTTTCGTTCGCACGCAAGACACTCCGTTCCCTTCTTCTCGCAGGCAAGACAGGCGGATTTATTTACATGATCACAGGCAGGACAAATCGTTACATCTTCACCTTCGCAATATTCAGAACTCAAGCAATCATCGATGTTGATGCATTTGTATCCGTCTCCTTCGAAGCCGTCCAGACATGCGCACGAGTATGTGAAGCCATCAATCCTACCACAACTTGCGTTTACACTGCAGTTGTTCACCGGGAGACATGGATCGACTCTGGAGACGTGGACAAAAACACTACCATTGAACGACTTCGGCGGTTCGCCATTGTCCGAAACTTGAACTAACACTGTGTAACTCGAACTGATATCATAATTTCGGAATGGCTTACTCAATATCAGGTATGATTTATGCAATTCAAATTTACGTTGCTTTACTCCGAATTTAGTCAAAATCGGAGGATCGAAGGTGACGTTATACGGTTCCTTGACAATCTCAAAAGGAGTTCCGCTCGATATCAAAGTGTATTCCAGCACTTGCCACTTCTCTGGGTTATTGCAGACCAGTTCGCTGATGTTCGTACCTACTTTCGCAGTTTCTTTGAATGTGATGTCCCCAGGACTTAAATGAATCTCATTCGCGCCTTCGTTAACTTCGTTCACGGTGATATTGAGATTCTTGGTCAATGATAACCTTGGCTGGCCGTCGTCTGTTGCTTTGATTGATACATTTATGAAAGGAGAATCCAGTTTTTCGTAGTCAAGTTTTGCTTTTGAGATCACCTTCAAACTCGCGTTCCTTGTAACCTTAAATAAACATTGGATTATGGTTCTCATTACCAAAACACGGAAACAGAAGTTCATCTTTTGTGATTTGATTTGGAACCTATCTTCGGCTCAGAAAACTAAATTATGTCATTTTGTTCTATTAGCTATTCCATGAGTAAAATTTACATCGATTTCAACTCTTAAGTTCGTACCTATCCTCAGTTTGAACAGCCAAACCGAAAACACCCTTACAACTTACATTGAATGTCTCTTCAAATTGCCCGATGACTTGGAATGAACAAGTTTGCTCACGATCAGGATCTTCGCACATCAAATCTCCGAGTGAATAACCAACATAAGCGATCTCGTCCACAGCGAATGTGCCGTTTAAGTACAAATTAACGGGCGCCTCATTTACATCTGTTATAATGATTGTGAATGTTTCTGACCTCGATAATGGTGGATCACCGCTGTCCGAGCAGTTCACTTTTACTAAACCAAAAAAAACAAATAATTTAGTTTCAAACAGGATTCCATAAGAGGCTTTTACTTTTATTCTAGCAACGTTTCGAACGGTTAACGGTCCGTCTTCAGGCTATACCACTTGTTAAATGTTGACGTGTCCATTGTTTAATAAGTTGTATAGCCTGAAGACGGACAGTTAAACTGTTCGAAAAGCTAAAATAAAAGTAGAATGATAGAGATATATAGTATTCTTACAAATTTGCAAATGTAGAGCTTTCTTACTTTAAAACTTACTTGAAATCGTACTGTTTCTTTCATGATTAATTACCGAGCCTTTCTTCACACAAAGAGACCAGTTCTGATCAGGTGTTTCATCCATGATAAATAACTCTGAATCTTCAACAACACAAATGTGGGTCTGGCCAATATCATCATCGAGGACCTCGAATACGATAGCAGTCTTTCCTTGTGTGTTCTCGTCCAGTGATAAGTTCGACAGATTTCTGATTTCGTAGGGTTCGTCGTTCACATCGAGTATTTTCACTGTTATATTTTCCTAAAACAGCCATAGAATTCTATAAAACGGGCTTTCCATCAAAAATCTGGTCAGTGAGCGAAAAAGGTTTGAGAAAGCGAGTTTTTAAGGGGAATTTCTTCGACATGCTGTAATGTCGCAGGTGTCGTGTTTTATACCTGGATAGACATCGTTGGATTTCCATTGTCAGTGGATCGAACGAGAATTACAATTTCAGCTTGTATTTCAAAGTCCAAGCGATCTGATTCTTTCACTAGCAGCTTGCCTTCGCTGATGCGAAATGTTACTGGAATACACAAAGATCTCACATTAATTACAGTTGAACTGTTGTAATAGAGAGAAAGTTATTAGATTCGATGTTAAGAGTTCAAAGACTCAACTTACAGTTATAGTCAAGCAAGGTGTAGTTGTGAGTGTCGTGTTGATCAGGGTCATCTGTTATAAAGTTTCCAACAACAGTGCCATTTATGGCGTTTTCATTCACTCCCGACGAATTGAATCTCATGGCGACTGGTTTGTCGTTCATATCAAGAATCTGAAAAAGGATTAAATTAAACATACTAATAATTAATCTTTGTTTTGATCGATATACTTGTATTAACTGAAGGATTTGTAAACAGGCTTGGCGACGGTTGCATGGGAGTAAATACCTTAATTTTAAATTGTTTGGTTTGGTTCAGAGATGGTATCCCATCATCCTTGGCGACGACGCTAATCGAATAACTATTCTTCTCTTCATAATCGAAAACTGCTGATGTCAGCAAGCTGTTACCGTTGATGAAAAATTTGGACGAGTCCCCACTTTTGTCGGTAAATTCGAACCGTATTTTCTGCAAAACAGAAATTAAATTGAAAATTTCGTCGATCTAATCGACGTAGTGCAACATCTGAATAAAAATTGGCGAGAGTACGAACGTCTTTAGCGTCCTGGTCCAAAGCAACCAGGGTGCCGACCAATGTTAGGTTCGGCTGATTTTCTTGAACGGATTCACCATTTAATATCGTTAGATTGTAAGGTGCTTCGTTGACGTCTGTTAAGAGAACTCGAAACGATCGATAGATGTAAAAAGTTGAATTGCTAGTTTGAGTGCAGTTGACCTGAAGGAACAAAGAAAATTAAAATAAAATATAAATAAAACAAAAATATAAACATCACACCTTAATGAATTTAACGAGGATATTGGGTGAATATTTTGTGTGATTTAATCATTAGCGACAATAATACTAAAATCCCCATACAGCCTAGTTTGCATTCGGTTGTAATAAAACAACTAAATACATGGCCAGATGCATGGAACTTAAACTTGATTGATAGACATTTTGTGAATGTTTACCTTCACAGAAAATTCCGACTGTGTTTCGAAATCTAAGTCAGCTTTTGACACAACCAATTGTATTTGTGATACCTAAAAAGATGACGGTGCATGAATAGCTTAATACATTTTTTCTTCTATCTTTCTTGCGTTTGTTTCGGCGGTGTGCAGTAAAATTGGCACAAATACGGAAATTTTAGCCTGGCACAAATATGGAAATTTCAAACCAACGTACTTTGAAAGGAACGTTGTTTACAACGTGACAAGTGTAAAAATGTTTTTCTTCATTGACGTTGTCGGGATCTGAAACATTAAGATTTCCTACCAACGAATCCACGGCGCTGTTCTCTTCTATCTGTAATACGTATTCATTTTAGTTTGAAAATAATATTGCAATAATTAAAATTAAATGACAAAATACCATAAAACTTGCCATATTCTACATGAAGTACCATGTACCGATCAACTTAAAACTATGTACCTTGCCGTACATGTATTAAACTATATACCAACTACAGTATATACCATAGTATACCATATGCTATATATCATATAACAATATACCTTGAAGCTAGATTTACGCTACGTGCACGATCATGAAATTTTTTGCCGCGTATTCGCTGCACTAGTAGACTCTTTTTATATTCACCGGTGACACGGTTTATATCTTTTAATTATTATTCGCGAACATCACGCGAGACCACACGCGAAGAAAAAATGGCGGGAGCAGTGTTGTTGTTTGCGTGAAATCAAGAAATGGCCGATTTTGACGAGGAAACAAACCATATTCTCGACAAGACAGACACAGAAAACACAAAAAAGTTGAAGTAATCTTAAAATATGTTCGACGGTAATTTATCTTACGCCTTGTGTCAGTACATTTACCGGTTTTTAGAAATATTTTTACGAAGCGTTGCCAATTGTATGTGTGGCTATTAAATTTACAAGCTTAGAATATTTTTTTGGTATAATATATCATTTCGGGAAATATTTCGTCGAGTTCCTGTCACTCTGGGTGCATAAATGATAAGTACAGCTATAGAGTGTCTTACCAAATAGAAAGATATAACATAATACGTTAAAAACGTTTTTTGTGCTTGCATGAGCACAAGTATTATTATAATACTCCCTTCAATACCTTGTTCTTATCAAGCGTGAGGTCATTTGGTGCTTCGTTGACATCGAGGACATCGAGGGTAAACGTTTTGTTAAAGGTGAATTGTGGATACCCGTTGTCTTCAGTCATGATCTCCAATTTGAACCCCGTAACAGCCTCGTAATCGATATAAGAAGCGACTGTTAGCTTTCCTGATATTGGATCTAACTTGAATGCTTTTTGATAACCAGAAATACTAAAGAGAGAAGATTTTAAAATTTACTTTTCCCAAATGATGTGTAAAATATAAAAACAGTCTTTATAAAAACAGTCTTACATGTTTGATCTAGGGCCAAAAGCAGTGATGCTCTTTATGAAATATCGATGTGTTTGACTGACGTCTTGATCCACTGCAGTGAATACTGTAACAGATGAGCCGAGGTCACTGTTTTCAAAAACAGCTAACGGTACGCTTATCGAAATATCGGTCGGGCGGTCATTAGTGTCCTTTATGGTAATTCTAAAGTCCTGAGTTAAATTCAGACCTAGAGAAAAGACGTAAGAAGTCATTGCTTGTTGCCTGTTCAACGGCTATTTTACCATAATTTTGGGATCTTTGGCTTTATGGCATATCCTGTGTTGCAGGGCTTCAGACTCAGAGTACTAAATAGGAAGTCAAAGAGATAAGAACATAATTTAATTTTTTTTCCAATCATGTCTTCTTTTGAACCCTTCACCACTGAGCTTGGAGGACGTTCGCCAAGGAGGACGCTGCTTGTCCGTTTAGCAAGGCTGACTTCAATTTTATGAAGATCAACTTTGCCACTAAGATTACTTTGAAATCTTTATTAATGTCAAATCTTACCTCCTTGATCAACAGTGTTAATTACTAAATGCCACAAGCTTCTGCTCTCGTAATCCAAACTTGAGTACGTCTTGAGTTGACTTCCATTAATATAAAACATATTTTCCTCGCTTGCTGATACCAAGAAATACTTGAACGACTGGGCTTTATCCGGGTCTATGGTATTTAATTCCCCTACGAGCAAAGGACCCCCGTTTTCTGAAACCACCTTGTTCGACAGCTTTATCTGTTCTGGCCTTTCATTGATGTCGAGAACTTGAATGTCGAATGATTTTTGTATAGTCAAAGGCTTCGAACCAGAATCGAGGCATCTTATTATAATACCGTGTGTAGTTGATTGTTCGTAGTTAAGGTCGCCCGAGGAGACTAGTAACGAGTTTTGGATATTAAAGCGATCTTGGGCCGAGTCGACGAGTTGGCATTTGTGCGTCTGCCAGACACCCTTTGTTCCGCGGTTGTCAGGGTCGTCAATGGTGATATTAGCGACCAGAGTTCCGCTTTGGCTGTTTTCATTGATGGTTAAACCGCTGAGAATGATATTACTGGGAGGTTCATTCACGTCTTCGACCTAATAGAGAAAATATCAATATAATAAATATATGCGTTATGACTTTGTTTGAGGACAGTGCATGTTTTCGATTGGCCAATAAGCCAGTAGGCCAATCGGCATTCATCTAGCCTACCCGACAGCCATCTCCTTCCCTTCTGCCTGCCAATTTAAAGGTGATGCCTTCAATTAACATGATTACGACATACCTCAATAGTTAAGTTCTGTTTGACACTCTTCGGAGGGTAGCCGTTATCTGTAGACATGATTACAATCCTAAATTCCTGTTTCTCTTCATAATTTAGATTCGCTCCCTGTGACGTATACAGCTTGTTTCCTTTTATGGTAAACCTCGTACTTCCTTTGAGAGTGTAGACGTGAGACTGGGAAACATCTTCATCTGTAGTCACCAGCTCACCGATCAGTTTATTGTTCGCGTTCTCCCTTACCCGACCGGTCAAAGAACCCTGTATGGTCACATTTTCCGGTTGGTCATTTCTATCCAGCAAAGTGATCGTGAAATTACTGACACGTGAGTGGTTGCCATCTGAGACCTCGACAATTATTTCATGGGAGGGTATGTCTTCGTAGTTTAGATGACCACTGACCACAAGTTTGCATGTACATATTGTTTTAATATTTAGGTTTGAAGTGTCATTATGGCAGCTTATGGTACTTGTATCAACAGAAAAACGCCCACCTGGACGAACAGAAAAACATGTTTAGCAAGTCGTGCTAATTTCGGCAGAACAAGAAGAAAAACAAGCGGAGAGAAGTATAGAGGTAAGGGGAGGGGAGTACGAGGGGTAAAACTCGGGGCAAGTAATGAGCGGTGGGCGTGAGAGTAGGAAAAAATGAAGAGAATGAAGGTGAAGGAATAGGGAAAAGTAGGGAAAAAAGTAGAGAAAAGTCTACCAGCG
Source organism: Dendronephthya gigantea (assembly GCF_004324835.1). Classification (NCBI taxonomy): domain Eukaryota; kingdom Metazoa; phylum Cnidaria; class Anthozoa; order Malacalcyonacea; family Nephtheidae; genus Dendronephthya; species Dendronephthya gigantea. The sequence goes on along the minus strand of NW_021163033.1, from coordinate 1,548,805 downwards.
TCATCATTCAGTGTGTACATCAAATTCTGTCCAGCGTCATGATCTAGAGAAACCAAAGTTCCCACAACCGTGTCCATTGCAGAATTTTCGTTAATCGTCGCGTGGTCGTCGGAATACGATTGTTGACCGTCAGTTGACGTTAAACTTGTGTTCACCGGAGCTTCGTTAACATTCTTGATGATGATCGTGAATTTCTTTTTCATCTGAAAAAAGGTCGCGATAATTTGTATGGAAAAATTATCAAATGCATCACAAACCATGTTTGCAGCAACGTTCGCAAAGAAATATTCGTTTTGAATTTTTCAAGAATTATTTTTTCGCCACACTTTTTGCACACTTCAGCTTTTTGAGGAAGAGTTAAAAATAAATCTCGAAAAAAATGACTCAACTATTGCGGGCTAAATATGTAATTGTAAATATTATCCTTCCACTAGGGTTTATAACTGTCAGTTTAATTCTTCAGTTAATTTATACACTTGCTTTCTATTCTAAGTTTAAAAGTTGTGTGTAGTTCTCAGTGTAAACTCGCACTTTCTTCATATTTTAAACTACTACATCATGAGTACTAGCTACAGTTCAAATACACTCCCTCTTACCGATTTTGGAGGAACACCATTGTCTGTTACCTTCACAGTAACATGCACAGTGCTGGATTTCTCGTGGTCTACGGGCTTTGCTACGTGCAATCGACCGTTTGTCTCGACCCCGAACAGACCCCGACCTCCCTGCACTAAAGTATAGCTCATCGAGTTCTTGTCCTCGTCGGAGGCCGTGAAATAGCCGACGGTAGTATTCAATACGACATTCTCTTTTACCCAATACTTTGACAGCGCCAGATCACGTGGTTGATCGTTGACGTCATCAAGGGTTATATTAATTCCCATCGTTAATTGCTGCGGAGGCGTCCCGTCATCCGTCGCGCGTACAAGTATTGTGTAAAAGTTGTCCGCGCCTTCGTAATTCAGGAGACAACTTTTCCCGCCATGCAGCAGGCAGCCAGTGTTTGAGATGGCTACCCTGATTTCGGAGTTGTTAACCAGTTTGAATCTACCAAAAGCGCTGTCTAGTAAAGTAAATTGATGAACTTGGCCAAAGTCTTCATCGGTTGCACGAAGTTTACCAACCAGCTGTCCTTCATCGGAATTTTCTTTGATATTCTTGGGTGAGAGATTAATATTTGATGGACGCTCGTTCACGTCTAGAATCAGAAGAAAGAATATTGTCCATTTGGAAATGGCAATTAACCCTAGCGGTTGTATTTTAAGGCAATCTGTACGAGATTATGAATCAAGACTCTCATATTCAGAGTGTTGTTTACTGACCTTGTACTGAAATGACAAAACTGCGCTTGACACTCAAGGGAGGTGTTCCAGTATCACGAGACTCGATGGTAATGTTCCACAATGATGCAACTTCATAATCCAAGGTTCGCGTGGTGATCAAAGTGTCGTTATGGTGAATTTGGAACGGTAAATCTACGCCTGGATCTGCGATTAGCTGATATTGGAAACTCTGTCTGGTACTGACGATGTTATTGTCTGGATCGATCGTGGAGATTGTGGCTAAAATACAGAATGCTGAATTCAATCCAAGGCTTAAAAAAGGAGGTAAAATCAGAGAAAAATAATTGACAGAATAGCATGACGAATCGGTATAATAAGACATTGATAAAGACTGGCAATCAAAATTAAGGACCTCATTGCCTGAGGTCTAAAAGTATAAGGCCCAATAAGGAATGCTACACTTGACTGTAACAGTTTTTCAGTGAGTTGAATATTACAGGGCTTAGTACAGAAATTGAAAAAGATGAGTTTTATAATTTTTTCTCCAGTCTCAACGGAGTAAATCAGACCTGTAAATGGTCACAGGACATTGAATATGGGTGCGGAAAAAAGAAGAAAGACGAAAAGAACGAAGTATAGACATTGCAATCATTCACTTTATGAAGGAAAACAAGCACTTACCAATGACAGCTTTGTCGCGATTCTCCAGAACCGTCAAACCTGACAGAACAATGTCACTTGGCGCTTCGTTAATGTCCCTTACAATCGCAGTAAAATCTTGAACAAGTTTCAACGTAGGAGACCCACTATCTGTGCACTCTATGGAAACATTGTAAATAAAAGGTGTTGTTTCATAATCAAACGCCATGCTGCTCACCAAACGCCCAGAATCGATCTTAAACTTATTGTGATTAGCCACGACGCATTGATGGGTTTGTCTTGGGGTGACGATGTTATCGGGATCATTGACAGTGACGTTGGATATCACAGTCCCGGGGGGTGAGTTTTCAAATATTTCTGTACTTGAAAGCTCAATGAGCGTTGGTGCTTCGTTAACGTCCGCCACAAGGATCGTAAAATTTCGCGAAATCCCATATGCTGGTTCTCCATTATCAACTGATGTCACTGTGAGAATGTACTTCGATTTTTTCTCATAGTTCAAATATCTCCCTTGGCTAACATAGATTCGCGTTCCGTTCACCTGAAACAACCCTGCGTAATCATCCAGCAAATCATATTTCCACTGCTGTGAACCATCTTCGTCGCTCGTTTGCAGTTTCCCAACTAACGCCCCGTCGGAGTTTTCGGGGACAACCGCTGACACACCTCCCCCCAGAGTGATGCTCGTGGGCGCATCATTGGAGTCCAATACATTGATGACAAATTTTTGCACAGAGAATAACCCGAAATTGTCTGTAACACGCACAGTTATCGAACGAACAGCATTTAACTCATAGTTCAGGGGTTTAGATAGCAACAGTCCTGTCGTACATCTTGTTTTGTTCTGGTCTTTTAAAATTGATTGGCAAATCGCAGCCGAAGAGCCCAACGAGAATTCACCTTGGGAATCATCGTCCAGTGAAAACTTGAGATCTTGATTTGCGTCCGTGTCTATAGCTAGCAACGTTCCCACAAGGCTTCCGGTTGTTGTGTTTTCAAACACTTCTGGAGCCTGGGCCCCTGTAAATTTCACTGCAATGGGAGCCTCGTTAATGTTAAGAACTTCTATAGTGAAGTTTTCTGCCAGCTGTAAAAGAAGCAATGGATTAAACGGAGTACAAAGTACAAACTCAAAGTACTGCATCAAAGTTCTTGTGAACTGATACGCAGAGTGCATCAAACAAAATCAACTGATCTTTTGTATATAATCTAATCGATCTATTTGTTGACATATACCATCTCGGGGGCGATCTATATCTTGTTTTAAAGCTTGTTGCTTTTTTCCCTTCGAAACTAAAGTGCTTCCTTGTAACTTTAGAAAAAGCAATTTTTAAAAATCATGCCTTTCCCAAACCACTTCATCAAATTTAAAAGGTAATGATGATATACTGAATTGCTAAGCTTTTGATATGAATTTTGCAAACAATAAATCCTGCCACCCTTTTGTTTACTGAAATTCGTATTTTATGCCAGGATTACAGTTTGTTTCTTATAATGAAGTTGAAACCCTTTTGCTTTCAATTGGTTGCTTGGAAAAAACATAAACTTGTTCATTTAAGAATCATCCCTGAACAATTACCTTCAATGCATTATAGCCATTATCCATAACAGCCACCCTAATGACGTGCCTCTTATCAGCTTCGTGGTCGAGTGATTTTGCTGTCACCAACTTATTACCAAGCAAGGCAAATCTCCCTTCATCGGTATCAACCAATGAGAAGCTCAGATTTTGTCCGGTATCCTCGTCATGTGCTGTAAAAGAACCAATCACAGTTCCCAAAGTTGCATTTTCGTATATCGTGTTTTTGTCCAACCTGAGGTCTCTTGGTCTATCGTTGTCATCAGTGATGTAGATGATGAACGTTTGGTCAAAATGTTTTACAGGATTTCCATTATCTGTTGTTCTGATGGAGACGTTAAAGCGTGCTTGAGCCTCATAGTTCAGCCGACATAAGCTACCTCCAAATTGAAGACAAAGTGTGTTTGATACTGCCACCTTTAACGAGAATAAACCAATGTTAAAAGTTCGAGATTCAGACTAAAATTTGTAATTATCTGACTTTCTGAAAATACCTTCACTGAATGTCCTTCAATCTTGAAACGACCGCCAGCAGTATCCAGGAGATTGTACGTATGCCACTGGCCAATATCTTCGTCACTTGTTGCCAGGTTACCAACAACGACATCGACATCACTGTTTTCCCTAATTTGAGCGTTTGATAACTACACAAATAAAAAGAACGGCCGCAGTTTTTTGAAGTTTGCTACAGATCAGAGGGCTTTCGTATAACAATGTTGTTGAACTTTAGATAGACTTTGGTAGCCAACATTGGCCAATTAATATGATTTATCTTGCAGTTTACTATGAATTTAACCGCTCAAAGTGTGGTCCATAAATTTGTTAGAAGCAAGACTTAAGAAAGGGGTGTATTTCTCACCTGGATTGCGAATGGTCGGTCATTGACATTCATAACATCCACCACAAGGCGTTCATCGCGATAGAGTGATGGCTTCCCGCTATCTCGGGCCCGCACTGAAACAGTCCAAGACTTTGAATTCTCGTAATTCAGACTTCTAGTTGTTCTCAATACATTGCCATTGATCACGAAAGGACTGGCCCCAAACGCATTCAGAAAATAGTTAAAGCTCTGTTTTGATTGGTTGTTGGCGTTATCCGGATCTTGCGTGGAAAGAATACCAACTACCACTGATCCGTTATTCTCTTGAATTTGGGAATTCGACAGAGCCACCATTATTGGCGCCTCATTTACATCGTCCACGATTACATCGAAATCAGCTTCCTTTTTTAGCCCATACGGATCGGAACAAAGGACACTAATATTGTGCGAGCTAGCTTGTTCGTAATCGAGGGAGTTTACAGTCTGGATAAGGGAATTCTGACCGTTTTTAAGGACAATCTGGAATTTTCCTTGGGCCGAGTTTGTTAGCAGGCAAACATGAGACTGCTTTTGGGGATAATTACCAGAGTTATCAGGATCTTGGATGGTAAAATTACCAATAACAGTTCCGGAGGGGCTATTCTCCTGGACGTTCGCATTACTGATTGTTACGCTTACAGGAGCTTCGTTTTGATCTATCACGTGAACAATAAATGATTGGGTCGATGACGTCAACGCAGGAGATCCATCATCAGTAGATGTTACCATGACAACATATTTGTGTTTCTGTTCGTAATCTAACGCATCTTTGAGATACAAAAATCGATTTCTTCGAACTTCAAAAATGTCTGAGTTGCTAAGCAGATTATAATGGTGATTCTGGTTTTTATCCTCGTCGGTAGTCACCAGTTCCCCAATGAGCACAGTCCGGCTGTTTTCAACAACGTTAGCTTCCAGACTCCCTGAGATAGTCACATTGCTCGGCCGATCGTTGTTATCAAGAACAGTGATGTTAAACATTCGTACTATGAACTTGCCATGTTGATCTGTTACACGGACAGTGATTTTTAAACTTGTGGTAACTTCATAATTCAATGATCCTTTCACCTTTAATTGAGCTGTACATTTGGTAATGGTCTTTTTCGGGTGTGTACAAGCCGCTGGTGTTACCGCGAAGGACTGGAAAGGATTGATATCCAGAGTGAAAATGAGATTCTGTGAAACTTCATCATCTATAGCTTCTAAGGACCCCACCACTGCATTGACAGTCGCGTTTTCATTGACTTGGGCCTGGTCTCGTGGGAACGACAACTGACCACCTTTGTCAGTAAGATGGACACTGACTGGGGGCTCATGTGCGTTTAATACTTCAATCATAAATGTCTTTTTCATCTTAATAAATAAAGAAAATATGGAAAGGCATTCAGTCGTTAGTTTTCGAAGTATAATCAGTTTAGTGTATAAATGCAACTCGTCTTTAAATAGATATTAGTCCACCCCTATTCCTTTCGAAAAGCAATATGGCGATACCGACCTGTTTCACAGGTGTTCCATCGTCTTTCACAACGGCCGTTATAAAATGATTTGTGTTTGTCTCGTAATCTGTTGCCAAAACTTTTGTCAAGATTCCATCTGAACTCACAGCAAATCGTCCTTGGTCATTGTCAGATAAAGTGTAAGTCAAATGCTGTCCAGAATCTTCGTTGTTCGCTGAAAATCTTCCGATTACAGTTCCTATTTTTGCAGTCTCTTTTACGGTGTTTCCACTTAGGCTCAATTCTCTTGGCTGGTCGTTTACATCGATGAGGTTAATTGTGAAAGTTGCATTTATCGATAAAACTGGGTTCCCGTTATCAGCACTTCGTACAGTGATCTGGTGGCTTGGTTTTGCCTCGTAATTCAGTTTACAAAAATCTCCACCCTTCGCAAGGCAATTGCTATTGCTTATAGCGACCTAAATTATAAGTTTAAAATATGCGTTTCAATTGCAAATGGTAATGGTTTTCTGAGTGTTACTGAGTTTACCTTTTTTAAACTAGGATTGAATTTACTAATACTAGCATGACCAATCTACAATAACAATTTCTGTAAGTTTTCAGACCGCTAGTCTGTTTCAGCGTTTCTGCTTTCAGCGTTTCAGTCTGTTTCAGCGCTGTCTAGTACTTACTGCTTTGCAACCAATTTCTACTAATACTAGCCTGATTAGACGACTTCGTACTGCTTTTAAAACTAACCCAATGTAAGTCATTGTTGTGCTGCCAATCCAACCATTGCTATGGTAGCTAATACTAGCCTGACTACTTCTAGGTATTGCCTACATATGGAGGCAGCTATCTACATTTCTTCCCACCTTAAGAGATCTCCCGTCAATTTTAAAGCGTCCAGCCGCTGAGTCAATCAAAGTGTAAGAATGTGTTTGAGAGTTGTCTTCGTCTGTGGTTGATAACAAGCCCACGACAGCGTCGAGGTCTGAATTTTCTGTTATTTGACGATTTGATAACTGCAACACAAAGTGAAAGATTTGGTGGTAAATTCTTGCCAGGTAAGAACTCAAGCCAAAGAGGCTTGTATTTACCAACTAAAGCTAGGTAATTATCCTACCTGAACAGAGGTTGGTCTTTCGTTGATATCAGTTAAGGTGACTGTTATCACTTGGTTTATAAACAAGGAAGGATTGCCATTGTCTGTGCTTCGAATTTTCAAGTCATATCTATATAACACAGTTTGTATTGTAAACGAAATTCTCATCTTCTCAAAAATATATTACTGTAAAGAGCATTTTAACTAATTTTCATACGCTCTCTCCAGCTGTTGTACCCCACGGTAAAATAAAAAAATCAAAATTCAATACATGATAGGTTTCCTCGTACCGTTTGTTCATCGTCTCATAGTTCAGAATGACAGTAGTGTACAATTTATTTCCTCTGATGGTGAACTTTGCCTCTCCCCCGGATATTAAGGTATACGTGTGTGAATCCCGGGGATTTGGATCCAATGAAGTCAAGGCTCCAACGAGTGTATCACGAGGACTGTTCTCTGAGATGCTGTGAGATCCTGATAGAAGAATCTGAAAAATAATCTTGAAATTTTAGTCCTTTTTAAAACAAAGGGATAACTGTTAATGAATAAAATCGAACATTTTTGCTGAAAGATGGGGTCCGCCACAGTACATTGAATTTTTCTAAAATTTTTGGCAAACTTTTAATTGCGTACAAGCAGCTTTTTAGCAGCTTTGAAAACTGCACTAGTCTAATCCTTGGATTTCCTAAATCAACCAACCAGCAACCGTGATTCAATTCACTTTTTCGACTAGTTTCATAATAGAGTGAAAGGTCATCAAAAGAAATTACCCGCGTGGGTGGATCATTGATTCTCCGACAATATGTTGCAGCTGAAAAGCTCCAAGTGCCAGCCGTCGTACACGTGACACTGCGGACGCCTTTCAAGGCGTAAGTACTGGGGCAGAGTAATGAACATGTAACTGGATACGTAGTTTGGTTTTTAGGACAGGATACAGCGGCGTGTTTGCACGTTGTTCCCAACTGGGTACCTAGAAATTCATTTATGAAATATTAGGTTTAAGGGCTCGAGACCTAGACTTCGATACATGATTCGTAAAGAATACTGAGCCAAATTTAACTTCTTGTTCAATTTAAAATCCATTTTTTTATAATGGATATTATTCCCGTACATTTTTCATGAAACGGGTTTTCCTTTCATATTTGCTGGAAGTTACTATTGGCTTTTCTTCTGCTATAGCGCTTTATCAGCTCTTCGTATTCGTCTATTTAAATTTTGTAACTTTCCTCCGAAAGATTACAGTGCACAATTGTAAGAACATATAAACCTTCTAAAGATGCTGTGATGGGAGCGAAGACACATAATAATATCATAGTTCTAAATGTCTTGTACGAATGTGATCGCCTTCAGTCAGATGTATTATCAACCTCTCTTCTCCAAGTTCAAATCATACCTGGAGCGCAATAATTCAATGTAAGCAACCCACAATCCTTTGCTAAACATTGTTTACTTCCTCTAAGATAGTATCCAGCGTTACATGAACAAACACCATTTCTACATTGATGTTCACAACCATTGTTTGGAGAGCCGCATTGTGTGGATTCCTGGCATGGAAATAAAAAGATTCAGTCTGGATAGTTCTTCAAAACACAGATGGAGGAGCAGTCATTCCATAACAAATACCTTCAGTACTGGACACGAATTTCCATTACATTGTTTGGCTTGCGTGACCACTCTTGTTCTCTTTTTGCTCCCAACTGAACATGTTTGATCACACTTACCCCAAGATGACCACTGTCCGACCTGAGGAAAATGAAGATTTTTGTTAAGATCATTTTTGGGCATAGTTTGTAAATTGAAGATACAGTGACTTGCATCCCCTGTATTATATGTTATATATAATAGGTGTTGGTATAGGATTGGTGCTGAAACGAGATGGTGCTGCATTGCAACCAATGAGATTTGTTTCAGTTACGAGTATGAAGCCCCTTACCGTTCCGCTGACCGTGGCAATAGCTGCAAGACCACGCTTCCTACCTTGCAATCTCTGTTGTTTCTGTAATCAGTACAAGCTTTGTATGTCTCGATCGCTCCACATTTTTTACCGCGGCACACGGGTGATTGAGTAATTTTACGAGTTTTCCGTTGCTTTCCGACACCACAGCCGTTGTCACAAATAGACCACGAGGTCCACGCCCCCATTTGGCAATCTCGATTGATGTACCGCGTACAAACCTTACTTTCGCTCAGTGTTCCACAACTATTTCCACCACAACTTCGATGTCGCTGTACTATGCGAGCTCGGGATGATTTTCCTAAAAGTACCATGACGATTAAACACAATAAACCTGTACGTATTTTGCTGTTGGTAGTTTTTAAAACGTTGACGAGTTAAAACGTTCTCGTGCTGACATTGAGCAGTATGATTTCACTTTATTATTCACGTGTTCTTAAAGGATGTTTGTTTATAACAACAGGATTTATCATATACGTCCTTCTAAATATACACTGAGGTTGCAGAAAGTTCCATCTGCAATAAACGTTTTTCCTACCACAGACAGTAGATATATAGCGTAGGGCGAATTAGTTTTTTTAGTATGTCGTGTTGCAAATAATGGATTATCACAGTAGCCCAAATGAATCACCTACAGTAATATATGCCTCAATCCCTACTTACCCTGTCCACACGTGGAGGAGCATGCTGACCATGCGCTCCAAGAGCTCAGCTGACAGTGAACAGGACAACAGCTATGTACACAGGCTCGACTTTGAAATGTTGTGGGACAAGGTTGACTGCAGTAATTATGACGAATTATCTTTCGAGTGCGCTTCTCTGTCCCCCCGCCACATTTTCCGTTTGTGGCAACACATGCCTGCCACTTTCCCCATGAGCTCATCTAGGAGAAATAATATGAACGGTTTGGTATCTGGTAAAAATCAGAAGAACAAGATCCAAAGATTGTCTACGGATACTTGGAGTTTGAGCTGTATATAACTGATAACATGCTATACTTTTTGAATCTCGACGCATGCGTTTTTCGAACCACACCATTGATTAGTTGGAAAACATCCTGACAGATTGGGCAAAAATGCAAGAACTTACTTGGCATGTTATAGGAATCGGCGTACAGCGTTGGCTGACAGTTTTTAATTTTTGTGTTTGACTGCAAGAGCCACCGCAAGAAGCTGGGGTCGTAATTCGTCTTGACCTCGTCTGGGTACCGCTGTTTTTCCCACAACCACCTGTGAAAGAAATATTCAGTGATTGATAATAAAAGGCAGTACTAATTAAGGCGATATTTTTACTGCTCGCTTTCTAATTATCTAGGGTTGGAAAAATATTTCATAACTAAAACTTGCATACGCAGGATTATTAAACCTGAACTGGAATGTCAGATCCTCTGGTAGGAACTGAACTTACGCCCCTGATTTCAGGGGAGTACCTTTACCACTTGTTACCACTGACCACGGTAAAAATTTAGTAACCTGTCCATTAGCAGTAATAATCAATAAAAGAAGGGCTAGGTCATTATACTTACTAGAAGAACATTTGGTCCAAGCCGACCACGACGAGAGCACGCAATTTCGTGGACAACACGGGCCGGTGCACGGCTGGCTGTCAGTTGTACTTGGGCAGGCATTGCCATTGCACGAACTTGGAGTTGTGATTTTTCTCTTTCGGATCTTTGTTCCACTCCTCTCGCAAGCAGCATTACATCCTCCCCAGGGTCCCCAATTGCCCACGACACAGTTGACCGGACAACAACTGAATCGAGAGAAAAGTGGGAAAACAAAATCAATTAACAACTGAAGAAGAGAAAAACACATTTCAGTCCAAGAATATTTTTAGGTCAGTCACCTTTCCCTTTTATAACCTCACTATGGATACAATATTTAGCTACAAATACAGTGAATATTCATGAAATTGAACGGGACAGTCGAAAAGGTTAGTTACAACTAGAAAATAACATATTTTAAGTGAGTGTCAAGACCATAGCAGAGATACGATTTACACACTGGGCAACAAAGCCGGACATGACTTGGGTAATCTTGGGGAACTATAGGGATTGTGTAAACAGCCCCTTAAAGACTTAAAATATCAAATTAATATAATTATTTGAGCACTATGGCGCTATTCCAATACTTTTTTATGAGGATTTAGTTTGAAAAATTTTAGGGAGTTTACCATCTACGACGCAGTTAGCTCGACGTCGCTACTCTTGAAATAAGTTTCAGGAAATTAATAATGCGCTGCTATGACTTTGAAATAATCATACAAACGTTTCAATTAGCTGATATTGCAGTTTCATATATACAGTTTCATGTCACATTGCAGCTGCTTTCATGTCGTCCAGAAGCCGTGAAATTTCCTCACTTGAAGGCGTCGTGAGAGTGGCAAAACTATTGTCTTGCGTGTGGTGTTTCCTTGTTTTGCAAGCACGTCGTCGAGCTGGCCACCTCGTGAGTCTTAAACCCCCTAATACCGATCAAGATGCAAATAGCAGAGCTCACATTAATCGGGCTAAAAAGGATTTTGCAGTCAAGGTTAATCTGTAAATGATGTTATAAACAATTGTTTTTTGGCACAACTTTGTTGACCTTGTAGCAACAATCTCAATAATCCAAGGCAAGTCTGGGCAGGCTCAGGCGTAGATTACGAATCGTGAAAGGAACCATTGAATCAGCGAGGTCCTCATTTATTCACCCAATAATCAGTTTATTGGGTAGGAACCGTCAAGTGCGTGAATTCAGGAATGTCATTGGTAGAAATTGCATAGATATATAAGATATAAAGAAGCTCTTTCACAAAAGGAACGACCCTTTCAAAAACACGAATGTAAATTAATTTTCAGGACAACACTTTTTATTGCCAGGTTTGGATGGCTAACTTTTTTCGGACACATCGAAAAATATTTACAGACCATACAACAGCCAATAGCTTTTTCAAAAGCAGTATGCAGTAATCTTCGCATGGAGTGTTACATGTCTGTGCCCAACTGATGGACTTGGTCACTGGTGATACTGGGACATTCCTTCAGCCATCGGATCGACCAGGGGGGTTACAAGTTCACATTTTCAATTAAGCGCGCTTACCATCCTAGTTTGATTAAGTATACCATAACAAGACGGATATTGAGTGGACTCGTATTTGGTCAAGTTTCCATGACATCCTCAGGATTCGTATCTACCAATCGTATATTCGTTCTTTCGTTATAATAAATATCTTATTACATTTACCATTAAGGTCCATTGGCATGTGTAAAGCAAAAAAACCTTCTTGAAATTCGAGTAGTATTGAGAGGTGATAATGACATTAAAGCTGGCTAAGAATGGGGGAAAATTTTTTAACCTGGCAAGATCGGGCATGAAAGTTTCTTTTGTCCGTAATCAAGTTCTCGACCAGAACTGAAATCTTTAGTAATAAATCTTTTTAGTTTGTTCCAATTATTCAAGGTCAGGTCTAACTGGTTCAAGTCATTTCTAAATAGGCGTGATAGGACACGTTTATGAAACAGAATACGGGCTTGAAACGTGGGTCTTATATCTGCGACCTAAAAATCGTTCACGACCGCCATATGCGTGTTTTTTTCTCTTATGCATGCACCCTACTGCTCTAGCTATTTTGAAAAAGTTGAAGTTGATGTAAAAAGATGAACACGCCTACACTCAGGGACGCATTTCCGCCGCACTTTTAGCGTGAAATGACCTTTTTAATTTCGCGTGTGTTACTATAGCCACATTTATATCTTAAGTCGACCAGCTCTGCCATTTTAAAAACACAGCAAACATGAAAAATAAATAATAAACATGAAAACAATTCAAAAGAACACAACTTTTGTTGTATAGATGACTATATGTCGATGTGTTCACTTGTTTTAGGTCTCCTAAGGAAGCCGGCAAGCTATATTCTAGATATTCTAGTCTGATCTTTGCATGAATGGTTTATATAAAGCATGGTTTATAAAGCATAATCCAGTCACGATAACTATTTAATGAATAAAGAAATGCGATTTTTCGATTGATGCGATGTTTTGAACCATACCTCAACAGCTCTATGGGGTCTATATTTCGATATATTCGACCATGCAAAAGTCGAATATACCGGAATATGACACACTCGACCATGGTCGAATATACCGGAATATGACACACTCGACCATGGTAGAATATACCGGAATAAATAAACGAAACTTTATCGTTCGTTCAAATTTTAATAAGCCTGATTGATTAAAAACCAGCCTTTACGTCGAAGAGCGAACCGAAGCCATTTCTAACTGGGCATGATAGGACACGTTGATGAAATGCAATCCAGAGCTTATACATCCGCATTTTTCGTGCGTTTATGTCGCAACCCGACCAACTCTGCCAATTTTAAATACACTAAACTTAAAAAAGATATTGAAAACATTTCAAAAAACCTGAATTTTTGTTGTATATAGACTACTTGAAGATTTGTGATAGACTTTGAGTGGAAAATACATTTACTTAAAATTAATTTGTTTAAAATAAAAACAAAATTCGTTGCTCGCTAAATACCTGGGGATAAAATTCCAGGACCAAATAATTAAAAATAAATTGATCCTGTCTGCTTGTAAAAAGCTTGAGTTTACAAGTTTTCAGTTCTCTGGTAATTCATTGACCGGGTAAATGGAATGATCAAGCTGTGTAACACGAATGTAAATATTTAATACCACACTTTCTTATCAGGTTCGCATTTTTCCGTACACCTTACATCGAAACGCATTTATGAACCAGACAACAGCCTACCTGCCATCTCCACAGGTTTCCGTCCTGTAACCAGGACAGGGTTTTCCGCCGCACCTCGGGCTTGAAATAATCTTCACCGTTCGCGTCCGTTGTCCATAGCGACAAGTCGCGCTGCAAGCCGACCAACTGTGCCATGAATAGTAGCAATCTATAGGGCAACAGGTATTCGGGCAGGGCGCTGTATCAATGTCTGTATAGGGACAATGTCCTGGGCAAGTCGAGGAGCAGTCAGGCGGGCATGGTCTGTAGCAATATCCCCCGGGACAATATTGTGTCCTGAATCGGTTCTTTGTACCGGAATATCCGCACGATGCTGAACAAGGGCTCCATGTACTCCACTTGCTATAAGTACAATACCAGCTGCAGGGGCCGAATTTGACTGGAGTAACATTGCGACACAAAAGAGTGTAAAATAATACTGCGCCTGCAAGCAGTAGCCGCGAAGGACTCATTTGTTGTATTTGTAAAGAACGCTTTAGAGACAGCGAGGAACTTTTACCAAGAGAAACTCAACTGGAAAATGACACCGAATGCAAAACACCATGCACAAATATTCACAAGACGCTGGGGTATTTTGAAAAAAAGGTAATCTGATTATGATGGACCTTTTCGCATTGTGCTTTTTACCCAAAGCAGTTTGCAGTAATCTTCACAAGTAGTGTGACATCAGTGTACTGTTTTTCCTAACTGGAAAGCTAACTCAAGGAGAGATACTATTGTAGACATTACCTTTTAATTTTCTTGTCTGTGCATGAAACTGAAATCTTTAGTCAATAAAGAAATACAGAAATATTTATATAGAAGTTACTTTAATTTGTGTTTCTTAAAGTCTTCATTAGCGATTCATTAGCTTCATTTTGATATACGTATTATTTATTAAGGGTCTGGATTTTCAACTAAACATTTTCTGAAATCTTCATGTTTCTGAATTATTCCAGTTTCTCACGTTTCTGGTGTGGGACTTTGGTTGACATTCCTCGATGGTTATAGGAATGTCACAGAATGACCACGCCCATCTGTTGGCTTATAGTTCAACCTATAACTCGGTCACATGACCTAACACCGACGTGAGAGCCTTTTATCCAAAGGTGATTTGCCAACACAAATTTTGGGCCGCCAATTTCGAACAGAGCACTTTCACGCGTTTTCAGTATGTTCAAAGAGTATGATTTTTTGACAGATGCCACACTGTTTTTTTATATTGTTTGAAACCTCGAACGCTTGGGGCACGTTTGCACTTGCAATCTTCCTTGTGATTCTCGCGCTTGATATGATCCAGCGAATTAGTAATTATGCTAGGTCTCGTAAAGCAGTGATGTGGAGAGATTGAGAATATTGGCGCTGGTTGCCAATCAGGGTGATTTTTCAAAGGGCAAGATCGGGCATGAAAGTTCCTTTTTTCGTAATCATGTTCTCAATCAGAAATGTAATCTGTAGTACGAACGAAACCTTCTAGTTCGTTTAAATTCTTACAAGCCTGGATTGCCCTATTAAAAAGTAGGCGAGGAGCGAACCGAAGAAATTTCTAAAGAAGCATGATAGGACACGTTGATGAAACGCATTCTGGGGATAGTTGAAGATTTGTGATAGACTTTACGGCTCAAATATATGCATGATTATTGAATGAGTAAGCATTTCTGGTAGAAATTGCTTAAGAAAATTAAAGTGCCCCAGATAAATTAAGAGATTAATTTAAAGTCCCTAAAGATCCACAATCGAGTTTTACTATTGCCAAAAGTCGCGAGCGAAATTGTTTTAATTATCAAAATGAATGGAACTGTTATAATAGTTTCCCCACCTGATCCATTCTTTGAGTTTAGAAAATCACTGACATTTCTTTATTCATAAAATAGTAATCGTGATTAGATTATGCTTTATATAAACCATAGCTTGCTGGCTTTCTTAAGAGAACTAAAACAAGTGAAGTGACACATTGACATATTCAGTGGCGTAGCCAGCCCGACAATTTAGTCATGATATGCTAATATTTTGGTGATCATCGACTGTGAAAACAATGAATTTCTAAAGAAATGAATAATGATAATAACATAAAATTTGCATAGCATGACTAAATCGTCAGGCTGGCTACGCAACTGGACATATTAGAGCCGAAAATCTATACATTAATTTTTAGTTTAATCTAAAACACAAATGCTTTAGCCTTCTTTGTCCTTTGATCATGTTTTTGAGGTAGCCTGAATAGGCGACGTATCGCCTATCGACTTTCCCAAAATGAACCCTTTCAAATTGCACAGAATATCGCGTTGCGTGGAAAATTTATAAAAACTTCCAAACGAACTGAGTATGATAAAAACAAGATTCGTCGCTTGTTTGAATATACCTTGGAATAAAACTCTAGGATCAGATAATTAACAATAAATTTCTTTCGATTCTTGAGTTTACAAGATTTTTGCTTACATTTAGTTATATTTTCTGCTGGTAATTTATCAACGTGGTAATTGAAATTATCAAGCTGAGAGCGAAAGATAATTTGTAACTTTGTGTAACAGGAGTGAAAATATTTAACATTTCTCGTCTGGTTCGCATGCCAAACTTTTTCGGACACCTTACATCGAAGTGTATATATAAACCATCAAATAGCCTACCTGCCATCTCCACAGGTTTCCTTCTGTGCACTAGGACAGGCTTTTCCCTTGCATTGATCTTGTACATTAATCTTTGCAGTTCGCGTGCGTTGTCCATAGCGACAAGTCACGCTGCAAGGGGACCAACTTTTCCAGGAATACTGACAATCTATAGGGCAGCAAGTATTTGGACAAGGCGCTGAATCAATGTCGTCGTAGGGACAATATCCTGGGCAAGTCGAGGAGCAATAAGGCTGGCATGGTCTGTAGCAATATCTCCAACGACAATAATTCTTAAACCTGATTCGTGTTCTGGAACGGGAATTTCCGCACGATGGTGAACAAGAGCTCCATGCACTCCACTTGCTATAAGAACAATACCATTTGCATGAATCAGGTATGCTCTTATGTTTATATGGAATAACATTGCGACAGGAAAAAATATATAATAACACTGTGCCAGTGACTACTAGACGCGAAAGACCCATTTCTTCTTTTGGTGAAGAGCGCTTTACAACGAGGAACTTTCACCAAACAGCACCAGCGAACCTCAATTGGAAAATGACACCGAATGCAAAACACCACGAATATATGATGCTGGATGTATTTAAAAAAATCTGATTATGATGGACTTCTGAATTGTGCTTTTTACCCAAAAGCAGTTTTCAGTAATCTTCACAAGTAGTGTGACATCAGTGTACTGTTTTTTCAGATCTAACAGATGGGCGTGATCATACTATGGCATTTCTATAGCCATTGAGTCAACCTGGGGGATCACGAGTTTAAATTTGCAATTTAGCGCTCTTACAATCTTCCTCTGGTTACTGGGTACAATACTGATACAGATATTGTATCGTATTTGTTTGACTTTCATTCAATCATTAGGTTGAATAGAAATTTTGAATCTAAATCTAAACCTATTAGAAAATGAAACTGATGAATCTCTGTGGAGAATCCAAGACTTTGGGAAAAACACAAAAAAACTGCTATTCGGTAAATATCCGGTATATATTTTTGGCTAAAGACTTAAGTTTTGTATACAGTCAGATAAAATAAAAAGTAATGGGTTCAATCGCATTTCTTCCCAAGCTAGCTTCTCAGTCGACTATAGTTCAAAGCTAGTTAGTCACATGATCCAAGGTGGGGCTCTATGATCAAGGGTAATTTGCCAAGACAAGTTTTTCGAGGCCAAAAATTGCTGTATCGAGGAGAACACTTTTACGTGTTTGTTATATTCAAAGGTAGGACTTTGACAGATAATACACTGTATTGCCTTAAATGTCGAAACTAAAAGAAATGAGTTTACACATAATTTTTAATGATTTTTTCTTTTGGATTGAATCAGTTTTAGAACACTTCCTGGTGGGCGGCGAAGTTCATTTCTGAACCACAGCAAGAATCCAATCACGTCCTTAACTCTAAAATTACGAAAAGCTTATTTAAGAATTAAGCTTACTGTCTTCATTTTGAGGAAAGTCAATCACGCGATAAACTACACTACATGGGGCCAAATTTTTATCCATCACAATTTCGGGGCGTTTTGTATAATCACTGTCAAGCAGTTATTGCTTCAGGCAAAGATTCTTTGTTGCCTTAACGCACGTTTACAGTATGAGTGACTGCAGTGCTTATGTGTCCTTTAGGCTGTAAGCCTGCATGTACAATGCATTATTGAAAACACCGCCTTGTGAACTGGCATAAACTAAAATAGGTTTTATAGGCCAAGTTCCTGCAGGTCTATTGACGTGTCTGAGGCACAAATCATACTTGAAACTCAAGTGATATGGAGAGATGATGGGAACATTAGGGCGGTTGCCAATTGGGCAAGATCGAACATGAAAGATTCTTTTGTCCGTAATATGTTCTTGAGCAGAACTAAAATCTCTTACAGAAATGAAACCTTTTATTTCGTTGCAATTTTTATAGGTTTGGCTTAACTGATTCAAAACCAGTCCTTAGTACTGGTTTAAACGGTAGCCGAGGAGCGAACTGATGCCAATTCTAAACAGTCATGAAAGGACACGTTGATGAAACGCAATTTAAGAGCTTATTTCGTGGCCTAATCCTGGCGACCTAAAAATCTTTTACAAATTATCCTCATGGCATGAGTGCTTTCCTCATGCACCATACTGGGATAGTAATTCACTGAGTGATATGGAGAGATGATGGGGGAGTTAGGGCGGTTGCCAACTTGGCAAGATCGAACATGAAAGTTTCTTTTGTCCGTAATGAAGTTCTCGTCCAGAACTGAATTCTTTTGTACAAATAAAAACCTTTTATTTCGTTCCAATTCTTAATGGTCTGGCTTACCCGATTCAAAACCAGGCTTTAGCTCTGGTTTAAACGGTAGCCGAGGAGCAAACTGATGCCAATTCTAAACAGGCATGATAGGACACGTTGATGAAACGAAATTCCAGGGGCTTATTTCGTGGCCTGATCCTGGCGATCTGAAAATCCTTTACAAATTATCCTCATGAGTGCTTTCCTCATGCACCATACTGCGATAGTAATTCACTGAGTGATATGGAGAGATGATGGGGAGTTAGGGCGGTTGCAAACTTGGCAAGATGGAACATGAAAGTTTCTTTTGTCCGTAATGAAGTTCTCGACCAGAACTAAATTCTTTTGTACAAATGAAACCTTTTATTTTATTTCGTTCCAATTCTTAATGGCCTGGCTTACCTGATTCAAAAACCAAGCTTTAGCTCTGGTTAACACGGAAGCTGAGGAGCAAACTGATGCCAATTCTAAACAGGCATGATGGGACACGTTGATGAAACGCAATCCAAGCGCTTATACGTGGCCTGATCTTGGCAATTTGAAAATCTTTTACAAATTATCCTCATGATTGTTTTTCTCATGCACCATACTGGGATTGCTACATGGAAATAATATTGATTTCACTCCACATCGCAAATCGTGGGGTTAGCTACGATCTAACTACCCAAACTTTCAGTTAAGAGTTTTTTATGCAGCCTGGCTCAGGTAACTTTACTTTGGTGAAACAACACTTCTGAGTTCTGGCTCACAATTAAGTACCTACGAACTACCGTCGTTGCAAAAACGGCCGCCAAGATTGACTTACCTGCACTGCAACATAATTTCTACACGTTTGTTACAAAGAAAAATTATACAAAGCAGCAAAACGTGTACAATTTGATAGTTTTAAATGAAACACTGAAATGTTTTGAGGATTGCAATTTATGGATTGGATAAGTGAAGTTTGGCGAAATGGCTGTAATTTTTGCTACGCTAAGAGGATAAATCAAGAATGTTTTCTTGCAATTCCATGACGTTAAATTTTCTTAAAATTCTTATGTAATTATCCGCCTTTAATTAAGAGGGGTTTGGATATTTAAGAATTTCTATAGTGTCCCTTTTTATAGAAATGTGTAATATGATTGTCAAAAGCTGCCATGAATGCGTTAAGTTTTAGTTCTGTTTAGTTTAGTTTATTTGAGTTAAGTTTATTTCAGTTCAATTCAGTTCAGTTCAATTCAGTTCAGTTTAAATCAAGGATCATTATAAGACATAAGTAGAAAACATTATTCGGTGCTTTTACTGAATTCCTAAACAGTAGAGTAGCCAGCCTGATGATTTATCCTGCTATGCTAATATTTGGTGTTCATTGACAGTGAAAACAATAAATTTCTAAGGAAATGAATAATTATAATAACTCGAAATTTACATAGCAGGACAAAATCGTCAGGCTGGCTACGCCATTGTTCCTAAAATTAAAGCCCAAACTGTTTGCTGGCTGTATTCCTCGTTTTCAAAAAAAGACTTTGCCTTCTAGTAGATAAAATAAACAAAACTTTTTTAGCATTTTTATTTTCAATCATTCAAATACGTTCCTATATTGACTTGTTCGAATATACAGAATGCTAGTGATCAGCATTTACTTTTTACAATTACGTGCAAATTAAAATAAATATTGTCATCCATTTTAAAAGTTATTAAACTCTATTTGTTACAAATACGAATGATTCTATATTTATTGGTATGAATGTAGCTATATTACGAGGGGTTTTTGGAAAATATATATCCATCACAATTTAAAAGCAATTCGTAAACCCACAGACCGAATCAAACTGAACTCAATATTTTAAAAATGTCATTTCCCATTTTCAACTAGTAGCATTATAGCTGTTTGTCAGTCTAGGAATTCACATATGTCAAAGGGAGATCGGCTTCGATCGTATCGTGCGAACAGGACCGAACAGTCTAACGAGCAACTTGAAAGTGTACTGATTAAATACAAAACAATAGCTGGAGACAGTTTGATTAGGTCTCTTCAAATTTTTAAAATTATATACCCTTAACACTATTATACACCCGTAAAATTACAAGATAAAGCCATTGAAATCAAGACTAAATTGTCCTTTCGTTGTTGTAAATAGTTTTTCTAGTCGATATCGACGCCATATTTAATCAAAATGCACTGTGGTCCACTATATGGGTGAAATATATTGATTGGGTCATTATTGGTCGAGATAAAACGATGCAAGACTATTCATACAACTGATACAAGCAGCGGTAGGTGGGTTATAAAACTTCATTTAACTACTATATAGATTCATGTCAACGTTGTTTTTGTAATCGTATGTCAAGGTAATATACAGCAACAACAAAGGGAGAGGTATATTTCACACTAGCCATTTGCCTTATAACAATTATCAGACCACAATGCATTACAATATTATACTAAGACAGCGCCCTTATCCCAGAAATTTTGCTTAATTAATAATATTTGAAAATTTAACTTTGATGTAAGAAAAGCTACACAATTGTATACAATTGACTCTGAGAGTCAACTTTACAAAACGAATGAAGTAGAGAAGCCATTTTTTTCATCAAAGGTTTTACCGTTAATTTATTCAGTCATATAATTGGAATCATCACCATTCCCAACAGGCTTTGCACGCAGTCCTGTCTCACGTTCGAAAGTACTGTACAGCGGATTCTCGAAGTGCTTAGCGTGACCTTGCCGCGGCGTTTCGACGCCACGTAAAGTGCCGATTTGAAACCATTTGCGAATCGTCCTCATTCTCGTCTAAGCCATATATGGGATTCACCTCTCCGTCCGCATTGGTCGAGACGTGATGACGAAACATGACGTCACGATAATGTTCGTCGTCCTCTTCCGGTAATCTCACGTGATTGTACTGCTCGCGACTACGTAACGCTTCCTGGAAGTTAAACCGCTGAGATCTGTCTGCGTAGCAAGCGAACACCAGGACAAGAAGAAAAATTACTCCGCCTATACTCGCTAGCAAGTAAATTGACCACCCGGGTAACGATGCGCTTGAATTATCACCACCATGTAAAGCGTCTAGACTCGATTCTCGAGTTTTGCAATTCAATTTATCCACATTCTTTACGGTCGGACAGAGGTAGTCCGTGAAGCGGAAATCATTGGATGTGTACTTCGGGTAACCGAGCTTCTTGGAGCAATTCAGACTTCGATTAAGAGAACAAATGAAGCCGGTTCTGGAGAGAGGCTTCTTTCCAACTCTGGCGATCATGGACACTGAGATATTCCGAGGGTTGACAGTAACATCGTCCAGAATGCCCACGTCACTCAAATTGTAGTCGCCTTCCTGGTTGAAACTTTTGGCGTATATGTACCAAACTTGAATAACCTTTTTCAGCCAATCTTCGAGTTCGATTCTCATCCCGGCGATGACTTCAACGTCGTGGATGCTGGCCCCTCCTTCTTTCAATTTTTTCAACAGATCCTTACTAAAGTACAGTTTTATCACGTTTTCACCACCAAAACAATCGTCTTTGCTCTCTGGGACTTCTTCTTCGTTGGAGTTTCCACTTTCACGCTCTTCCGATTCCTTTCTACGAGTTTTCCCCTCCTCAGAATCTGATGGCCACGGGACATAAATCTGTTTATCCGGGCATTTGTCTTCGTTTTCTCTCACAAAACGCTCGCATCGCGAGCCCATGTAGCCCGTGTTGCATCTGCACTCATACGATCCTTAAGAAAAAAAAAACAATGGGATATTGACATGGATGTCCATGCACTCCTTTTCTAACAACACCGGGGTTGTTAGAAGACGCCGTCACACTGCTCATTGGTTATAATAAATTTAATGCCTACTTCAATATTATGTATTCAGCACATTAATGCATTCTATTGCCTGTATTCTTGAGAGGGAGATCTTAAACGTTCAATAACTTCCATGCATAGCAGTATTTCCAGTTGAATTGGGGCTTGATTTTCAGTGTTTTACCTTAAATCCTCCCACCTATTCCGAAAGAACTTTCTCATTGACCAGCGATAACAAAATTTATATGCCACACCCAATGAGTGTGAGTGTGAGTGGGTTTTTCGAACACAGACGTATATGCATGCGATAAAAGCCAGGGGCCGGTTGTACGAAAGTTGGATAGCGCTACCCACCGATAGTGATTTTTTCAATCGCTCTGAAATTTCCCGTTCTTCGGTATAATACAGATTAAACCGGAGTATTTTTTATTTGTACGGATTCTTATAATCAATTGTCAGCTTCAAATCAGTCGTTTAATTACATTTCACGCTCTTTCAAGCCGATCACTATCCGATGGATGGCGTGTCCAGTCTCCGTACCCTTGCCCCCTCGTAACCTTGTCCTTAAGACCTACCGATATGATCGATGCATTCACCGTACGGATGACAAGGTTGAGAAGCACAATCGTCGATGTTTGTTTCACAAAGCCAATCCGTGAATCCTCTATCGCAATCACACGTTATGTTATTAATCCCGTCTGTACACGTGCTATGTCCTTCATTACAACTGTAATGGAAGTTCCCTGCTTCGCATTCATTAATATTATGGCCGCAACGAGTACCATTATACCCGGCCGGGCAAGTGCAACTGAAAGTCAAAACATGATCGTGACACGTGGCGTTATTTTCACAAGCGTCACACCGCTTTGCACTCCGTTCGCACGCAAGGCATTCCGTTGCGTTTCGTTCGCACGCAAGACACTCCGTTCCGTTTTGCTCGCAGGCAAGGCACGCTGTTTTATTTACATGATCACAGGCAGGACAAATCGTCACATCATCACCTTCGCAATATTCAGAACTCAAGCAATCGTCAATGTTGCTGCAATTGTATCCGTCTCCTTCGAAGCCGTCCAGACATGCGCACGAGTATGTGAAACCATCAATCCTATCACAACTTGCGTTTACACTGCAGTTGTTTACAGGAAGACATGGATCGATTCTGGAGACGTTGACATGAACACTACCATTGAACGACTTAGGCGGTTCGCCATTGTCCGTAACTTGAACCAACGCCGTGTAATTCGGACTGATATCATAGTTCAAGAATGGCTTACTCAAGATCAGGTATGATTTATACAATTCAAATGAACGTTGTTTTACACCGAGTCTAGTCAAAATCGGAGGATCGAAGGTGGCGTTATACGGTTCCTTGACAATCTCAAAAGGTGTTCCGCTCGATATCAAAGTGTATTCCAGCACTTGCCACTTCTCTGGGTTATTGCAGACTAGTTCGCTGATGTTCGTACCTACTGGCGCAGTTTCTTCGAATGTGATGTTCCCAGGACTTAAATTAATCTCATTCGCGCCTTCATTAACTTCGTTTACGGTGATGTTGAGATTCCTGGTCAATGATAACCTTGGTTGGCCGTCGTCTGTTGCTTTGATTGATACATTTATGAAAGGAGAATCCAGTTTTTCGTAGTCCAGTTTTGCATTTGAGATCACTTGCAAGCCCGCGTTCCGTGTTACCTGAAGAAAAACATTGAAGATAGAGAAGGAAGTCAATTTCAAGAATGCTATTTTTCCTTGTTGAAAAACGCAGACGGAAACCCTCTGAAACTTACATTGAATGTCTCATCAAATTCCCCGATGACTTGGAATGAACAGGTTTGCTCACGATCAGGATCTTCGCACATCAAATCTCCGAGTGAATAACCAACATAAGCGATCTCGTCCACAGCGTATGTGCCGTTTAAGTACAAATTAACGGGCACCTCATTTACATCTCTTATAATGATTGTGAAAGTTTCTGACCTCGATAATGGTGGATCACCGCTGTCCGAGCAGTTCACTTTTACTAAACCAAAAAAAAGAGATCATCGGCAATTGTGCTTAGCAAAACTTTCACTATAGTGATATAGCGGCCAGATAAACGGTTATCGCTCTGAAAGATTAATATGAAATGCAGTAGGCTAGAGATAGCATTACAAAGGTGCGTTGAAATATAGCCTTGTAAAGTTTTTTAATTTTGAGTTCATTTGTATTGTGTGCAGAACATTTGAGTATAGTGCTAAAAATGTAACTATTGGACTTAATGTGGTAATGATTTCTATGTTCACCAAAGTATTCATTGATTGCAGCTATTTCGCCAATCAGGGTAAAAAAATTTCAGTCATGTTAGTTGCCTTTTTGAAAAAAATAATCTGCCATAAATAAATAGACTAGTTGCAATGTGAATAAGTGTTTTCTTTTATTGTAAAACTTACTTGAAATCGTACTGTTTCTTTCATAATTAATTACCGATCCCTTCTTCACACGAAGAGACCAGTTCTGATCAGGTGTTTCATCCAGGAAAAAGAACTCCGAATCTTGAACAAAACAAGTGTGGGTCTGGCCAACATCTTGATCGAGGACCTCAAATACGATAGCAGTCTCCCCTTGTGTGTTTTCGTCCAGTGTTAAGTTCGACAGATTTCTGATTTCGTAGGGTTTGTCGTTTACATCGAGTATTTTCACTGTTATATTTTCCTAAATCAGCGATAGAATTGTAGTCAGAATTTCTATCAACTTCTAGTCAACAAAGAAAATGTACGAGAAAGCGAGTTTCTAAGGAAAATTTTATGGACACACATGCAGAAACAGCCCGTGGTCAAAGAAGAAGAGAATTTTCATCTCAAGTCGTGCAATTAGAAACTTTTAGTTTTTTCCGCCAATTGGGTCGGCAATTAAGCTTCTACCGACGGCCCTAGCTCGTCTGGTGAGCACTAAGGTCTTTTATGACAATGAAGTACACAGCTCTGTATCGACGTTACCTGAATAGACATCGGTGGATTTCCACTGTCAGTTGATCGAACATGAATAACAAATTCAGCTTGTGTTTCGAAATCCAAGCGATCTGATTCTTTCACTAGCAGCTTGTCGCCGCTGATGCGAAATGTCACTGGAATACACAAAGATGTGACATTAGGCTTACAGTTGAACTGCTGTAATAGAAAGTTATTACATTCGATGTTAAGAGTTCAAAGACTCAACTTACAGTTATAGTCGAGCAAGGTATAACTGTGAGTGTCATGTTGATCAGGGTCATCTGTTATGAAGTTTCCAACAACAGTGCCATTTATGGCGTTTTCATTCACTCCCGATGAATTGAATCCCATGGAGACAGGTTTGTCGTTCATATCAAGAATCTAAAATAAAACTTGTTGAATTATCGGTACCAAGTAATATTCTAATCAGGCGATATGATCCACTAAAAAGACTGGGATAACATAGAAATACCTGAATTTCAAATTCTTTTGTTTGGTTCAAAGATGGTGTCCCGTCATCCTTTGCGACAACGCTTATGGAGTAACTACTCTTCTCTTCATAATTGAAAACTGCTGATGTCAGCAAGCTGTTTCCGTTGATGGAAAATTTTGACGAGTCGTCCTCTTTGTCGGAAAATTCGAACGATAATGTCTACAAAACCAAAATACGATATAAACACTTTGAAGACGTGGTCTATACAAATTGCTGTTAAAACTAATGCATTCTTGAACTAATATTGATCGTAAAACGATACCAAGGAAGTTCCTTTTGCGTTTGTATTTACGACGGTTTTAGACGAAAACTATCCTCCACAATAGATGACGCCATATTGCATAATGGTAGGGATATGCAAAATGGGATATTCAACGGCATCATATATGAGTGAACCTTGATGAGTCTCGTTCATCCATGTTGCTATTAAAACCTAGACTGTTTTTGCTTTAACTACAAGAAATGGTTCGGACTTCAGTCACTTCACCGTTAATCAAGCTGTCTATTTTTTCGCCTATTTTTTCCAACATCCGCGATTTTAGCCCAGATTTCTGACAAGGTTTGAACAGATGACCTAAATTTCTTAAAAGCTCTTTGAGCCACATCTACTTGGAAAATGGCGAGAATACTAACGTCATTTTGGTCGTGGTCTTGGGCAACCAGGATGCCGACAAATGTTTCCACAGGTTCATTTTCTGGAATTTCGAAAGTACCATTTACCATCTTCAGGTTGTAAGGTGCTTCGTTGACGTCTGTTATGAAAACTTGAAACAACTGGTAGATGCTAAAAGTCGAATTGCCATTTTCAGTGCAGTTGATCTGAAAAAACAAAGAAAATTGAAAGAAAATATAAAGAAAAACAATAAAATACAGAAATATGATGAAACAAATCATAACGAATATAATAGTCCAAATACACAGACACATCAACAACAAACGGTACACAAACATGTAGAATCTATAGCCTTAATTTTTTTGTGAGTGTTTACCTTCACGGAATAGTCAGACTTAGTTTCGAAATCTAAGTCAGCCTTGGACACAACCAACCGCATTTTTGATACCTAAACAATCGATAATAGATAGCTTAATCTAATTTTTCTCCAGCTTTTTGTTTTCCTCAGCGTAGTGCAGTGTTCTTATGGCAAAAATATGGAAATTATAAACGGACGTACTTTGAAAGGAACGTTGTTTACAACGTGACAAGTGTAAAAATGTTTTTCTTCATTGACGTTGTCGGGATCTGAAACATTGAGATTTCCTACCAACGAATCCACGGCGCTGTTCTCTGCTATCTGTAATACGTATTCATTTTAGTTTGAAAATAATATTGCAAAAATTCATATCAAATAACAAACAATACCATATTAATTTCTATGAACCAAGCAAAATAACATTGGTTACCATGCCATATAGAATATCCTCACAGTACAAAAAAAGTCGCACAGAGGTCTTTTCTTGATGACGAAAATTATGCATCTTTTTGTAGCCAAGAAATATAATCAAGGACTTTGTGAGCATAAGTAACACTGTACACTAATGTATACAATACCTTGTTCTTATCAAGCGTGAGGTCATTTGGTGCTTCGTTGACATCGAGGACATCGAGGGTAAACGTTTTGTTGAAGGTGAATTGTGGATACCCGTTGTCTTCAGTCATGATCTCCAACTTGAACCCCGTAACAGCCTCGTAATCGATATAAGAAGCGACTGTTAGTTTCCCAGATGTTGGATCTAACTTGAGTGCTTTTTCATAACCAGAAATGCTAGAGAAAATATTTTGATATATTAGAGGCGATGTATGGCTATTTTATCATAATTAAAATCCATTTTTTTCAAATCAGACCAATATCACTCTTACATCTTTGAGTTGTAGTCGAAAGCAGTGATCTTCTTAATGAAAAAGCGATGCGTTTGACCAGCGTCTTGATCCACCGCAGTGAATACAGTAACAGATGAGCCCAGGTTACTGTTTTCAGAAATAGCCAGCGGAGTGCTTATCAAAATATCGGTCGGTTGGTCATTGGTGTCCCTTATGGTAATACTGAAGTCTTGAGTTAAATTCAGACCTAGAGAAAATACGAGTATCAATAAACATTGTTTGGCAACTGTGCGATGCCTATGTACTACTTTCAAGGTTTCAGGGTTGTTTCCGTTCCACGTTATTTTAACATGCCCAGATAAATGTGAAGTATAAATAGGAGAAAGAAAAGATCAAGATATAAAATTATTTTGCAAACGAGGTCCTCTGCCATGAATCAAACCCTCTCCTGTTGGGCTACGGAGGATATAGCTTTTGGGTGTAACCTGCAGGCTGCCTTAAATTTTGTTGAAATAAAATTCCCTGTATTACGATTACTTTTTCCCAATAATAGTCAATCTTACCTCCTTGATCAACAGTATTGATTGCTAATTGCCACAAGTTCCTGCTCTCGTAATCCAAACTTGAGTACGTCCTGAGTTGACTTCCATTAATATAAAACATATTCTCCTCGCTTGCTGATACCAAGAAATACTTAAACGACTGCGCTTTATCCGGGTCTATGGTACTTAATTCCCCTACGAGCAAAGGACCCCCGTTTTCTGACACCACCTTGTTCGACAGCTTAATCTGTTCTGGCCTTTCATTGATGTCGAGAACTTGAATGTCGAATGATTTTTGTATAGTTAAAGGCTTCGAACCAGAATCGACGCATCTTATTATAATACCGTGTGTAGTTGATTGTTCGTAGTTTAGGTCGCCCGAAGAGACTAGTAACGAGTTTTCGCTACCGGAGATCTTAAAGCGGTCTTGCGCAGAGTCGACGAGTTGGCATTTGTGCGTCTGCCAGTCACCCTTTGGTCCGCGGTTGTCGGGGTCGTCAATGGTGATATTAGCGACCAGAGTTCCGCTTTGGCTGTTTTCAGCGATGGTTAGACCGCTGAGAATTATATTACTGGGAGGTTCATTCACGTCTTCGACCTAGTAGAGAAAATATAGGAATTAGAAATATTTATAGTCTTTGAAAAAAGTCAGACGTTCTTTGAGGCAAATGGATGTTTTCGATTGGCTAATGAATCAGTCAATTTTGAATGGTCAATAAGCCAGTAGTGGGCCAATCAGCAATATGCTGAGCACGTTATGGTGCCGACTTTTTAGTGAGTTCTATATGAAGCAAGGGGTTGAATTCACAGTTATTAGTGGATAATATCATAGAAATTAGAAACATAGCCGTCTCGCGTTCGTCTTATCAGTATAAGACTGACTCTACAGCCCCTAATTAAACTTTTAACGATGGCCCTGACATTGGGGCTTAAATTTACCGGAGTCATTTCCGGATAGACTTGCATTTTCGCAGAAGGAAAAAACCAAATAACCAACAACCGCTTCATCTAGTTTTTCCGGCAGCCATCACCTCCGCCTGCCAATTTAAAGGCGATGCCTGCAACGTATTACTGCGGAACCTACTGCCTCAACTCACAGGATTACAGCATACCTCAATAGTTAAGTTCTGTTCGATACTCTTCGGAGGGCGACCGTTATCCGTAGACATGATTTCAATCGTAAATTCCTGTTTCTCTTCATAATTTAGATCTGCTCTCTGTGACGTAAACAGCTTGTTTCCTTTTATGGTAAACTTCGTACTTCCTTTCAGAGTGTAGACGTGAGACTGGGAAACATCTTCATCTGTAGTCACCAGTTCACCGATCAGTTTATCGTTCGCGTTCTCCTTTACCCGACCGGTTAACGAACTCTGTATGGTCACATTTTCCGGTTGGTCATTCTTATCCAGCAAAGTGATCGTGAAGTTACTGACACGTGAGTGGTTGCCATCTGAGACTTCGACAATTATTTCATGGGAGGGTATGTCTTCGTAGTTTAGATGACCACTGACCACAAGTTTGCATGTGCATATGGTTTTATTGTCTGAAGTGCCGTTGTGGCAGGTTATGGTACTTGTATCAACCGAAAAACGCCCACCTGGATGAACAGAAAAGCATCTATAGGAAGTCGTGCTGACGTCGGGGAAAAAAGCTGGGGGGTACAGGTCAAGGGGAGGAGCAGAACGAGACGTTGGGGGTCATGCAAGAAGTGGTGGAGGAACTAGAGGTATAGAGACTAAGGGTGGAGTTAGGAAGATGATCTACCTGCGTCATCATCCATTGTGTACGTCAAAATCTGTCCAGCGTCATCATCTAGAGAAACCAAAGTTCCCACTACCGTGTCCTTTGCGGAATTTTCGTTAATCGTCGCGTGGTCGTCGGAATACGATTGTTGACCGTCAGTTGACGTTAAACTTGTGTTCACCGGAGCTTCGTTAACATTCTTGATGATTATCGTAAATTTCTTCTCCATCTGAATTAAAAAAACGGCATAAATTGTATGCTGGAGAAATATCTGTTTTTTTGAAGGAATAAAGAAACCATCATCAAATGCAATTACGTTTTAGATCATGTTATACATATTTCTTGAAATATCGTGAATATTAGTTTGAATTCTGGTTCAGAAATATGTGAAATAGCCTCCTATTATCACAAACAGAACAGATGCCCCCTGTCATCCATTTTAATGATAAATGAACTTCGTACAAACGGGCCCTGGGCTATGAAAAAGACGATTGCAACCAACATCACACTTATTCCTCATTTCACGAAATACCGCTTCTCACTTACCGATTTCGGCGGAACACCGCTGTCCGTTACCCTCACAGTGACATGCGCAATGCTGGATTTCTCGTGGTCTACAGGGTTCGCTACGTACAACCGACCGTTTGTCTCGACCCCAAACAGACCCCGACCTCCCCGCACTAAAGTATAGCTCAGCGAGTTCTTGTCCTCGTCGGAGGCCGTGAAATAGCCGACGGTAGTATTCAATACGACATTCTCTTTTACCCAATACTTTGACAGCGCCAGGTCACGTGGTTGATCGTTGACGTCATCAAGGGTTATGTTAATGCCCATGGTCAGCTGCTGCGGAGGTATCCCGTCATCCGTCGCGCGTACAAGTATTGTGTAAAAGTTTTCCGCACCTTCGTAATTCAGGAGACAACTTTTTCCGCCATGGAGCAAACAGTCGGTGTTTGAGATTGCGACTCTGATTTCGGAGTTGTTAACCAGCTTGAATCTACCAAAAGCGCTGTCTAGTAAAGTAAATTGATGAACTTGGCCAAAGTCTTCATCGGTTGCACTAAGTTTACCAACCAGCCGTCCTTCATCGGAATTTTCTTTGATATTCTTGGGTGAGAGATTAATCTTTGATGGACGCTCGTTCACGTCTAGAATAAGAAAAAAAAAAGTTATTTGCTTAAGCGAATAAACATTTTATTGCTTTCGTGGGGATTATAGGGGCTATTCAAGGATTGTGGGGAACGTGGAATGGGGTTTTTGGTCATATATTCATCGCAATTAAACTTGTACAACCTGTTCATTTTCCCGTGGAATATTGCGACATTTCAGTAAATTTACATATCACGATTCACGTGAATACGTGAGCCTACCGTATAAAAGTGAGCATGAACTGTTAGTTCATGGTCATTGATTTAACATTTCGACTCTCAGCCTGAATATCGCTCATTCATTATTAACAGGTATCGTACCTTTCATTTTATTATTTGTGTTGTAACTATGGATGGTTCAGTACCACAGGTTTTAATTTTTGGACATTCGTTTGTACGTCGTCTGCAGAATGACTTAGATAATGCATTTGATTTACAATATATTACTTGGGGGTTCTCAAGTGAGACGATTCATGTTAAACCACGTATCAGAATTATATGAGGGAGGTACTCAAGTTAGTGGGAAATTCGCCTTCCGACTCCTAACACTTAGAGAGGACAAAATGAAGGTTTATGTGTACGATATGATAAATGTACAGTGAATATGCAAAGGCATTCTCAAGTTGATTTTTGTCCAATCTCGATTATCACATTCAAATAGTCAAAACACGAGATTCTTTCCTTGTCGAAGAACGAGGAACATAGAGGTTGTGCTTTAGGAAAATCTGTGCGAGATTATGAAGCAAGACCCTCGTATTCAGAATATTATCCTGACCTTGTACTGAAATGACAAAACTGCGGTTGACACTCAAGGGAGGCGTTCCAGTATCACGAG
Source organism: Dendronephthya gigantea (assembly GCF_004324835.1). Classification (NCBI taxonomy): domain Eukaryota; kingdom Metazoa; phylum Cnidaria; class Anthozoa; order Malacalcyonacea; family Nephtheidae; genus Dendronephthya; species Dendronephthya gigantea. The sequence goes on along the minus strand of NW_021163033.1, from coordinate 1,516,986 downwards.
ACTCGATGGTAATGTTCCACAATGATGCAACTTCATAATCCAAGGCTCGCGTGGTGATCAAACTGTCGGTATCATTAATTTTAAATGGTAAATTCACGCCTGCGATTAGCCGATATGAGAAGCTTTGTCTCATACCGATTTCATTGTCGGGGTCGATCGTGGAGATGGTGGCTAAAATAAAAATGGCCAAAAATCAATGTGAGGCTTTTTTGAAAGAGCGATAAAAAGTTAAACAATTAAATGCATATGACAGAATGGCATGACGACCCGTACAAGTATAAAGACATTGGCAAGGGCTGACAATTTGATGAAGGAACGGTTGTGTGGATAAGTGTAAAAGTAAGACTTTATTGTAACAGTTTTTCTGAAAGCTAATCCGGAATTCTTGACGCTCAAAGGAAAAAACACAAGGAAAGGACTTAACTTACCAATCACAGCTTTGTCGCGATTCTCAAGAACGGTCAAACCTGACAGAACAATATCACTTGGCGCTTCGTTGATGTCTCTGATAGTAACGGTAAAATCTTGAACAAGTTTCAACCTAGGAGACCCACTATCTGTGCACTCTATGGAAACATTGTAAATAAAAGGTGTTGTTTCATAATCGAGGGCCACGCTGCTCACCAAACGCCCAGAATTTATCCTAAACTTATTCTGATTAACCACGACGCATAGATGGATTTGTCTTCGGGAGACGATGTTATCGGGATCATTGACAGTGACGTTAGATATCACAGTCCCGGGGGGCGAGTTTTCAAGTATTTCTGTATTTGAAAATTCAATACTCGTTGGTGCTTCGTTGATGTCCGTCACAAAAATCGTAAAGTTTCGTGAAACGCCGTAAGCTGGTACTCCATTATCAAGTGATTTTACAGTGAGAATATATTTCGATCTTTTCTCGTAGTTCAAATATCTTCCTTGGCTAACATAGATTTTCGTTCCGTTCACCCTGAATAACCCTCCGAAATCATCCATCAAAGAATATATCCAGGTCTGTAGTCTGTCTTCGTCCCTCGTTTCCAGTTCTCCAACTAACGCGCCGTCAAAGTTTTCGGCAACAACCGCTGACACACCTCCCCCCAGACTGATGCTCGTGGGCACATCGTTGGAGTCCAATACTTTGATATCAAATCTCTCCACAGTGAATAACCCGTGGTTGTCTGTAACACGCACAGTTATCGAACGAACAGCATTTATCTCATAATTCAGTGGTTTAGATAGCAACAGTTTTACAGTACACTTCGTTTTGTTCTGATCTTTTGCACTGGATTGGCAAATCGCACCCAAAGACTCCAACGAGAATTCACCTTGGGAATCATCATCTAGTGAAAACTTGAGATCTTGATTTGCGTCGGTGTCTAAGGCTAGCAAGGTTCCCACAATTTTTCCGGTCGTGGTGTTTTCAAACACTTCAGGAGTCTGGGGCCCGGTAAAGTTCACTGTAACGGGAGCCTCGTTGACGTTGAGAACTTCAATTATGAAGTTTCGTGTGAGCTGTAAAAGAAGCGATAAAATTCAAATGAGCTCCATCCTAATAAACAAACTATATCTTGTTTTGTAAAACTTTTTTTTTCACAAGGCAATATTCCATTAGGCAATCTCAATCACTAAAGATAGTATTTTTCGCGAGCTATTTCATCAAATTTTAGATGTTAGCCATCGAACAAAACCTGAATTCTTTGAGAAACACGTGAATTTCGTTAACCAAAAGTTGTTGCTAGGTTCACGGTTTCTTGATCCGTAGACATTTTTGGTTAAAATAAAGTTAAAATAGTTTAGCTTGCAGTTGGCTGATCGTTAAATGCACAGACCTAATCGATATCTTCGATCGATGAATCGATCAAACAATCATCCCTGAAAAATTACCTTCAATGCATTATAGCCATTATCCGTAACAGCCACCCTAATGACGTGGCTCTTATTAGCCTCGTGGTCGAGTGATTTTGCTGTCACCAACTTATTACCAAGCAAGACAAATCTCCCGCCATCGGTATCAATTAATGAGAAGCTCAAATTTTGTCCGGCATCCTCGTCACGTGCTGTAAAAGAACCAATCACAGTTCCCGATGTTGCATTCTCGTATATCTTGTTTTTGTCCAACGTAAGGTCTCTTGGTCTATCGTTGTCATCAGTGAGGTAGATGATGAACGTTTGGTCAAAATGTTTCACAGGATTTCCATTATCTGTTGTTCTGATGGAGATGTTAAAGCTTGCTTGAGCCTCATAGTTCAGCCCACATAAGCTACCTCCAAATTGAAGGCAAAGTGTGTTTGAGATTGCCACCTTTAACGAGAATAAACCAATATTAACAGATCGAGATTAAAATTTGTAAATATTTGACTTTCTGAAAATACCTTCACTGAACGTCCTTCAATCTTGAAACGACCGCCAGCGGTATCCAAGAGTGTGTACGCATGCCTCTGGCCAATATCTTGGTCACTTGTTGCCAGGTTACCAACAACAGCATCGACACCGCTGTTTTCTTTGATTTGAACGTTTGAGAGCTACGCAAAACAAAAACGACCGCCATTTGTAAAGTTTGCTTAAACTTACTATTAATAAGTTTAAGACCTCAAATTAAAGATAGAGGAAATAATGGTCTATGAAAATAATCTGTTTGGGGTTAACTAGTAATTTAACAGCTCAAAACGTGGTCAAGAATTTTGTTAGAAACAAGACTTAATATAGGGGTATTTTCCTCACCTGGATTGCAAATGGTTTATCATTAACATTCAAGACATCCACCACAAGGCGTTCATCGCGATAGAGAGATGGCTTCCCGCTATCTCGGGCCCGCACTGAAACAGTCCAAGACTTTGAATTCTCGTAATTCAGACTTCTAGTTGTTCTCAATACATTGCCATTGATTACGAAAGGACTGGCCCCAAACGCATTCAGAAAATAGTTAAAGCTCTGTTTTGATTGGTTGTTGGCGTTATCCGGATCTTGCGTTGAAAGAATACCAACTACCGCTGATCCGTTATTCTCTGGAATTTGGGAATTCGACAGAGCCACCTTTATTGGCGCCTCATTTACATCGTCCACGATTACATTGGAATCAGCTTCCTTTTTTAGCCCATACGGATCGGAACAAAGGACACTAATATTGTGCGAGATGGCTTGTTCATAATCGAGGGAGTTTACAGCCTGGATGAGGAAATTCTGACCGTTTTTAAGGACAATCTGGAATTTTCCTTGGGCGGAGTTGGTTAGCCGGCAAACGTGAGACTGCCTTTGTGGATAGTTTCCGAAGTTATCAGGATCTTGAATGGTAAAGTTACCAATAACAGTTCCGGAGGGGCTATTCTCCTGGATGTTCGCATTACTGAGAGTTATGCCAACAGGAGCTTCGTTTTGATCGATCACGTGAACAATAAATGATTGGGTCGATGACGTCAACGCGGGAGATCCATCGTCAGTTGATGTTACCATGACAACATATTGGGTTTTTTGTTCGTAATCTAACGCATCTTTGAGATACAAAAATCTATTTCGTCGAACTTCAAAAATATCAGTATTGCTAAGCAGATTATAATGGTGATTCTGATTTTTATCCTCGTCGGTAGTCACCAGTTCCCCAATGAGCGCAGCCCGGCTGTTTTCGACAACGCTAGCTTCCAGATTCCCTGAGATAGTCACATTGCTCGGCCGATCGTTGTTATCAAGAACGGTGATGTTAAACATTCGTACTATGAACTTGCCATGTTGATCTGTTACACGGACAGTGATTTTCAAACTTGGGGTAACTTCGTAATTCAATGATCCTTTCACCTTCAATTGCGCTGTACATTTGGTAATGGTCTTTTTCGGGTGGGTACAAACTGCTGGTGTTACCACGAAGGACTGCAAGGGATTGATGTCCAGAGTGAAAATAAGATTCTGCGAAACTTCATCATCTGTAGCTTCTAAAGACCCCACCACTGCATTGACAGTCGCATTTTCATTGACTTTCCCCTGGTCTCGTGGGAACGATAGCTGACCACCTTTGTCAGTAAGATGGATACTGACTGGGGGCTCGTGGGCGTTTAATACTTCAATCATAAATGTCTTTTTCATCTAAATCAATTAAGGAAATATGGAAAGGCATTCAGTCGTTAGTTTTCGAAGTATAATCAGGTAAGTGTATAAATGCAACTCGTCTTTAAATAGATATTAGTCCACCCCTATTTCTCCCCAAAAGCAATATGGCGATACCGACCTGTTTCACAGGTGTTCCATCGTCTTTCACAACGGCCGTTATAAAATGAGTTGTGTTCGTCTCGTAATCTGTTGCCAAAACTTTTGTCAAGATTCCATCCGAACTCACAGCAAATCGTCCTTGGTCATCGTCAGATAAAGTGTAAGTCAAATGCTGTCCAGAATCTTCGTTCTGCGCTGAAAATCTTCCGATAACAGTTCCTATTTTTGCAGTCTCGTTTACGGTGTTTCCACTTAAGCTCAGTTCTCTTGGCTGGTCGTTTACATCGGTGAGGTTAATTGTGAAAGTTGCGTTTATCGATAAAACTGGGTTCCCGTTATCAGCACTTCGTACAGTGATCTGGTGGCTTGGGTTTGCCTCGTAATTCAGTTTACAAAAATCTCCACCCTTTGCAAGGCAATTACCATTGCTTATAGCGACCTAAATTTTTAAGTATAAAATATGTCATATAAGCAGTTGATCATTGCAGTACTGCTAGTCTAACTGAGTGCTAACTGTTGCTATACAAATCCGAGCCTAACTAGTCCAGTACTTACTGCTTTGCAATGTTTATTTCTCAGAATATCATCAGCCAATCACTGACAGGACGAGTGTCTACTGTTTCAAACCTAACTCCAAACTTGCTACTCTTGCTGCCTGACTAGTTCTACGTCATGGGTTATTCCTTATTCCTCCCTCGCGGGTGGTAGCCACGTATGCAGGCGGTTTTCTCAAGTTTTGCCCACCTTAAGAGATCTTCCGTCAATTTTAAAGCGTCCAGCCGCCGAGTCAATCAAAGTGTAAGAATGTGTTTGAGAGTTGTCTTCGTCTGTGGTTGATAACAAGCCAACGACAGCGTCGAGGTCTGGATTTTCTGCTATTTGACGATTTGATAACTGCAATATAAAGTGAAAAATTACTGTAGTGAATCCACACAGCGAAAATGGTTCTTGAGTTATGACTAAGCCTCGAACGAGTATAGCTGTGTTTCACTCATTGGTTTGAAACTCTTTTTCACCACGGGCCAATTGTATAAAGCCTGGTTAACTTTTAACTGTAGTTAAGGACAGAATTGCCCATTCAGAGTTGTGTATTTCTGAGTTAACTAGGATTTAATCATGCAAAATGTAGCTAAAGAGTTTTCAAGAGTTTTACACAACCGGCCCCAGAGGTTTGCATTTATCAACGAAAACCAGGTAATTATCCTACCTGAACAGAGGTAGGTCTTTCGTTGATATCAGTTAAGGTGACTGTTATCACTTGGTTTATAAACAAGGAAGGATTGCCATTGTCTGTGCTTCGAATTTTCAAGTCATATCTATATAACACAATTGTATTACAAATATTCGGTAGGAAACCAAATAAACAAAATGGGCAGTTCGTAGTTTAGATAATTTTCTTATCTTTGCAAAAAAGGATATTCCTTTAAAAAGCATCAAACAATTAACGAAAAATAAAATCTTCAAGATAATGATAATTTTAATCCAGAATTCAATGCATTATATGCTTCAACGTACCGTTTGTTCATCGTCTCATAGTTCAGAGCGACGGTGGTGTACAATTTATTTCCTCTGATGGTGAACTTTGCCTCTCCCCCGGATATTAAGGTATACGTGTGTGAATCCCGGGGATTTGGATCCAGTGAAGTCAGGACTCCAACGAGTGTGTCACGAGGACTATTCTCGGAAATGCTGCGAGATCCTGATAGAATAATCTAAAGAAGAAATGGCTTTTTTGAAACAAAAGAATACTTGCTGTTGATTAAAAAACCAACACAACTCTAACATTTTCGACACTCTTAAACGAATCCTAGACATTTATTTGACTTTTTAACCAGTTATACAAGCCAGTAAATACGTCGTTAAACAAATTACCCGCGTGGGTGGATCATTGATTCTCCGACAATATGTTGCAGCTGAAGAGCTCCAAGTGCCAGCCGTCGTACACGTGACACTGCGGGCGCCTTGAAGAGCGTAAGTACTGGGGCAGAGTAGCGAACATGTAACTGGATACGTAGTTTGATTTTTAGGACAGGATACAGCGGCGTGTTTGCAGGTTGTTCCCAATCGGGTTCCTAGAAAAAAGACTAGGTTGTAAGGCTTCAGACTTATTATCGAGTCTTCAATCCAAAACTTACACTCGACTTACCATCGAGTTCTCAATCCATGTTTAATTAAATAAAACTGAGACAAATTTGATTTTTGTACACAGTTATAAATATGATCTAAATATGATTTTTGTACACAGTTATAAATATGTTATAAATATGATCTTTGCTATTTTTTATGTTTTCTTGCAGTGGAAATAATTTCCATACAATTCTAATGAAAAGAATTTTCCTTTCGTTCAAATCATACCTGGAGCGCAATAACTCAATGTAAGCAACCCACAATCCTTTGCTAAACATTGTTTACTTCCTCTAAGATAGTATCCAGCGTTACAGGAACAAACACCATTTCTACATTGATGTTCACAGCCATTGTTTGGAGAGCCGCATTGCGTGGATTCCTATTAGGAAAATATAAAAATTCTTGAAAATATACTGTAAAAATTCAGATGAAGGGGCAGTCGTTCCATAAGAAATACCTTCAGTACAGGACACGACCTTCCATTACATTGTTTGGCTTGCGTGACCACTCTTGTTCTATCTTTGTTCCCAACTGAACACGTTTGATCACACTTACCCCACGATGACCAATGTCCGACCTGGGGATGATGAAGACGCAGTTATATATTCTGTAAAGAATTAGCTAGAGCGGATTTGGGATTAATGCTAAGATCTAAAAGATCTACGGTGCGGCAGCTGGGAAAATAAGGTCTCTAAGTCTCTAATATGAAGCCCCTCGCCGTTCCGCTGACCCTTGCAACAGCAGCAAGACCACGCCCCTACCTTGCAATCTCTGTTGTTTCTGTAATCAGTACAGGGTTTGTACGCTTCGATTGGTCCACATTTTCGACCATAGCACAAGGGTTGTTGGACAATCCTACGAGATTTCCGTTGCTTTCCGACACCACAGCCGTTGTCACAAACAGACCACGAGGTCCACGCCCCCATTTGGCAATTTCGGTTGTTATACTGAGTACAACTATTACTTTCGCTCAGAGCTCCGCAACTATTACCACCACAACTTGGAGGTCGCTGTATTGTACGAGTCCGGACCGATTTTCCTAAAGGTACATCGATATTTATACGATTTTTCGAGCTGAATTTTGCTTTTGGTAGACGGTGATAACGTGTTGATAATGTTGTCATAAGGTTAACCAGCAGCATTTTATTTCTCATTAAGTTAATTGCGTCTGAATTTTCTTAACAGATACTTGTTTACAAACATGAGAATTGTCTTTTGCTGGATGTTAATGACGAATGCATGGAGTTGGTAGTGCCGTGTTTGCCTGGTGAGTTTTATTTATCATGTGCGTACTTCTAAATCAACCCGATGGATACGTCAGCCATACGTCTTATCTGGCAAATTATATTGAATTTCGCTCATTTTATTAAAGATCGCAATATTTCCTAATATCCAATACATATCAACTTTTTCCGGCAAAGATTTTTTTACTGCCTTAACAACAGATATCATAAGACTAACCAAAATATCACATAATGTACTACTCAATCCCTACTTACCCTGTCCACACGTGGAGGAGCATGCTGACCACGCGCTCCAAGAGCTTAGCTGACAGTGAACAGGACAACAGCTATGTACACAGGCTCGACTTTGCAATGTTGCGGGACAGGGTAAACTGCAGTAACTAGCACGAGTTATCGTTCGAGTACGCTTCTCTATCCCCCCGCCACACTTGCCGTTTGTAGCAACACATGCCTGCCACTTTCCCCATGAGCTCATCTAGGAGAAATAATATGATATAGGTCAGAAGGATAAAGGTCAGAAGAACAAGATCCTGAGCTGGTTTGCGGACACTTGGAGTTTGAGCTGTATACCGGGTGGCGTGAAATAACCTGTTTGATTGAGTATAACTTCAAAATTAAAGAGCAGTATGCACTAAAATTGTTTTTTATATTCGGTAACGTCTAAATTAAATTTTGATATATAGCATGAAGTTTTTCATGCAATTTTGACCGACATATATATATCGCGGTCTCAATTTAAGTATGCATTTTCGAAAAGTCATAAAAATTAGCTAAAAATGGCATATTGAAGTGTCGCCGATATCTCGAGGAGTACTGAATCAAAATACAGATGGTATATACCAAATTTTAAGTTAGACATTCACGAATCTAACAAAAATTAATTCAGTGTAACAGACGTTTTAGTTTTTGAAGTTATACTCGATCAAACAGCTATTTTTTGCGCCAACCGGTATAAGTGATTACATGCTTTATTTTTAATATCGACGCATGTGTTTGGGTCACACACCACTGACCACACGTATTACACCATGATTGAATAAAAATACAAGAACTATGAACGTACTTGGCATGTTATAGGAATCGGTGTACAGCTTTGACTCTGAGTTAATACTGAACTACAAGTGCCACCGCAGGAAGCTGGCGTTATGATGCGTCTTGACCTCGTCTGTGTACCGCTGTTTGTCTTACAAGTAGCTATAAAAAGGAAAATAATGATGAAATTAATGACATACAAATTTGAGATGACACTTTTACTGTTCCATTTATAACTTAGCGTTTGAAAAACGTTTCTATAACAATAAACTGAATAGGCTTCAGGTGCATGCCCCATGCAGGCGCATGCTTCATGCGAAAAAGTAGAAGCGCATACATACGATTATCGGAACTAAACTGGGAACTCAGATTCTTCGGCAGAAATCAAACCTATATATATATATATATGAGCAGAGCTTTTGCCGCTAGGTTATAGAAAACGTTAAAAATATGTGTATAAATCAGGTGATCTCGCGCTTATATTTTAGTCATTCAGCGTTCAGAAACGGTTTGTCGAAATTCTGCAGTATTTAACGAATTAAATCTTTCGTTATTCTTTTTGGAACCAGTCGTAATTTTGTGATTATGTTTAGGTGTAGGCACTTTAGCTCTGATATAAATTTTAAATTGAGATAAAGTATATTTGAAAACATATTAAGTTGTTTTAACCAAGAAATTTTTATTTCACAACCAGTCACAGTCTTTTCCCGCCATTTCAGATCACCTGGATAATAGCCAACAAAATTCATTTCATACTTACGGGAAGAACATTTGGTCCAGGCCGTCCATTGGGAGAGCACGCAATTTCGTGGACAACACGGACCGGTGCACGGTTGGCTGTCAGTTGTACTTGGGCAGGCATTGCCATTGCACGAACTTCGAGTTGTGATTGGTCTCGTTCGTGTCTTCGTTCCACTCCTCTCGCAAGCAGCATTACATCCTCCCCAGGCTCCCCAGCTGCCCACGCGACAGTTGACCGGACAGCATCTGGATTGAGGGGAAAAATTAGAAGGCGAAATCCATAGGTGTAGAGTTTTGTTTTCTTCTGGGGGGGCTCAAATTTTAGATACATGATATCTAGCTAGCAACACCTTCTGACATTAGATACAGTTAAATATACAATAAATTTCCTCTTGATATATAATTGCATCGGTAGTCATGGTTTATATGGCCGATAGGCGGAGAAAATATTTACCAATGATTATGACCTGTTGTGGGTAGAAAAACTAATGAAAGATAAAATGAATAAGCTGCAATGTATTTTATGATTTTATAACTCGAAAATTCTGTATTTCGCAATTGACCATAACAAAAAAGATGGCGGATGTACATTTTACCAGAATGCAATGCGGTCGGAGATAGTTTAAAAAAGCGAACTGACGTCTTTTAAAGGACAGACATGAAACAGAAAGTTATTTTCTTCGCTGTGTTAAAATTTCACGTCATTAGGAGTTTTTCTTGCCATCTTTTTTCAGTCAATCACTCTTAATGCCCGCAATGCATTCTGGTAAAATGTACATGCCGCCATCTTTTTCGTTACGGTCAATTGCCGAGTTGTTTGATATATTATTATATTCACTATGATAATACCGTTTCATGTGTACGTAAGGATGCCTTTTCAAGGATTCAACATTGCTCTGATGCAAATATTACTTTCTGGAAAATTTCTAGGAAGATTTCTCGGGGGGCTGAGCCCCTCAGCCCCCCCCCCCATACTCTACGCCTATGGCGAAAGCGATAAACAACCGAGGAAGAAAAAGATCAAGGATTCATGGGTAAGAAAACCTTTCCTTCTGAGGTGGATTGTTCGAAAGGCGTTCAGCTTTAACGTTGGATAGATAATTTTGTTTTCTATTCTTGAACTTGTCCGCCGTTTAAGCTTAACGCCTTTCCAACAACCAGCCCCTGGTAGTATTTGCTAATTTTCACCCTTTCCCATATCACTCGCCATGGAAAAAAGGGTTTGCCGAAAATACAATGAATCTTAATGAAGATCAACCAGTCTAGTCAAATAGACCAGTTATTATACTATAGAAAGCAACATCTCACGAGTATAGTGAGACCAACGCATACAGACACGACTTGCCGCCTATATGTTGGTCAAATAAACCCGAGATTCTTAAGCGAGACATGACTTTGGTATATTAAAATACGAGTAAATAACACAATCCTTGCAGCAGTGTTGCAGTCATTCAATAGGATATGCTTTTTTTGTTTACACATTTTAAAATCATCTCGGGCGACTGAGAATCGAGTAAGCAGTTGCTTAAAGTGCTTATTAAACAGCCAACTTATAATGCTTTATTCGGCGATAGATGTCCAGGCAGAATTGACTGTAAAGCACCATTTGACATAAACTTTATCATCAATAAGTGTGATGCACATGATTGGTTAGTTTAGAAACGATTATACAGTTAAACTAGGCTAACTGGGGCATTACTTGGGGTATAGCGATGGGGTATAAATTGATAATCTGTTTATTCAAGGGTCAAAGCTAAGCTATGGTGCAGATCGTCTATCATTTTATCGAAGAGCCTAAACGCAATCTTATATATTAGAAGAAACTGGTGCGCTATTACAATATCTATCTTTTTATTAAGATTTAGTTGATATACAAGATATCAATAGGGGTCGCGTTAATTGGGGTAAACTGAACATGGTTTTGCATTCAAGGTTAAGTGGAGGTATAAACAATCAATTTTACTGGCTCTTAGCCTCACGGGTTGACCTTGTAGCGAGAATACAAATAAATGATTACAAGACAAGGCAGGTCTGGGCAGGATCCAAACGTAAATTATGACTCCGGCTGCTTCCAGGAATTCTAGGCGGTTTTTTTGGAAAGGAAAACACTGGGTCATGCTATTTTTTGCTTACATAATCAGAAACGAAATGACATGATTCTTGCAATGTTTTGAAAAGAACCGAATTTACTGAAATGTTGCAGGCCAAAATCGTATCGGGCCTTGTTGGCATTTTGCCCGATAAACAGTCCAAGCAGGTTCCAGATAACGTCATGGTCCAGTTTCACGCTGTAAAAGTTGGCCTGTGAATGGACCTAATACGTCAGTAAAAATTGCCATAAAATTGCCACAATTACCATTGTAAATAAAGCTTATTTGTCCAGAAAACTGCGCAGTAAAATACGACTCCCTGTGGCCCCAAAAGGTCAGAAAACCCATACTCGAAACCTAGTATACTAGGCACTGAAATAGAGCTATTTGCTTATTATAAACAGTTTACACCTGGGCAGTCCACGAGTCTGGAAAAGTACATGTCTATTCAAATGTATCGTATAGCAACTAGAATGATTATATTCATGCGAGGACATGAAGAGTTGGCGGCTTAAAACCTTTGGCTTTGTCATAAGAACTGGTGTACACATTTGAGCTGAAGATATGTACGTCATTAATGCGTGGTAAAATCTCAAAACACGAATAACAATGTCAATGCCCTTTTCTTCAATTACCCGCGATCTTCGTTACTCCTAAATCATTTTGTGGCACTTCCATCGACATAGGATATACATTCTAAAGAGTTTTTAAGGGTCTTAATTTCAAGTGGAAAGCACACGCAGCTAAAATTCAAAGCCATGCTGAAACAGCTGAGAAAAAGCAAGAATCGAACCTACACCTTGATATAGCCACGCATTTCATACTCTTCCGGTGAAGAAAAATGCTTGATACGCCACAACATTGCCATATATCGCGTTCCATAGAGCATTTAAAAAGGACGCAATTCGGCGAACGATGATTTTTTTCGACGAAATCTTAGAAAGACATGCTTTCGACTTGGTAAATATATTTAGGTATCTAGGAACGTATAATCAATACAACTATTTGAATCAGAAAGTGAAATTGACGTCTGAAGGTGAAGGTGAAGCAGTGTTTGTATAGCTTTGTGTAAAACGAAAATAAATGTTTCAGACAAGGTCTCTTCGAGTTCGCTAGGGTGGCTTTTGCCAGGCACCAAACATCGAAAATTAAAATGAACCAAAGATAAGCCTACCGGCCATTTCCACAGGTTTCAGTTCTGGGACCAGGACAGGATTTTCCGCCGCATTTTTGGCTCGAAATAATCCTCGCATTTCGCGTTCGTTTTCCGTAGCCACAAGTAGCGCTGCACGCGGACCAACTCTGCCAGGAATAGCGACAGTTTATGGGGCAACAGGTATTCGGACACGACGCTGTATCAGTGGTTTTATAGGAGCAGTATCCTCCGCAAGATGCGTAGCTTCTTATGCTCCTGGATCGCTTCTTGGTACCGAAATATCCGCACGATGCTGAACAAGACCCCCATGAGCCCCAGCTATAATATGTGCAATCTCTTCTATAACAACGCGGTGATCTTCGACGTTGACAAGCATTGGAGCACGAAAGAATAGCGTAGAATATAACAGCGCCTGTAAGCACAAGTCGCGAAAGAACCATCTCTTGTATGGTAAAAAAGATTGCTTTTATCACGGCAATTAATGATCTCAGATTTTCTTAGGTCTGTCGTCGGACAAATTTTAACAAAGAACGTCAGTTGAAAAACGACACTTCTGGTAAAGTTCCCTAAATATATACGAAATGCTGGATGCATGCTGGGAAGTGATTATCGGATTATGACGAATGTATTCATTTTGTCTCCTGCTGAAAGCAGTTTCCAGTAACCCGCGCACTTTTGAAAACCCTTTCGAAGCAAAGTGAAACAGCTACGATAAAAGGTGTTGCACGAGTCTACCGTTTTTCCCATGCAGGAGAAAGTGTTGCCATTATTAAGAGCCCATTAGCCACTGAGCCAATTAATCAGAAAACTAGTTCTTAACCGTCCTGTAAGTACGAGGAGAAGCGAGTGTTTCTTTTAGCTAACATGACGTACATGCATGCACGCCGAACACCGATTTTATTGTTTTATTAGTTATTGTTTATCAGTTAAGTAGCCAGCAATTTCACATCACCGTTCAACGGGTTAAATTAATTCAGTTGAATTAACTCCAAATCCGCGTTGAGTTTTGTCTGAAACAACAGCGTAGGTCTGGTTGAAGATAAAATAAATAACCATCCCAAAACGAGACAAAACAAAGCCTGAAATTTGGAAAAATACTATCTCGAAGCGAAGCCTCAAACTGACTTATACCCAGTGACCTCTATATATTGAACTGGAAGGCTAACTTTGATCGAGAAACATGCATGCCATTGAAGTCAGGATGGTTTTTCTTAAGCTATGCATGAGTTGATGCATTTTTGACCTCAAACGTGTAGCTCTTATATTAAAATAAAGCTCATGGAAATTTCTATTCGGTGTGGAGATTTTGAGATTCAGGCAAATGATAAATATTTCCAGTGAAAGCAAAAAACAACCGCCATTTGGTGACCGACAGCGTAATGTATTGTGAACAAAATTATTGCTTGAGGCAAATCTGGCCGGCTTGTCGTTTCATTATAATTGCAATGTTTATATATGACGGGGAACCTGCTGACTACAGTCAGTATGCATATATGTGTTCTAACAGATGTGCCAATGTACCATGCATTATATGAAGTACCCCATCACGAACCGACATAAAATTCAGACAAGTTTAGGCCATGTTTTTGTACCACCAAACCAAACAAAAACTTTATCTCAATTCTCAGCTGATTGTTCTGGTTTAACTGAATTTCGCACTGGACGTGATCAACCTTAGTCCTTATACTTGACCTCTATAAGAACGGCAGTTGTTAAAATAGATTGAACCTTAGTTACCTAAATAAAGACGGTCCCCCTCAATGTTCTGCCGAAGATATTTGTTGAAATGTCGAACCCTCGGGGCACGATTATACACCTGCAGTTTTTCTGTCCCAGAGAACTAGTAATTACATGAAAGATCTATTGCAATGTATGAAATCCGAGAAGCATAGATGATAAAGATTGGTGTCCACTGGGGGAAAATTTTCACTGGGCAGGATCGAACACGAATGTTCATTTCTTCTGTAGTTATAAGTAAATTTATTTCGACCAGAAGTAAATACAATGGAAATATTCCAGTTCGTTGGAATATTGAGGAGCAGTTTACAAGATGTTCACAGCTCGAAATGTGAGACATTTCTACGTTTGAATTTGCTGGAAATATTTAAAGGGAATAAAACTTCGATAATACGATAAGTGCATGATATTTCGCGCTGACATTTGTCGTTAATTTCAGTTTGGGACCGATCGATGACTTACGAATGCAGATTACTAACTGTGGTCACAGAAAATTTGACAGTTTAAACTAAGCCTTATGATAATTTCTTCACTGAAAATCATCCCTTAGACTTAGTTCTTGTTTAAAGAAGCTATTCCTAAATAGACACGATAGTGCACGTTTATGGAATGCAATACGGCTCATAGGCCTGCGTGATCTGAGTGATCCTAAAACCATTTTCAAAAATTGACGATGGGATAAACCCTGCTTGAATATCATGTTCCTAAGCTTCGTTCCAACCGCATTAACCATAGTATTAATTGCTATACCCGAGTCAAGGCATCGTGCAAGCTTTCAAAAGGCGAGCCACATAATTGGGAAAGAACACAACACAGACATGTTGAAATGATTTCATACGACATGCAAAGAACGAACTCAAAGCAAAATAATTCATTCCGGCGATGCGCTTCACAAATCAGGCCTTTAGTTCCTATGCGCGTTTTCCAATGCCTCCTACAGCGAAAGCTAAATATCAGATAAAAACTCGGTAACGATGTATAAAAATTGGAACACGCCTACCGTCCATCCCCGCAAACTGCCTTCTGTGTTCTCGTACTTGGACAAGGCTTTCCACCGCACTTCTCGTTCGAGGTGATCTTCATATATCGCGTGCGCTTACCATGGCCGCAGGTGACGTCGCAAGCCGACCAACTTTGCCACGTATAGCGACAATCTATAGGACAGCAAGTATTCGGACAGGATGCTTGTTCTGAGTATTTGTAGTCGCATCGTCCACCGCATTGAGCAGAACTTCGCAGTGACCTCGTTCGTGTTTTGATGCCTACGTACCCACATTTTGCGGTACAGGCGCCCCACTGCCCCCATTGGGTATAAGTGCAATCTCGCCTGGGGCAAGGGGGAGGAGACCGTCGACGATCGCAGGCGTTTGCACGCGCAATAAAGTAGAAGCATATTGTGGCTGTAGCCAATAATCGCCAGAAACTCATAGTGACTAAAATCTCGCGTTGTGGTAATCTGAGGGAAAATTTGCGATCTAAGAGGCTGTAGGGAAGTGGTGGTTCTCAATAGATCGAGTCTCGATGACACACAATGTCAAGTTCAGCGGGCTATTATTGTACAAAACTTCTTCAAAAGTCCGATATTCAATGGACGCGGGACAGAGCTCTAACAGTCTGAGAAGCGGTAAATCCACCAGGACAAAATTCCTTCAAGGAAAATTACAATCCAAAGATGATAAGATATTTATGCGCCGTAAGCCGGTTGCTCAATACCAACTGCTGTAGTGTCTCTCTTTATTTACGGAGCGTTAAATTCACGATATTCCTTCAGATCTTTGTACAGTCGACAGAGCTGTTCCAATACGTCCAACGTACAAGGCGAACGAGCGAGTTTGCGTGATTTGGGGTACTTTCAATCAAGCGAGATTTGCGAGTGCCTTGGAAGATTCTTCGATAATCCAATTCCGCAATCTGTAAAATCTGATTTACAGAAGTAATTCAATTTTAAGTGCTGGTATACAAAATTTCCAATGTTCTGTCTTCGGTCAATCAGCACAACCAGTCGCTTTATTCCGTCATTTTATTTAACCTGGGACAGGTCGTTTAAAAATCGTTCAAAAGCGCGCAAATGCGCAATTCGACTGAAAAGTACTTCAGGGTTTGCTTAGCTCCGCAGTTAAACTATCAATGTCAGCATACCGCCACACACAAAGTATATATGAATTTCTAAACAAATCAGGCCACAAATTCCAAAGGTATTGATTGGTTAATCGCGCCGACTTGACAAGCCTCTGCTCATATTTCAAAATAATGGCGCTTGAAAACTATTAAATCTTGCATCTTATTGGCAATGTCAACATCGCGTTTAGGATTTAATAACTTACAGCAACTCGTTAATCCGTGGTCTAGGGCATGTTCAATGCGAGCAAATGTTAATTGGAAGCCAAGCCGGCGTTTTTTACAAGCAAAAAGCGAAATACGAAGTCGTATTGGTGATTTTTGTCTCGGCTTCCTATATTGGCACTCGTCACCCGCCGTTTCTATGGTGATGGTTAATGTAACCATTCTAAATTGACATTAAAGTTTGGGACTTTTAGGCGCGTTTAAGTGTGCCGAATCGAATTCAAGTAAAATTAAACAAAGGCCTTAACATATTAATATAAGGTTCGGCACATGAAAAGTTCGACGGTTGAAACCGGCCTTAGAGAGTGTTGAAAGTACACATTGGTCATTTTTATTATTAATAAATTTTTTGTCTGTTTTGGTATAAAATGTTGCCGTTGATTCGTGTTTTTTGTAAAATTTTCAACCGACAGCTATTTAATTAAGTTCGCCTGCAATTCTCTTCGCCTGAAATTAACACACCGTCCACATCCAGTTCACTGACGAGGATTGTTTACTAAATCAAAACTCGCGATTAACTTCGGATTAACTTCGGTCTAAACTAGTGACGCTGTCATGCAGCGCGTACATTATTCAAACAAACTTCGACAACGCATTCAAAACCAATATTTAGATCAAAGACATTCAACTAGGGAAAACTAAATTGACAGATTCAATATGGATTAAATACATGGATTAAGGATTAACGCATTATCTATTTTATGAAAGTTTGTTTGTGAAACAAAATCAACACGCCTAAGCCTCTTCCAAATATATTGAACTGAGACTGAAAGATCTTGAGTTCTATTGTACTTTTTATGAGAATTTCATGTTTGTTATTCTATGTTCTATCGTAATGATGTCACAAATAGCTTTTGCAAAATGATGTCATCTATTTCTTGTAAAATGATGTCATACCTAATCGAGAAATATGAAATACTCCCTCATTCAGCGTAGTATTAGATCAGGTGAATGAAGCAGTGCTAAATGAGGTTAAAGAACGTAGGTAGTTGGAAGAACATCCAATGTACGGACATCGTCCCCGGAATACGGGCGTGATCTTCGAAAGGAGCCTTTCTCTAATGCGAATATCCCTCTAAAAGGAACACTGCTCTAATGGCGACATCTCTCCAATACGAACTCTTCTCTAATACGGACATCTTTATTGGAATAAAGACCTCTCTAATATGAACTTCTCTCTAACTTCGACATCTCTTTAATACGGACTTCTCGCTAACACAGGCATCTTGCCTGGAAAACAGACATCTCTCCAATATAAACTCCTCTATAATGGTACATCTCTCAAATGCGGACACTTCTCTAATAAGATCTCCTCTCGAAAAAGGATATCTGTACAGCACAGACAACACACTCAGACGGTCCATATCTGGTATGATTTAGATAAACTTCTTTGCTCAAATTTTTATCGAATACCGCTGTTTAGTTTGGTATTTCCTTTCTAGCGTGTTTCGAAATCGTCGATGCGATGGCTGACGTAATCAGGGTCCTTGATTGAACTACAATCGAGCTTGCGAACAGAACATGCCTGGTCACGTTCCAGAGTAACGAAATGCCATTGATCAGTTGGCAATTCTATTTCAAAGCACTTTCTGCTGTAGTTTCTCAATGTTCCCAAAACAATATAGAAGATATTCTCGTTTTAATATATGGAATACCCCTAATCAGCAATATGAATGTTTTCAAATAGGAACAAATCCTTAGTCACGCTGTAGTGTTGTTGCATGGAAGTGCCAAGTTATGAATTTCACTTGGCAATTATGTGCCTGGCGGTGATTTTAAAATTTCGAAAGATATCAGTGTCGGGTTAACATCATCAACTTATGTAGAACAGGAGTATGTGAATAGAGTTTTTATTGCACCATGGCATTACCATGCTGTTTCAGCGGTTATTAAACCAGCGTATGTCTAAATTGAGCCAATTGTATGTCAACAGCACATGAATCACGCAGATATTATATTTCGTATCATTGTTATATAGAACTTGACGGTGAAAAAAAGGCGCCAATTTTTGCTCTAGCCAACATCCCAATATCTGGAGTGAAGCCTTAATTGGCCTGATTTTCGCGTTAAAACAAGGTGCATAAAAAACTTCGTATTGAATAAATCTTTTTGACTGATCACGGGGAATGGCATATCGCATAAATGCCACACATGCCGAGCTAAGGCGAAAAATGCTATTCGTACTGGTCGATTTATCAAGCTTTCGTGACAATTAAGAACTATATCATACCAAAACTATATGAACGGTTTAAAACTGTGTTTAGTTTGTCACAAATAAAACCATCCATCATCTTAGACGCGTATTTGTTGTGAATGGCAAATACAATCACATCCGGTTGCTCTTGGTCCAAGGTGAAACTGTTTGCTTTTAATAAAATTGCTTCAAAATCATTCTGCCGGCCTTTCAAGACGTATGACTGAGTAATATGATCGAAATCTGTATATATAGTTTAGCTTTGGACACAGTAGATTTTGTAATATAGCTACGATGATAAAGATTAAATCATACGGAAATTCATGACTGTATAAACAGGATTTGTACTGCGAAATATTGTGATTTGTATGATAAATTCAAGGTTACTTCGAAGCAGAATGACCTATGCCCTTTTGGAACCAAGGTTTCCAGATAATATTGCTTGACTGTAAGTATAACTTGCATGCGGGCATGCATCTAGGATGGATTATTATGACCCTGAGTTTACAGTATGCCAGGCTACAGTGGCCAAACAAACTAAACCAAGTCATTTGCGAGAAAATACATGCTCTAGCTTGTCCTGTTAATCCCTTGGAAACTAGTAATTTACAAGTGTTTATTATCCCTATTACACAACAAAGTTTAAATATGAAATTGTATATGAAATACTATGAACATATCAAAGATCCATTGACCATGAAACAATGCATATACGTTAAAGCATGCATTTAGACTGATTTAGTATATATACAGAACGCTTAGCGTACCCGAGCAGCAAGAATCCGTCAATGCAGAACAGTATCTCGGAGGCAATTGCATAGTTTGCTTTATGGGCACAGATATACACGCGTAAAAATAATCGTTAATGTTAAAAACAGGAGTGAATAATGTTGTGCTGCACCCTGTGAACAGTATTGTTATTAACAATGTTGTTGAAGCTTGTTGAATGGCATCAATGTTGATGCAACTTGTTGCAAGAACATTGCATCATGATTGCATCAACATTGATGATTCAACAAGCTTCAACAACATTGCTAACAATACTGTTCCCAGGTGCAGCACAGCATTGTTCACCACTGATGCGACAATCTGATCAATATTTGGCCGTGTAGGCAATAAGAACTTCATAAACTGTGAAACTACTTAATAATATATATTCCAAACTGCTCCCCTGCATGAGACAATCTATTGAAGGTTTTACTAGCATTATATATATGGATACCGTGGCATTTGGAGAAGTGTTGCAATCTCTGGGGTACAGCCAACCAATAGGAAAGAAAATGGTGATAAGAGGGGAACTGCAAGAGCGGCCGGGCCAATTGAACCGGCGAAAGAGAATTGAGAGAGCTTAAACCCCAAGGGCCTCGTATGAAGATGCTGTACAGATCACCAGCCAATTGTATAACGCTAATGTCGAACACAGATGAAATTCAAAAGGTTACTGATAGGCCAAATGACAGACTATAGGGAGAGCACCCGCGGTGATCGCCATCAGAGAAATATGAACTTAGCACCCAAAGAGCTTGGTAGTTTTACATTCTGTTTAGCACAATACCTTCCATTTCCACATCGTTGAGTTTGCGTTGAGGGACACGACGTTCCTCCGCAGCTTGGATTCCCCGAAATTCTTGGGCTGCGTTTTCGCGTTCCGTACTGACAGGTGGCCGAGCACGAACTCCAAGATCCCCATGAATACGAACAAGAGATCGGACAGCAAGTCCCGGGGCAAGACGTCGATTGCGAAGTGCTGTAACAACTACCACCGCAGTACGCGTAGCTTAGTATGCTACGATATCTAGTCTTGGTGCCAGAACTACCGCAAGTTTTTGAACACGAAGACCAGCCGCCCCATGAAGACATCACGCAGTTTCGAGGGTAACATCTTCTACGACGTCGGCGCCGTCTCCGCCAGCCGTCGCATAGTTCATTTAGAGCAATAAGTTGGATAAGAACGATGAAGATTATAGTTTGGTAGACGCGAATTTTCTCTCTCGGGAGAGCGTAGGACTGCGGCTGATGTATGCAGAGTATAATAGGTTCTGGAGGATGGTATTTCAATTTATGACGTCATCACACTACGTGTTCAAGCGCCAGGGGGTCCATCCAAATCACCACAATTCAAGACTGATCGGGTCATATAAGCATCAGCACATGTCGATTTTCTTCAAGGACACTTAGAAGAAAAGTTACCGTGGCATATTCCACTGTTGGCACTTATATCCCGGTAGTCAGCGGGAAACACTCGTAGAAGTCTTGCAATGAGAAATTATCGACGCAGTCCGAAGTAGATATTTCTGGGTTTTACCATGCATACGTTACTGTCTACTGAAGCAATCTTTCTTCTGAGAAGAAGTTTAATGATTACCGTTTATACTTTTATCTGACCTGAGAAAGAGAAATTTGCGAGGGCTCGAGCCTTCTGGCGAAAATCACCCCTACTCACATTGAGATGTATCAGAAACATGTACAGGCATGCCCGCGGTTCAAAAAATTATACTTTTAGTATATGTTATAGAAACATAGTATTTCACTTTCCGTTGATGTGCCTAAAGCTCTCTCATAAATCATATAAATAATTTATTGCCTGTTTTATTAGCATTACAAGGAGATTGCCAGTCGAGATAAATATGAACAACAGGCGGTGATTAGGAGTCGATATTTCCGGGTTTCAAACAGGTGTCCAATCTCAGTGACGAATTCCGATTCGGACGCAAAAAGAATTGACGGTAGAAGCAGTCCCATTTTATCCGTACTGGCCTATCTAAGAGGAGCATAATTCTCTAACACAAGAGAAGTAAACTGTATTCAGCGAATGAATACATGCACTGAAAAATATTTCTCCATTATATAAGCGTGTTGCGATGATTGACCGTCCGTAAGTGCCTCTTCTGTTATTTATTATTGAGCTAAAATATTATATTCCATGCAGCTCAGCTGCGCTTGAACCAAGCATTAATTACTCCCCACCCTCCTTATAGCCCTAGAGCCATTCAGCATCGCTGCTTTTGTCGCCGGCTTTTATCCATTCCCTATCTCCTCTGTTATTTATTATTGAGCTGAAATATTATATTTCATGCAGCTCAGCTGCGCTTGGATCGAGCATTCATTACTCCCAAACCCCCGGCGGTAAAAAGCCATTCATTATCGCTGATTTTGAAGAAGAACGAGCTAATACGACTAAGAACGGGTAGTCTCAGGACAACTTACCTCTATTTTTTATTTAAGAGGGTCAAAGCTAGCCATATGTCGGTTGATTACGGGCAAATGTATTTGCTGAATGTTCACTCAAAAAGCTTCTTTTAACGCCGGGTGAAAACGTTTTGCAGACAATATGAAACAAGGAATATTTTTTATGAATGGAATATACACTGCATGATTCATGTATAATTGATACAATTAATCGTGATAAGGCTATTTTTTATATCGATTATCTTAAAGTATAATATACGAATACAGAGGAATTTTACCTTGGAACTTAAGGAAAGGGAATATTTTGTGTTTATAAAAGTTAATTTATATTAGTTGCTAAGTTCTTAATTCTTTTTAAGAGGGTGAGTAAATATTAGTAAAAATGGTCCAACTAAATATGATTGGCACAAGGAAATTGGCATATAGGCCTCGATATGTGCATGCCTTCGTGCATACGTGCCGTATATAAAAACATATATTTCCACCATGTAGCACTTCCTATTTTATAGAGCTTATTGCATGCTTTATTTTTGCTTGACTGTAAACATAACTTTTATGCCAACATCTGACAGGAATTTTTGTGACCCTGTCTCTAAAAAACAAAGTCGTTGGGAGAAAATACGTGCTCTAACTTGTCCTTTAATCGCTTGCGGAAAAAACTCATCCGCGAGTATTTATCAATCGTATTATACATCAAATTCTAATTGTAAAATGTCAGTACGTGGTGTATATGAAATATCATGCATGTTAAATAGTTAACATACATATGCACAGAACGCGTTGGTACCCAAGACAAGTCTGTGGGCAATGCGGCATTTGAAGGTATAATGCGCGTTGCATCACGAGACAGGCATACTAGGTCATTACTTAGAGCAAACGCATTGAAACTGCGTCGCAGTATAAATTCCAAAATGTGTTTTTTAGTGGTGCAATAGCAGGTAGACATTTTATTGGTTGTATAACCACCTTTATTAACCTCCATTTCAACAAAGAACTAAGCAATAAAGAGAATGGTGATATAGCTTCAAAACATAGACTGCAGCGTAGAAAACGAGCTGTTTATATACGGTCCCAGAAGAGTTTTTGAAGGAAAACGAGAGAAGTTGAGATGGACATTTTAGATTATGAAAAGTGCCGCGTACATATAACCAGAAAATTGCAAAATTCTGAAGTAGAACACCGATTAAATTCAGCAGCATTCGAGGTTATTGATAGAGAAAATGACAAACTAGGACGAATATTGATCGTCACAAGGAAAATAGCTTAGATTTAGTGGACAAGCGCTAGAGTTGTCTTACATTAGATCTGTTTAGCTCAATACCTTCCATTTCCACAGCGCTGAGTTTGCGCTGAGGGACACGACGTTCCTCCACAGCTTGGATTTCTCCAAATTCTTGGACTGCGTTTTCGCGTCCCGTACTGACAGGTGGCCGAGCATGAACTCCAAGATCCCCATGAATACCAACAAGAGATCGGACAGCAATTCCCGGGGCAAGATATCGATTGCGAAGTGCTGTAGTAACAAGTGCCACCGCAGGACGCGTAGGTTAATATGCGACGAGTTCTGGTCTTCCTACCAGAGCTACCGCAAGTTGCTGAACATCGTGACCAGCTGCTCCACGAAGACACGACGCAATTTTGACGGTAACATACTCTACGACGTCGGCGCCGTCGTCTCCAGCCGTCGGATAGCTCATTCAGAGCGATGATTTGAATAAAAAGAATGAAAATTATAGTTTGATAGACGCGCATTTTGCGACCTTTTTCTTAAGTCTGAGTTTCGGAAGAAGTAAAGAGTTCCGCTGACGCAGCAGAGTATATTAGGATTTTGGGACATGTCGCAGTGCTCGAAAGCTTTCGTCCAATTGGATAATGCTTTTCTATATATTCTAAAGAACGAAGCTATGCTATTGGTTGAAACAGAAATGTGTTGCAAAGTTCAGCCAATGAAAATCTTTCTTTCGAGGAGCTGGGACGCTACGCAGGATTTTTAGTATGGTTTATCAGTTAATGACGTCATCACACGGGATGATCACGTGACAGAGATGCTAGCCAAATGATCAAGAATTATCCAATCTTATTGATGTCGATTTCTTTCAGGGAATTTCATTGTTGACATTTCATACACCAATGTTGCCAACGGGAAACAGCAATTATAATCCAGGATGTTATGCAGTGATAAATTGACGTGGTTGTTATCTTGGTTCTGAGGACGAACGTTTGTAGGTATAGTACCAACCGTTCATATACAATTATAAGACCTGAGTAGTAAGAGAAGATACTACGAAAATACGGCTTCCAATCCTCCAGCAAGAATCACCCCCACGAGTCGTACCACCCCTCTCTCCCATAGTCAAACAACGTACAGCTGTTCAGCAGCGCAAATCAGCTTGTCCCCGACTTTCATCTTGCCAGATTTTATGTCAGTTTCATTATTTGCCTTTTTCATTTGAATAAATGAATACGGCTAAGGACGAGGCAGTCTCAAGACCACGCACTTCCTACGTTTCCCGAGGAACTACTCCGTGATAAAAATGCTCCGACTCATAAGTGACAATACGTGCTCTATGTTCACGTACGTGCCTTTTCCTACGTGCAATATGAAGAAATATTTCCTCCATCAGCATTTCTTTACTTAAAAAAGCTTATTGCTTTATTTTGTGTTTTTTGTATTCATTTATCATGGTTGTTTCCGAGACATGCCTGAGCGGGGAAACATTGGCCTATCCACCGTGGCCATATCTTCTCTTCTCACAAAAGGGTTAGTGATTACAGAAAAAATATATCGAAGTACTCAGGGGAAACCCCCGAAGCACACAAAAGAATCTCAACTATCTCAACTTACATAAATTGACCGCATCGCTGCTGTCTATAATGCGTACACCAACCGTGACCCCGACCAAATATTTCTTTATGCTTGTTGCCATTTGACTTATTTTGAGGAAGGTTTTCAAAACTTGAAATCCTACCGGAGGAAGGTTGAACACTTTTTGCAACTTTGGTCATCAATTGACTGACCCTTCTTCTAGCTTTCAACTAGAGAAAAAAACTAGAAAACTAGAAAATTCGTCAGTAAAGCTAGATTTACCCCCAAATTTAGTAAACTGACATTTCAAGAAGAGGTAACGTTTTTGCGCGAAATATTGAAATTTGTACAACACAAATGTATTAAAATTAATACAAATTTATCAGCAATTTAGTGACAGCACTACAGTTAGTGACAGCACTACAGTTAGTGACAGCACTACAGTTAATGACAGCACTACGGTTAGTGACAGCACTACAGTTAGTGACAGCACTACAGTTAGTGACAACACTACAGTTAGTGACAGCACTACAGTTAGTGACAGCACTACAGTTAGTGACAGCAGCTGGTGAAAAATGCAGAGAAAACACTAGTTTTGTTTGGGTGATAATATTATATATCGTCAGTGCCAATGATTTGAAAATGATTGATAACAAAACGCCTCTATGTCGATTAAACCATTCCATGTGTCAAAATACCAATTGGCGAAAGACTTGGTAATCTTCTTTAAATTTAAGAAAAAGTCGGCAGGTTTACAGCACTGGTCCGAAGTTGATAGTTATAGTCTGTTTTTTCTGGTCGGATTTGAAAGAACCAATCAGTCGCTTACAACTCCAGGTTAGCCTGGTTAGGTGGGAATATGGTAGAGCTTTGACCAAAAATTCCATTCTGATAAAGGTGGAAAGTACTTGTCATTAGAGTGCTTCGTTTGAGTGGCCCTGGTGAGCTCGTTCATTGCGCAATGGCGCAAACGTTTGAAATCATCCGAGCTGACGTAGTGACGTGTTCGCTGTGACCGCATAGCTGGATCACTGGACTAGCAAATCAAAGATAACGAGTTCGATGCCCATGCCCTCGGCTGCGAAACATTTTCCCCATGTCCTGTTGGTTCTCACCCACTTTCCCCAAATGCAGCATTTTTGCCAGTTTCGTACGATAGACACCCTTCAAAAACGTGTTATCATATAGAGATTCCACAGCTACAGAAGGCTTACGAAAATTATCAATTCGATACCTGTCTTAGTTAAAGCAAGACTAATGCCTGACATATTCCAATCTAATCAACAGCTTTTTCAAAACAAGTCTACCCGATTCTATTCCGGTTCGGTTAAAGCAACTGATCAAATACTCAGTCAGTAGATGAAAGCATGGATAATAAAATCATTTTAACTATCCATGATGAAAGGTAGATTGAACGGCGCAGCGCTTGAAATTTCAGAATTATACATTCGATATCCACTGTTATAAACAACTAAAAGCTCTCAAATCCCTTTACCAAAACCATTATAATGATAACGTTTACCACTGCCAAATTGATTCAAATTTAAATCAATAATCATACGTGAACAACACCCAAAATAAATTTTGCAAACCCAACGGGAAGCTGCATTTTTCCAATACATTTGTGTCAATGTGTCGCCTGTTTTTATGCAGATCGAGAACGTCTACGTACTATGCTATGTATTTTTGTCGGACTTTAAATTCGAAAAAAATATGGCTCGGCGCTCTATCTTTGAATGCAAGATACTGTCCAACTGTCAGTGCACGATTATCGATTCAACTCATCAGAATAGATGAAGAATGTGACCGTATTTGCAAATTCGCCCGGAGGTACTTCAATTTTTGCTTGATGTGTGTTTCTCTGTGGTGTTTGTATAGAGTGCGCCGTGTAAAGGTGTTAAAGGTGTTAAAGTTGTTTTTCTAGAATCCACGTGGCCATGTCATAATTATAATAAATCATAAATCATTCGAGAAAATCTTTCGCTCGGTAGCACTACATATTATACCTTACAAGAAATATTCAGTAAACATAGAATGGAAGACAGATCAATAAGATCTGTTACTCCAGATATATATGGAGGTCAAAGTGCTGAGGATTTATACTGAAACATTATTCTTACTCCAGATATATGGCGTTCACAGTGCTGAGCATTTACCTGAGATATTCTTACTCCAGTTATATTTATAGACTATTTAGAGTTCACAGTACTGAACTTTTATAATTGGACGTTCTTACTTCAGATATATGCATATAGAATAGATTTCACAGAACTGAACTTTTATAATGGAGGCTCTCACTCCACAATTTTATATGGAGTTCACCGTGTTGTAAGATATAGGATTCCGGACCGTGGTCAGGCGTTGTAAAATTTCGCCCGCTGCTACGGCCAATCAGATTACAAGAAAAGCTAAGATTCTGCCCGCTGCGGATTCTTAAAAAAATATATAGCGTTATCTGTTTATCCACATCTATGTCTGCTATAGCTGACGACGCAAAAAAAATGCGGAATATATTCTTTAGGTTACGCCAACCTATGCAATGAATTATAAAGAAGTACGCTTATCTATCTTACGTAATTTCTAATAGCATTACTTTGCATGACGTATAGTTACTGATTGACCAATAGGGCATCGTTGTAGAATTCACGTGACCATATCACAATTATAAATCAATAAACCTTTTTGTTCATTCGAGATTGAGAAAGCCTTTCGCTTGGCAACAGTATATAACTACTGCAAGGAATATTCGGTAAATATAGAATGGAAGACTCGAATGACATACAGGGGCATTTGAGTCAAAATGCTCGTTGCTGGGAGCCAACCGTGAGACTAGAATTCAACCCAAATACAGGAAAGCTGGGCGTATCGACTTCAAAATGCAGAGATTCGAAAGATTTACCGATTTGTATGTTACCATCAGGAAAGCTAGTAAGAGGACTTCAAATGGCTGCTAAAGGGTTTTTTGGTGGTGAGTTTGTCGCAGGGACAGACAGGATGGTGATAACTCCTCGGTCTTCTGATAAGAATGAAGTTTCTGTCACAACCATGCATATCTCTTGCAAATGCGACACGTATAATGATGGTCACAACTATGGCGGAGTCATTGTTTATCAATACAACGGCAAGTCAGAATGGAGAACCGCCAACAACACTCACTGTAAGTCTGGTTATATCGTCATTCAGGATACCGACAGAGAAGACGTTAAGAAATGGAAGAATGAGCCTGGTCAAGTTCATGGAGCTGTTTATAGAAATGCCTTCGGTGAATCTGTAAATGACGCGGAAGTCGTTGGCGAAGGGTTTGCAATACGAAATGAAACATTTGAAATGAATTCGGGCGTTTTCAACAATCCAAAGGACAGTCCATTTCATGATCGTCGTAGAAGAATGCATGAGTTGTCTGAGTATTGCGTCAGAAAAATTGTGGAGTCATGGGCGAATGCTGGTCCTGGCTGGCTTGAGAAAGGAAGAAATTTTGCAGTAGAAGGTATGCTCATGGATTTTGACTTCAGTTCATTCGGATACAAAATGCCATAGAAACCACCGTCATGCACATTAACGTTAAGTCCTTTATTATAATCAGTTCGTAACATGTGACTTTGCAATCGCATCCTTTAATATAAAGTTTTCATTGCAATTGTTTGTATCATTTACGATTTAATAGCTAATGATTGTTTGTAATTATAATGGGTCATATATATCTAAAGTATTCCTTTCATGCACAAATAACATTCAATCTATGCGATAAGGAATAAATAATCTGCGTATAATATATTTGCATTCTGCATGTGGCACAAGATATATTTAGCGAAAAAACACAAAGGCAGATTTTATTCTAACGTATTATTCTAACGAATTTTATGAAAAGACTATTAGTTAACATATCAAACTCTCGCTATACAAATAGTCTATATCGTGTTACATGCGACGATCAAATTGGACAGAAATCGCCGTTTAGAGCGGAAGTTGCGGGTAAACTCCTTGTACTGCTTCCACTATACAATATTTCTTTTCCTTACACTCGTATATGTTTTTTCGCGTATTTTGATAATTGATATATATGAATTTCGTACATATTCAACGTGAATTAGCTTGGGACCGACGACCATGAACTGTAGGTTATTTTGCGACATTGGTCGGCATTTGCATATGTTGTTCACACATTAATTAATGCAGTCTCTGCTGTTGGTGATGTGAACACAATCAGAATGGAGGCCCGACGTTTACTTACGAGATAAGCAAGCAAGAGAATTTTATATTTTCACCTCGTATTCTTTAATATAGTACTGTATACATACCACAGTTGCGTATATTTTGATAAATTTTAAGCCTGATAAATGCTGTCTAAATATTTACTGCAAATAGTATATTATACTGCATAATGCAACTTCATGAAACAGTTAATAAGCTTGTAATCTGGATTGCACTAGTTTGATATACTCTTTGTCTTGGCGAATACCTTTAGCCATGCAGAACTTTTGTTGCAAACCCATGATCCTATCGGCTATCAAAAACTGAAGCAGTTCTCTTTATGACTAATATGACCGCGTAGACATGTTTTTATTTATTTACAGCTCAATTCAAATCACATAAAAGTCGCCGCACGGATAAGCGTGTCGCCAGAGTTAATTTTTTCGGGGCAAAGACCCTGGTCAAGGCTGGTCATTAAGAAAGAGTCGGCAGGTTTACAGCACTGGTCCGAAGTTGATAGTTATAGTCTGTTTTTTCTGGTCGGATTTGAAAGAACCAATCAGTCGCCTACAACTCCAGGTTAGCCTGGTTAGGTGGGAATATGGTAAAGCTTTGAACAAAAATTCCATTCTGATAAAGGTGGCAAGTACTTGTTATTAGAGTGCTTCGTTTGAGTGGTTCTCGTTCATTGCGCCATGGCGCAAACGTTTGAAATCATCCGAGCTGATGTAGTGACGTGTTCGCTCTGATCGGTGTCAGGTTTTTTTGTTGATTGTACATGGGAATTGTCATATTCCAGCCATAAGCCACTATGCGACTAATTTGAATTTCAAAGGTGTCCGTTTTTTTTTACTCACCCTGTAGATATTCCACAGCTACAGAAGCCTTACAAAACTGATTATCAATTCGATACCTGTCTTGGCTATAGCAAGACCAATGCCTGACATATTCCAATCTAATCAACAGCTTTTTCAAAACAAGTCTACCCAATTCTATTCCGGTTCGGTTAAAGCAACTGATCAAATACTTCAGTAGATGAAAGGTAGTTTATATCATTGAACCGCGCAGCGCTTCAAATAATACAGTCGATTTCCACTGTTATAAACAACTAAAAGCTCCCAAATCCCTTTACTAAAACCATTATAATGATAACGTTTACCACTGGCAAATTGATTTAAATTTAAATCGATAATCATACGTGAACAACACCCAAAAATAAACTGAACACAAAACGAAGCGCATCTTTATGCCTTCCTACGCGCTTTTGCAACGACTAAGGTGAACACAAACGTTGAACTTCAACTATTCTTCTCATGACTGTAAACACTACCTCGTTATGTAATATTTCGCTACACTTTAGATACCACTCCGCCACAATGCGTGGCGCGTTGTCGCCGTAATTCAATATAGCGAACAATTTATCAACAAGCAACTTTCTCGCTATCGGCGGTATTATTTTCATTGTTTTTGCGACCCACGACTACAGATATAAACGTCAAGCAATGTTTCAAAAACGCTAACGAGACAGTATCAGAATTCAAACGGACCGGTATAAAGTATAAACGCAGTCAAATTCTGCCGTCACTTTCTCGCTCCGGAGCTGTGTTATTGATTAAGGTATCGTTCTAGAATTTACGTGATCATATGACAATTTTAACACATCATAAACCTTTTTGATCATTCGCGATTTAATCATCGTTCTGTAACACTATAATACAAAGAATATTCAGTGAACTTAGAATGCAAGACTCGCAAGATATTCAGCAAGCCTCGGCTTTTGACAAACATGATGTAGGACGACTAGTATTTGACCCACTAACAGGAAAGCTTCGGGTAGAAGATTCAAGTGCAGATGATAAAAATACAGTGGTGGCAATCAGAATGGCGCCAGAAGGGTTTTTTGGCGGTAGTTTCACCACACCGCTTCAGAAAGACAAAATCGAAATAACTCCTCGGTCTCATGACAAGGAGGAAGTTTCTGTCTCAACCATGCACATCTCCTGTCAATCCGATACGTACAAGCCTGGTCACAACTATGGCGGAGTCATTATTTATCAATACGACGGCAAGTCAGAATGGAGAACCGCCAACAACACTCACTGTAAGTCTGGTTATATCGTCATTCAAGATACTGACAGAGAAGACGTTTGGAAATGGAAGGGCAAAGAGCCAGGTGTAGTTCATGGAGCTGTTTATAGAAATGCCTTCGGTGAGTCGGTGCGAAACACGATCGAAGTCGTTGGCGAAGGTTTTGCAGTTCGACGGGATGGGACGTTTGAAATGTGTTCAAGCGTGTTCAACAATCCAATTGGCAGTGAATATCATGATGATCGTAGAAGGATGCATGAATTATCAGAGCATTGCGTCAGAAAAGTTGTGGAGTATTGGAAGATCGCTGGTCCTTGTTGGGTCAGACAAAGAAATTTTGAAGTAAAACATTTACTTGAGGATTTTGACTTTCCTTGATTCGATGTATTGTGGAAGCCTTTATAGTTAATACCCACTAGCATTGCATTTGCATTAAATGTGGTGTAACAACTGCTTAAAATACTAATAATTCTCGTTGTTTTGACCTGAGGGCCTTTGTCAGAGGTGTTCGTCAGATCAGCGATTAGGTCGAAATGAGGAGATGTGTTTTGTCTATTTTATGCAGTCGTTATTCCACATTTGATGTGAAGTTTGTAGAAGACGCTGCTACGCTTCTACGTGGATATACTGGAATGTAACTACTAGCGTATGCGTATTAAGTTCTTACAATTATTTCGCTCTATATTCGTGCCTTGCGATACGATTTTCAAATCACAATTGTGAGATTCAGACAATTTTTGTAATTTTTATACTTTGATTGCCTTTTTTCCATTCATTGCCTATATTCCTTAAACCGTGTTTTAATATTTTGGTTGTTGGTCGGGTAAACAATTTGCATTCTTGTTTACATTTCGTGAAACTAATGTAATTATGATACATGCAGAGAAAACACTAGTTTTGTTTGTGTGCTATTATATATCGTCAGTGCCAATGATTTGAAAATAATTGATAACAAAACGCCACTATGTCGATTTAACCATTCTATGTGTCAAATTTCAATTGGCGAAAGATCTGGTAATCTTCTTTAAATTTAAGAAAGAGTCTGCAGGTTTACAGCACTGGTCCGAAGTTGATAGTTGCAGTCTGTTTTTTCTTGTCGGATTTGAAATAACCAATCAGTCGCCTACAACTCCAGGTTAGCCTGGTTAGGTGGGAATATGGTAGAGCTTTGAACAAAAATTCCATTCTGATAAAGGTGGCAAGTACTTGTCATTAGAGTGCTTCGTTTGAGTGGTTCTCGTTCATTGCGCAATGGCGCAAACGTTTGAAATCATCCGAGCTGATGTAGTGACGTGTTCGCTCTGATCGGCTCATCGGCCGCATAGCTGGAACACTAGATAAGCAAACCAAGGATAACAAGCTGGGTGCCCTCGGCAGCGGGCATTTTCCCCATGTCCTGTTGGTTCTCATCCACTTTCCCCAACTGCAGCATTTTGCGCCAGTTTCGTACAATAGACACCTTTCAAAAACGTGTTATCATATACAGGGTGAGTAAAAAAAAACGGACACCTTTGAAATTCAAATTAGTCGCATAGCGGCTGTAATGTGACAGAAGTTGCTTAAAATATTTCATAGGTATACGAAGCATATCATATTAATTAACCTAAGACATAAAGTTTGTTCCCGTTGGAAGTTAAAATGCATTCTAAGCTCTGTAAATACAAAAGAACAGTATTATCAAATCGTTTTTGTTGATTGTACATGGGAATTGTCATATTCCAGCCATAAGTTCGCAGCTAATTTGAATTTCAAAGGTGTCCGTTTTTTTTTACTCACCCTGTAGCTATTCCACAGCTGCAGAAGCCTTACAAAACTGATTATCAATTCGATACCTGTCTTGGCTATAGCAAGACCAATGCCTGACATATTCCAATCTAATCAACAGCTTTTTCAAAACAAGCCTACCCAATTCTATTCCGGTTCGGTTAAAGCAACTGATCAAATACTTCAGTAGATGAAAGGTAGTTTATATCATTGAACCGCGCAGCGCTTGAAATAATACAGTCGATTTCCACTGTTATAAACAACTAAAAGCTCCCAAATCCCTTTACTAAAACCATTATAATGATAACGTTTACCACTGCCAAATTGATTTAAATTTAAATCGATAATCATACGTGAACAACACCCAAAAATAAACTGAACACAAAACGAAGCGCATCTTTATGCCTTCCTACGCGCTTTTGCAACGTGAACACAAACGTTGAACTTCAACTATTCTTCTCATGACTGTAAACACTACCTCGTTATGTAATATTTCGCTGCACTTTAGATACCACTCCCCCACAATGCGTGGCGCGTTGTCGCCGTAATTCAATATAGCGTACAATTTATCAGCAAGCACCTTTCTCGCTATCGGCGGTATTATTTTCATTGTTTTTGCGACCCACGACTACAGATATAAACGTCAAGCAATGTTTCAAAAACGCTAAGATAGTATCGGAATTCAAACGGACCGGTATAAAGTATAAACGCAGTCAAATTCTGCCGTCACTTTCTCGCTCCGGAGCTGTGTTATTGATTAAGGTATCGTTCTAGAATTTACGTG
This sequence comes from Dendronephthya gigantea, assembly GCF_004324835.1. Taxonomy (NCBI): domain Eukaryota; kingdom Metazoa; phylum Cnidaria; class Anthozoa; order Malacalcyonacea; family Nephtheidae; genus Dendronephthya; species Dendronephthya gigantea. The sequence goes on along the minus strand of NW_021163033.1, from coordinate 1,483,321 downwards.
ATCATATGACAATTTTAACACATCATAAACTTTTTTGATCATTCGCGATTTAATCATCGTTCTGTAACACTATAATACAAAGAATATTCAGTGAACTTAGAATGCAAGACTCGCAAGATATTCAGCAAGCCTCGGCTTTTGACAAACATGATGTAGGACGACTAGTATTTGACAAACAAACAGGAAAGCTTCGGGTAGAAGATTCAAGTGCAAATGATAAAAATACAGTGATGGAAATCAGAATGGCGCCAGAAGGGTTTTTTGGCGGTAGTTTCGCCACACCGCCTCAGAAAGACAAAATCGAAATAACTCCTCGGTCTCATGACAAGGAAGAAGTTTCTGTCTCAACCATGCACATCTCCTGTCAATCCGACATGTATAATCTTGGTCACAACTATGGCGGAGTCATTATTTATCAATACGACGGCAAGTCAGAATGGAGAACCGCCAACAACACTCATTGTAAGTCTGGTTATATCGTCATTCAAGATACTGACAGAGAAGACGTTTGGAAATGGAAGGGCAAAGAGCCAGGTGTAGTTCATGGAGCTGTTTATAGAAATGCCTTCGGTGAGTCCGTGCGAAACACGATCGAAGTCGTTGGCGAAGGTTTTGCAGTTCGACGGGATGGGACGTTTGAAATGTGTTCAAGCGTGTTCAACAATCCAATTGGCAGTGAATATCATGATGATCGTAGAAGGATGCATGAATTATCAGAGCATTGCGTCAGAAAGATTGTGGAGTATTGGAAGATCGCTGGTCCTTGTTGGGTCAGACAAAGAAATTTTGAAGTAAAACATTTACTTGAGGATTTTGACTTTCCTTGATTCGATGTATTGTGGAAACCTTTATAGTTAATACCCACTAGCATTGCATTTGCATTAAATGTGGTGTAACAACTGTTTAAAATATACTATAATAATTCTCGTTGTTTTGACCTGAGGGCCTTTGTCAGAGGTGTTCGTCAGATCAGCGATTAGGTCGAAATGAGGAGATGTGTTTTGTCTATTTTAGGCAGTCGTTATACCACATTTCATGTGAAGTTTGTAGAAGACGCTGCCACGCTTCTACCTAGTTATACTGGAATGTAACTACTAGCGTATGCGTATTATGTTCTTACAATTATTTCGCTCTATATTCGTGTCTTGCGTTACGATTTTCAAATCACAATTGTGAAATTCAGACAATTTTTGTAATTTTTATACTTCGATTGCCTTTTTCCCATTCATTGCCTATATTCCTTAAACCGTGTTTTAATATTTTGGTTGTTGGTCGGGTAAACAATTTGCATTCTTGTTCACATTTCGTGAAACTAATGTAATTATGATACATGCAGAGAAAACACTAGTTTTGTTTGTGTGCTATTATATATCGTCAGTGCCAATGATTTGAAAATAATTGATAACAAAACACCACTATGTAGATTAAACCATTCCATGTGTCAAAATACCATTGGCGCGAAAGATGTGGTAATCTTCTTTAAATTTAAGAAAAAGTCTGCAGGTTTACAGCACTGGTCCGAAGTTGATAGTTATAGTCTGTTTTTTCTGATCGGATTTGAAAGAACCAATCAGTCGCTTACAACTCCAGGTTAGCCTGGTTAGGTGGGAATATGGTAGAGCTTTGAACAAAAATTCCATTCTGATAAAGGTGGAAAGTACTTGTCATTAGAGTGCTTCGTTTGAGTGGCCCTCGTGGGCTCGTTCATTGCACAATGGCGCAAACGTTTGAAATCATCCGAGCTGACGTAGTGACGTGTTCGCTCTGACCGCATAGCTGGATCACTGGACTATTAAACCAAAGATAACGAGCTGGCTGCCCATGCCCTCGGCTGCGAAACATTTACCCCATGTCCTGTTGGTTCTCACCCACTTTCCCCAAATGCAGCATTTTTGCCAGTTTCGTACGATAGACACCTTTCAAAAACGTGTTATCATACAGAGATTCCACAGCTACAGAAGGCTTACGAAAATTATCAATTCGATACCTGTCTTAGTTAAAGCAAGACCAATGACTGACATATTCCAATCTAATCAACAGCTTTTTCAAAACAAGTCTACCCGATTCTATTCCGGTTCGGTTAAAGCAACTGATCAAATACTCAGTCAGTAGATGAAAGCATGGATAATAAAATCATTTTAACTATCCATGATGAAAGGTAGATTGAACGGCGCAGCGCTTGAAATTTCAGAATCATACATTCGATATCCACTGTTATAAACAACTAAAAGCTCCCAAATCCCTTTACCAAAACCATTATAATGATAACGTTTACCACTGCCAAATTGATTTAAATTTAAATCAATAATCATACGTGAACAACACCTAAAATAAACTAAACACAAAGCGCATCTTTACGCCTTCCTACGCGCTTTTGCAACGACTAAGGTGAACACAAACGTTGAACTTCAACTATCCTTCTCATGACTGAAAACCGCTCAATTTTTCATTCTGGAAAAGTGCGACTAGGCAATGTTATTGTGCAACCTACCAGCACGGTTCATATGTTACAATTTCCCTTGCGCTTCTTTTTTTTCATAAATGTTACTGCGAACAAACCACGTTGGACTACAATAGTAACAAAATTGAAAGGCAAAGACGCAAAAATGTAGCATTTTCTTGGAAAAAAGTGAAATTTGAGATACGAACGAGCCATGAACGAGCGAACAATTTCGGAAGACTGGGCTCGAGCAACAGTTTACTCGTTTCCAGGTCTCCATCGCGTGAAAAGATCTCAAATTTTGCAGAATAAAATCAATAAAAATAAAAGTTTATGTCGTAGTTCGCCGGAGTTTATTTGTTTACTTTTTTGGATTTTTTCTTCAAACTTGGAGGAGGCATTGCCGAGAGGTAAAGTTACAAAATAATCATGATTCTTATTAAATCGCAGTCTTTATAAATATAGGCAACACCGATTTGTAATCATCGACTGATCACAGTTAGAGGTGAAATATGAAAACTTCTGTTATTTTACTTTGGTTAGAGTGAGGTCATTTTCATCCTCAAAAACTCTGTAGTTCGCTATGTCTGCGAAGGCTATGTTTTGAGACATAACATTTGTAGTGTCTGTTTAAAGCACCCAATCCCAGGCTTGTTGCTGCAGAAAGTACTGAAGAATCTTTTATTACAAAGATGAAAGCCTAAAGTCAGTGTGGTTAAGTTTACAGAACAAATGAGAAATCCTATAAAGCAGCCATGTCTCATTAGTTTCTGTTTTAAAACTACTTTTAGGCTGGAATTATGCTTTTAGCAAGCTTATCATCTTCAAAATGCTATGCAGGGGTGGTTTCACAAAGGTAATATTAGGAAGTAAATTGACCACTCACTTGTGATATTTTGGTAAATATACTGTTTTAATCAAAACAAAATCTTAAAACCTTGTTCGCACATGTCTTCTCGTTCACACATTGTATTGTGTTTTGACTGATAATTATGAATTCATGTTGTATGAATTAACCCTAACCACACATTCAATAAGTCTAAATTACATTCTGATAACCTGCAAAACAACAATTTCTTTAAAAAGAATATCACCTCATATGTGATTTTGTAGGCTTTTACCAATCCTGTGTTGTCGTCACATTCACTTCAAAAGGGTTCAGTCAAGTGATGGTGACAGTAGGTAAGTACATGTAATCTGTGTTGGTAAATTTAGCCTATTAGTAAAACATGTCTCCAGGATCTTTCAGGAGTAAGGTAAGTAAGTGACAGTAGCGTAGGCAGTCTGACAATTTAGTCTGCAAATTTCAGGTTATGGTAATTATTCATGTCTTGAGAGATTCAATGTTTTGACAGTCAATGGACATCAAATTATTAGCATTGTAGAATTAAATCCTCAGGCTGGCTACGCTACTATAAAGTGAGATACAGTAGATGATATTAAGATATTTTTTGTGAGGGTCACAGTTAACGGAGTTCTAATATGCATGTAAACTACTAATCAATTTTTTACTGGTTGGTTAGAAAATCTTACTCCAGATATATATAGCTATGGAGTTCACAGAGCTGAACATTGATACTAAGAATTATTATTCTAGATAAATATACAGGTGTCCCAATAAAACCTGAATTATGTATTTGCTAAAAATTATATTCACAGTCAGGTTGTTCTTTTTTACAGTAGTTTAAAACTGAACAAAGCTATGCCTCTAGGAGTTTAAAACATATGTATGATTAGCTGAGCTACTTACAGTATGTATGTCAGCATATTTCAGTGCCTCCTTTACAAGAGTAGTGTGAGCAGCCAGTAAAACTTGTGGTTTAATAAACTTTGCACATTTTATTATGATAAAATTTTAGCTTTATTATGAAACAGTTAGACCATTCGCTCTCGCATATCATCACATGTTCGACTGGAACTCGTGGTATAATTGTTAAATATTTTACGTTTTTCTTCGCATGACGTATAGTCCTAAATTGACCAATAAAGTATCGTTTTACAATTCCACGTGATTGTATGACAATTTTAATAAATCATAAACCTTTTTGATCATTCGCGATTTAATCATCGTTCGGTAACACTATATTTATATTACAAAGAATATTCAGCGAACTTAGAATGCAAGACTCGCCTTTTGACAATATAGTCTGTGTTTCCATGGCGCCTTACGGGTTCTTCGGTGGTAGATTCGACGTAGAGAAAGACAAAATCGTAATAACCCCCGATTCGCTTGGAAAGGAAAAGGTTTCTGTCTCAACCATGCACATCTCTTGCAAATCCGACGTGTATAATCTTGGTCACAACTATGGCGGAGTCATTGTTTATCAATACGACGGCAAGGCAATATGGAGAACCGCCAACAACACTCTCTGTCGGTCTGGTTATATCGTCATTCAAGATACTGATGGAGAAGACGTTAAGAAATGGATGGGAATAGAGCCTGGCCAAGTTCACGGAGCTGTGTATAGAAATGCCTTCGGTGAGTCCGTGCGAAACACGGTCGAAGTCGTTGCCGAAGGTTTTGCGATTCGAAGGGATGGAAAATTTGAAATGTCTTCAGGCGTTTTCAACAATCCATCTGGCAGCGCATATCACGATCATCGTAGAACGATGCACGAGTTGTCAGAACATTGCGTCAGAAAGATTGTGGAGTATTGGAAGATAGCTGGGCCTTTCTGGGTCCTACAAAGAAATTTTGAAGTGAAAGAAATGCTCGAGGATTTTGCCTTCAATTTACTTCAATAAAACGCCATTGATACCACTCGTTTTATTTAATTTGCAATAAGATTAACGTATAGCTACGTATAGAAGTGTCAGATGAGTCTTCATTTCACTATAGTAAAGCCAAAGACACTACCAATTTCTATACATAGCTACAATTTTACAATCTTAAAATTGAGATTTTACAAAGAAAAATGTCGCTGTTCAAAGACTGTTGCTATTGCCCCTTGGGCGCATGCATTATTTTCGAACAATATTGATAAAAAAAAGATAGCAATTTACTCATTACTTATTCGCATAATACTTATTGCTTCTTTATGACATTTTCTCAAATCCTGATGCTGAAAGAGCAAAAAAAACCCGTTGTCACCTTATGTAGAGCCTATGTCCTATGGTCAAATGTATTTACTGTAACAAGTGGAGGATTTCAGATACATTCAGGCTTTTTATTCTCATGTGATGTATGCTTGCACCATAGTTTAAGTCAAAGATAACTGCATGCAGTATCACTCATGCGTTTGATCCCCTGTCGAGAAAGTGCATTTGAAAAAAATTCGCATAGCAATCAACAATGATCTAGCAATATATAATTGCATGAAATTTATTATGTCGTCGTTTTCTACCGACGAAAGGTTCTTTTTAGGCTTAATAGTCTACCAGATACTGTAAAATATGCATGTGATCATAATCACAATCTTCGAACAATTTATCTGTTTTGCAAACCCCACGGGGAGCTGCATTTTTGCAATACATTTGTGTCAATGTGTCGCCTGTTTTTATGCAGATCGAGAACGTCCACGGTATATATACTATGTATTTTGCCAGACTTTAAATTCGGAAAATATGGCTCGGCACTCTATCTTAGATCAAGATACAGTCCAATTGTCAGTGCACGATCATTGATTCAACTCATGCAAATTAGCCCGGAGGTACTCAAATTTTTGCTTGATGGTATTGTAAATAATAATTCGTTTCTCTGCACGTGTGTTTCTCTGTTGTGTTTGTACAAAGCGCGCCCTGCATGTAAAGGTGTTAAAAATGGAAAAATGTGGCGCCAAATAAGGAAGAATGATTAGGACATGTGACCGCTGCGCATTTGTAAAAAAATAAATAGCGTAATATACTCAATTTATGAATGCAAGTCAAATGAAAACAAGTCAAAAGCAGAAACTCAATTCATCTTTTCAAATCAGAAAAGGGAAAAAGGTTCCCTAACGAAACGGACGCGTGCTAAATTCAGACAAACATAGATAGCTATCTATGTATATCAATGTTTACTGACGAAGTAGGAAAATGCAGAGTACATTATTTAGGTTACGCCAACCTATGCAATGAATTATAGAAGAAGACATAGATACACTTATCTATTTTACCTATTTCTACAGCATTACCTGGCATGACGTATTCGTTACTGATTGACCAATAAGGCATCGTTGTAGAATTCACGTGACCATATCACAATTATAATAAATCAATAAACCTTTTCGTGCATTCGAGAGAGCCTTTCGCTTGACAACAGTATATAGCTACTGCAAGGAATATTCGGTAAACATAGAATGGAAGACTCGAATGACATCGCATGGCATTTGAGTCAAGTAGATCGTGGCCAGGAACCAACCGAAGCACTAGAATTCGACCCAAATACAGGAAAGCTGAGGGTATCGACTTCAAAATGTAGTGATTCGAAATATTTGCCGCAAAATGCTCGTGCCCTGAAGCCAACCGACGCACTAGAATTCGACCCAATTACAGGACAGCTGAGGAGGGTATCGACTTCAAAATGTAATGATTCGAAATATCAGCCGGTTTATTTCAGAGTAGAGATTCATCGCACTACAGGAAAGCTAATGAGACTGGAAGGTATGCGAATACCTGCTGCAGGGTTTTTTGGTGGTCAGTTTGTCGCAGGGAAAGACAGGATGGTGATAACTCCTCGGTCTTCTGATAAGAATGAAGTTTCTGTCACAACCATGCACCTGTCTTGCAAATCCGACGTGTATAATCGTGGTCACAACTATGGCGGAGTCATTATTTATCAATACGACGGCAAGTCAGAATGGAGAACCGCCAACAACACTCACTGTAAGTCTGGCTATATCGTCATTCAAGATGCTGATAGAGAAGACGTTAAGAAATGGTTCGGTAAAGAGCCTGGTCAAGTTCATGGAGCTGTCTACAGAAATGCCTTCGGTGAATCTGTAAATGACGCAGAAGTCGTTGGCGAAGGGTTTGCAATACGAAATGAAACATTTGAAATGAATTCGGGTGTTTTCAACAATCCAAAGGACAGTCCATTTCATGATCGTCGTAGAAGAATGCATGAGTTGTCTGCGTATTGCGTCACAGAAATTGTGGAGTCATGGACGAATGCTGGTTCTGCCTGGCTTGAGAAAGGAAGAAATTTTGGAGTAGAATATATGCTCAATAATTTTGACTTTCGTTCATTCGGATACAAAATGCCATAGACACCACCGTGACGTCACATTAACGTTAACTCTTTTATTGTAATCAATTTGTAACATGTGAATTTGCAATCGCACCTTTAATATAAAGTTTTCATTGCAATTGTATTATTTACGATTCAGTAATTTTAACAGGTCATATATCTTTGGTTTAAAGTATTTTTTACATGCATGAATAAAAACATTCAATCTATGCAATAAGGAATGAATAATCTGCATGCGTATAATATATTTGCATTCTGCATGTGGCATGATATACATTTAGCGAAAAAACACAGAGGCAGTCAATTTACCTTGTTCATAGAGGAAATTATTCCTCTATATTAAGCAGGATATATATTAACAAAAAATTCTAAAAGGTGTTTTGAGATACATATTCAACTAGTTACTTTAAATGTGTGTATAAAAACAGGAATATTTTTGCAAGAAATACTCGAGGATTTTGACTTTGATTCACTTGAATAAAACGCCATTAGATACCACCACTCGTTTTATTTAATTTGCAGTAAAATTAACGAATACGTATATAAGTCTGAGATGAGTCTTCAATTCACTATAGTGAAGCCACAGACTCTACCAATTTCTTCACTAGCTTAAGGGGCGTTTACACGATTCTCAAAATTTTTGTTGAGATTTTCCTCCTTTGCTAGATGTGAACGAGTGATTAGTTACGAATACTCTGATGTATAAGAGCTCTTATTTGAACAACTACAGTAACTAAATCACTCGTTCACATCTATCAAAAGACGAAAATCGCACAAAAAACTGCAGCAAGAATCGCAAGCGTAAACGAGCCTTTACATACAATTTTACAATCTCAAAATTGAGATTTTACAAAGAAACATGTCGCTGTTCAAAGACTGTTAGTATCGTCACTTGCGTGATGCATTGTTTTCGAACAATACAGTAATGTTTTCTGCTTCTTTATAACATTTTCTTAAATCCTGATGTTGAAAAAGCAAAACACTGGTATCACTTTATGTAAAGCTCATATCTCTAGTCAAATGCATTAGCTGTAACAAGTGGAGCATTTCAGATACATTCACAAGGCTTTTTATTCTCATGTGATGTATACTTGCACCATAGGTTAGGTGAAGAATAACTGCATGCTATATCACTCGTGCGTTTGATCCCCTGTCGAGAAAGTGCATTTGAAAAAAATTCACGTATTGATCAACAATGATCTAGCAATATATAATTGAATGAAATTTATTATGTCGTCGTTTTCTACCGACGAAAGGTTCTTTTTAGGCTTAATAGTCTACCAGATACTGTAAAATATGCATGTGATCATAACCACAATCTTCGAACAATTTATCTGTTTTGCAAACCCAACGGGGAGCTGCATTTTTGCAATAAACTTGTCAATGTGTCGCCTGTTTTTATGCAGATCGAGAACGTTTACGGTATGTTATTATTTATGTCGGAAATATATACGGAAAATATGGCTTGGCACTCTATCTTTGAATGCAAGATACAGTCGAATTAGCCTTTCTCACGATGACGAATATGCCGCCATTTTTGGGGTACTTTTTTTCAAAACCGTGAGCGTAAGACCTCGTAACGGCGACTATCTTTAAATTTAGGCTGAATTTATCCTTCAAATGGTCTATTGATTTTAAAAATAATGCTTTTCATCTTTTTATAAATTTTTAAACCCATTTGAGAAAATTGAAAGTACCCCAAAAACGTCATCGTGAGAAAGACTAATTCTCAGTGCACGATCATTGATTCAACTCATCAGAATAGCTGAAGAATGTGACCGTATTTGCAATTCGCTCGGAGGTACTCAAAGTAATTTTGCTTGATTATATTGTAAATAATAATTAGCTTCTCTGCATGTGTGTTTCTCTGTGGTGTTTGTACAGAGCGCACCCGTAAAGGTGTTAAAAATTGAAAAAAAAATGGCGCCAAATAAGTAAGATTGATTATGACATGTTCATTTCAAACGCGAATAAAACGAACATACAGGCAAAGCATCACGAAAACTAATTCGTTTTTAAAATATATAAAATAGTTTATTGTTATAACGCTGGAAAACGTCAGTCCGATTCATTGTCATCGCTGGGGATTTAAATTTCCCGCGGTCCGTACGACCTCATACGGACTACTCTCGTAGGCAATCAGATTGCAGAAAAGCGTAAAATATTATTTCGGACCGTTAGATTAGCTCCTACGACTCGAGCTCGTGGTATAATTGTTAAATATTTAATAGCATTTCTTATCACAAACCTTTTCGATCATTCGAGAAAATCTTTCGCTCGGTAACACTATATATTACAATAAATTTTCGGTAAACATAGAATGCAAGACTGACCAATAAGATCTCTTACTCCAGATATATATGGAGGTCAAAGTGCTGAGGATTTATACTGAGACATTCTTATACTCCAGATATATGGCGTTCACAGTGCTGAGCATTTATACTGAGATCTTCGCACTCCAGATATATTTATAGACTATTTAGAATTCACAGTACTGAACTTTTATAATAGTACGTTCTTACTTCAGATATATGCATTATAGAGTTCACAGAACTGAACTTTTATAATGAAGGTTCTCGCTCCAATTCTATATGGAGTTCACAGTGTTGTAAAATATAGGATTCCGGACCGTAGTCAGATATCGTAAAATCCCGCCCACTGCTACAGCCAATCAGATCGCAGGAAAGGCTAGGATTCCGCCCGCTGCTGATTTGTAAAAAAATAATAGCGTAATCTGTTTATCTAATAGCTATCTATGTTTATCAATGTTTACTGACGAAGTAGGAAAATGCAGAGTACATGATTTAGGTTACGCCAACCTATGCAATGAATTATAGAAGAATTACACTTATCCATTTTACGTATTTCTAATAGCATTACTTCGCATGACGTATTAGTTACTCATTGACCAATAAGGCATCGTTCTAGAACCCACGTGACCATATCACAATTAAAATAAAACAAGAAACCTTTTCGTTCATTCGAGAGAGCCTTTCGCTTGGCAACAGTATATAACTCCTACAAGAAATATTCGGTAAACATAGAATGGAAGACTGGAATGACAGAGAGGGGCATTTGAGTCAAGTAGCTCGTGGCCAAGACCCAAATGAGGAATTACAACACGATCCAAATACAGGAAAGCTGAGAATAGTACGTAAAGGTTCGAAACATTCGCCGAGTTGTGTAATTGATCACAAAACAGGAAAGCTAATGTTCGGAGTTACTCGAATGGCTGCTGCAGGGTTTTTTGGTGCTACGTTGGTCGCAGAGAAAGACAGGATGGTGATAACTCCTCGGTCTTCTGATAAGAATGAAGTTTCTGTCACAACCATGCATATCTCTTGTAAATCCCACACTTTCAAGCTTGGTCACAACTATGGCGGAGTCATCATTTATCAATACAACGGCAAGTCAGAATGGAGAACCGCCAACAACACTCGCTGTAAGTCTGGTTATATCGCCATTCAGGATACTGATGAAGAAGACGTTAAAAAATGGATTGGAAAAGAGCCTGGTGTTGTTCACGGAGCTGTTTATAGAAATGCCTTCGGTGAATCTGTAAATGACGCGGAAGTCGTTGGCGAAGGATTTGCAATACGAAATGAAAGATTTGAAATGAATTCGGGCGTTTTCAACAATCCAAAGGACAGTCCATTTCATGATCGTCGTAGAAGAATGCATGAGTTGTCTAGGCATTGCGTCATAAATATTGTGGAGATATGGGTGAATTCTGGTCCTCGGCTGGTTGAGGAAGGAAGAAATTTTGCTGTAGAACATTTGCTTGATGATTTTGACTTTAGTTCATTCGGATACAAAATGCCATAGACACCAATCAGTTTTTAACATGTGACTTTGCAATCGCACCCTTTAATATAAAGTTTTCATTCCAATTGTTTGTATTATTTACGATTTAGTAGCTCATGATTATTGCGGTTTGTAATTATAACAGGTCATATATATCTAAAGTATTCTTTACATGCACGAATAAAAACATTCAATCTATGCGATAGGGAATGAATAATCTGCGTATAATATATTTGCATTCTGCAGGTGACACGAGATACATTTAGCGAAAAAACTTCAGGTTTTATTCTAACCTCTTTTAATTTACCTTATTCATAGAGGAAATTAATTTCCTCTATATTAAGGAGGAGATATTAAGAAAAAAGTCTAAAAAAGTGTTTTCGGATACATATTCAACTAGTTACTTTAAATGCATATGTGTATAAAATAAGAATTTTTTTAAAAGAACTGCTCGAGGATTTTGACTTTGATTCGCTTAAATAAAACGCCATAGATACCACTCGTTTTACTTATAAATGAACCTATACGCATTTAAATGAGATTTCAGTTCACTATATAGTAAAGCCATAGACCCTAGCAATTTCTTGACTTACAATTTTACAATCTCAAAATTGAGATTTTGCAAAGAATCATGTCGCTGTCCTAAGACTGGTAATGGTACTCCCGTGCACACATTGTTTTTGAACAATATTTAAGAGAAACATTACAATCTATTCATTATACTTATTCGCTTAATTATGATTACCGCTTACATAGCAAAAACCATTCACATTTGTCGATACATCACACATGCATATTACACGCTCTTATAAGCTATAGCTAAGTTCATATTATGAGCTATAAGTTTATCAAGTGCGATGTGCTGTCTGAATGTCGAACAACATTTAGGTTCGCAATGAATATGAACTGTAGTGTTTATGTTCAGGAGCTATATATTGAAAACGAGAGCGAGAGCAGGCGTCTTGTTATAACATAAGTTGCATGCTTTTATTTTTACGAATTTTCAGGCTTCGTATAAATCACTTTATTTATTAAAATAAATATTTTAAATTTCTATCTACAGGGTGGGTCAAAAAAAAACTGACAACTTTGAAATTCAAATTACCTGCGAACTTATGGCTGGAATTTGACAATTCCCATTGTGTACAATCAACAAGACGTGCTTAATTAATGCGAAAGTGTTTAAACCAATTGAACTAATTCAACGTTCTTTTTTATTGCAGTGCTTAGAATGCATTTTAACACCCTAAGGGAACAAACTTTATGTTCAAGGTTAATTAATGGGTTCACTTATTTGATATGCTTCGTATACCCATGAGATATTTTAGGCAACTTCTGTCACATTACAGCCGATTACAGACACATTGCAGCTAATTTGAATTTCAAAGGTGTCAGGGTTTTTTTACTCACCCTGTATATGACCTTACATTGGTAAAAGCTTGCTATATTTCACAAGATGAAGTTGAACATGCAAAGTAGTTGAAAAAAGCATGTGAGGTAAAAATGACAAAATATTCCTCGACACATTCGCATGATGAATTTCCTTCTATATACATATGCATAACAGCGGGAGTTTTGCGGTAAGTGATTAATAATTCTACTCGTCAATAGTAATAAGAAAAATAGATTGAGGTCCAAAACATTCTTTTAGTTCATCATCCTTTTTCTTCTTTACTTTTAAATATGATATCACAATATCGAACCACATCCCCAAAGCGGTCTTTCGAGAAAGTCAGGTACCAGCCATTTTGCGGTTTTTGCGTTGGGTAAAAAACAATACTTTGCCAACGTCTCTAATGGAAATGTTTAAATTTGCAAATAGCCATAGGTACGAATTGCGAAGTAACAGTACAAATTACGCACTTCCAAAACCTAAAACGAATTTTATGAAAAGACTGCATGTTAGTTAATCAGTTCTGAATTACCTTTTTCAATTAAACAATGCAATATACGAGTTATGACATGTTTTTGCCAAAAACATGTAAATCTGTAAATGTAAACACGGAAATCTGTAGATATTGTAATGTAAATATGATTGTGTATTTTTAACTTTGCATGAATTAGAAAAACGGCTCCTTGATAAGCAGGTGTCTACGTACCCTTAAGGGTTACCGTTTCAAAATATTTTTAAATAAATAAATTTGCTATCGCTAACTAATTGTTGCTATCGCTTAGCCTCGTTGTGTTCCAGTCCAAATTTGCCACTAGTGCCTCGCCTCCCTCCTGAATGCGTTCATTCAATGTCCGAGTGCTTCTAATAGACTCTTTTTCTATGCCAGCGTTTCTCTCGAATGCCCACGCCAGTTCCCCGCATTGTTTGCCATGCGTGCAAAACTTTAAATGATTCTATTTCCTAATTTCCTCCATTCCAACAACATACATTTCCAAGTATTTCTTCACCTTATTGTATTCGATGTTTTGAGGACCATTTTCCATCTCTTTGCGCTCTCGATACCGTTCAGACATCTTCACTGCGCATTCGTTGCCTTCAGTCCGTGTAACACTTGAAAACTGAATTTGTTTTTTTAATCGTTGATTATTCCCCCAAACTTTATTACACTTGCTGTGAGTTTTAACATATGCATCATTTCTGTTATGTATATATTTTTATGTATATGTGTATATATTATTATTATGTATATGTGTATATATTATTATTATGTATATGTGTATATAAGGCACCTTTCCGCTTCATCTATAAGGCTATAAGATAGAGGGATGGGCGATATTGTTCCTTTCCCTTTGTATATGGACTCCACATATTCTTGGTTTTTCTCTTCCCAGTCAAGATTGAAGTAAAACAACTTCTTGAGGATTTCGACTTTGATTCACTGTGTAACCTTAGTTAGTACCCAATAGCACATTTTCAATAAATGTGGAGTAACCCTTAGCCCTTAGTCGAAACGTTGAGAAGTGTTTTTGCCTATGTTTATACCACATTTGATGCGAAGTTTTTGGAAGACACTGCCGCCCTTCTACTTGGATACACTGGAATGTAACTACTAGCATATATGCGTATTATATTACTATGGCGCAGTTCTTACAATTAGTTTACTCTAAATATTCGTGCCTTACGATGTGGTTTTCAAATAACAATTGCTAAATTCAATTTTCGAAAAATTAAAGATACACTTTAGTTGCCTTTTTCCCATTTACTGGCTATATTCCTTAAACCGAGTTTTAATCTGTAGCTTGTTGGTGGGTTAAACAATTTGCATTCTTGTTTACATTTCGTGGATCTAATGTAATTTATATATAGTTTCTGTTGAACTGGAATATTTAGTGCATGGCAAACCTAATCTTGGTTGCTTGGACACCTTGAACAATTAGTTGTTACATTATCTGTTATTAATAAAAATGGTCAATGGCCCACTGCTAACGTGTGTGCATATTTTAAACTTATTTAAATATTTGCTAGCGTAAAGTGTGTCTAAATATGTAAAAGTTTCCACTCATCCTCGTATATTAAAGTTTGGAAACACTGGTAGTTAAGATAAAGAGTAAAAAAATCGTGATGATGTTATTCATTCTACAGCCTCATACCGTATGAAGCGAGAAGGAACGCCGTGACGATCCCAGCAAAGAAACAAGGAAGGCTAAACAATGCTGCTGGTAGGTGGTGTCAATTGAATAGACCTTTCTTATAATGACATCAAACTCGGAAGGCCTGATGTAACACGAAGTTTGATTGGCTCGTTAGCTTTGCTCAGGAAGACTTTCCGCGTTTGACGTCATTATGAGAAAGGTCTATTGCATTGTTATTAATATTCATCTTCGATTGCCAAAGATAGGAGTCAGTAAATCAGGTTAAAAAATTAGGGGTTTGGGTCGTGTCTTTATTAAGTTTATAAATTCCTACTTAATGTGTTCCACATGCTTAGTTATTAAATGTGTGAGTTGTTTTATTCATATCAGTTATATAAAAGGCATTATAGCTAAACTTGCCTGTTTATGTGGCAAATACTTTCAACCTTAAATATAATATTTTATTTTTACTATATTGTTATTTTTTGTTATTGTTCTTATATACTTGTAAATTAGGATGTCTGGATTAAAACTATTCTGAACATAAGCCTTTACGTTGTAATTTTCGAATTGGTGAATTTGAGTAAAATTCTCTAAAATTTTCTCTAAATGTGCATTCGCAGATTTTGTAGTAGCAAAGATCGATGACCTGGTCAACTGGGGAAGGCGGGTTAGTAGAGTGGACGTTTTCTTTTGAGCTGTATATTATAGTTTTTTTTATTTAGACATTGTATAAATTGACGATCTTTGATACCCAGTTTCATTTGTTATAAATAGAGTTCAATGTGGCCGATGACATTTGGTCTTGCGTGTTGTGCAGTTGAAATGATGCATTTTGCAGGACCACGGTACATATTTTTAATACAACGAGACATAGAATTTTAACTCCTGTTGATGAAATTATGTAATATCGGGAGTAATATTCAGAGGCCGGCTGTTCAAAAGCCGGTTAGCTTAACCCTGAGTTAACTCAAATTTTTACATCAATTTTTTTAATCGCTCGCTCGTTTATAAAGTTGAACTTGTTTTTGAATAAATATTTTGTGGATCAATAAAAGTCTTATTTTGTAACAAACAGCGGTGCAGCGGCGTAAAATTTAACCCAGGGTTAGCGCTAACCTAGCTTTGAACAACCGGCCCCAGTATTCTTTATATCGTCTGGTTACAGTTCTCAAACACGTGGTGCAATACTTATTTTGGCCAAAGATGTGTCATCATCTATATTTGGTGCATGCATTACCAATCATAGTTAATAAACTAGGCTCGTGTAGAAGCGATGCTTTTTAAAACGGTTGAGTTAAGAACGCGCTATAATGTGCCTCCCAATTTTTCTTGGGCGGAACGGTTTTTTTATTATCTCAGTTTTCTACAAAATCTTTCTATTTCTTATTTCCATTGATCTAATTGTTCATTTATCATTGATCGGAAACCTACTGGCTAATCGTACTTGGAAAAACGGAAAAAAATACTGAATTGTTGAAGAAAGCGTGCAAGACTTAGTTCTTGAGTGTCCGTTTGCGCGGGTTTTTCCGCGAGCATTGTTATTTACTTGGTAGTACTTATCGCTAGAATTCCGGCTGTTTTGGGCTGATTTTCTCCCAGCGATCATCGCATGCATTTCACAGGAGGAATGCTTGAACACTTTACTCATAAATTTATTTATGCAGGTACGATATGGATCGCTTTGGGGTCGTTTTTAGAGCCAGCCCGGTAAGTACCCTGATCTGATGATAACACGTGATATAGGACTGGCTATGCTAATCAAAAATAGAGCCGGAATTAACGGACTTCCGTAGAACCAAAAAAGGAATAAAAATATCACGCAAACCACAGGAAGAAACGTTTTTGAGGAATGATTAAAGCTTCCGTTTACATCAGGTTTTAAGTCAATACCAAAGTCGTGCGTTGATAAAGCCGCCTTATATAAGGAGTAGTAGTTTTGACCGCTCTGTGTTTCTGGAAGTTCATTAATTCTGCATTCGTTTTTTGATGGGTATATTTGCTATCTCCAGTGTATATTGAGACCAGTGGATTTCCAGTTAATTCATTTATCCCGTGATGTAAATAGTAAAACGTTACCCATTAGTACATCCTCAACAATATCAGCCTACGCAATACATTAGGTTGTAGCTTTTCTAGACTGACACTGCCTGGAGTAAAAAGACAATGTCCCCAAATTAATCTTGTCTGACGAAATTATTTTAGCGCCAGGCTGATGTAATGATCGTTGCTGGGACACTGACAAACAAGATGGCGCCCGCGCTTAGAAAGGTAAGTTGAACATCGTTAAACTTGTCAAAGTTGAACATCGTTAAACTTGTCAATGCAAACAAGCACTCTAATTTTACGGATCTAGAGGTAATTATATTATTCTTCAGGTATAGAGGTTGGGTATCGCCCCCATGGGAAAAATAATAGACAAGTCTTCCTTGTACCCAAAGTCGCGTGTTTTCTTCAGACATTCCGGTTTCCTCCCATCGGGATGTTTTGACTGTCTGGAATATACACATTAAGAATCTTATATTACTGTCTAATCTCACATGTAATCACACTCTATGTAATCTCACATGTAATCACACTCCAATCTTACATGTAATCACTCTATGTAATCTCACACATGTAATCATACTTTCATCTCATATGTAATCACACTCTATGTAATCTCACATATGTAATCACACTCTCATCTTTCTTTGCTTTGTCTAGGTGTATGATCAAATGCCGGAACCACGATGGGTTTTATCGATGGGAAGGTACAGTCTGTTAAAATACTTAAGAAGTACACAAATATCTGTAGAAAAGTAGCATCGTACTCAGGCGCTTTATTAGAAAAAAGAAGTTGCATTCAGTTATTATGTAGAGGTCAGCTAAACAGCAAGAGCGGGGGGGGGGTGCTTGGGGCGTTCTTGTCAACCTGTTCCACGTTTCTTGCTACGCTTTTCAAGATTTCCCTTGCATTGCTTGTTCTCAGCATTAATATGTGTCATATTAGAGAGAGAGAGAGAGAGAGGGGCGTATCCCACCAGGGGAGGGGGAAGGGCATACATAACATTAGAGAAAAGTTTTAGTTATCCTCTAAGTTTTTATCGTTATGAACTTGGCTGCATTCAAAACATCAAACTTGCTTTCTCCAGCTGTGCGAATGGTGGCGGTTACTATCATTACTCGTATGCAGTAGTTCGAGGTTGTGATCGTATTGTTCCGGTCGATATTTACGTCCCCGGGTGTCCGCCCAGTGCCGAGGCATTGCTCTATGGTATTCTGCAACTACAGAAAAAAGTTAGACGGCAAAGACCTATCGCTATGTGGTACAGAAAATAAGACGCCATTTGCTAAACTGTGGACATATTTTTGAAAAAACATATTTTATCGTGTGACTGTTAGGTTCACTATAAAAAATCCCGTATACCGAAGTTGCCTATCTTCTCTACTGAACGGCCTGGTGTTCCTGATTTTGTTTAATATCCTGCAATGTATTTGTGAAAGGAAAGTATAATAAAGTTTAAATTGATATGCTTCTTTAGTTTCGATGCTAATTTTTACCCAAGGTGTTAGACCTCTAGTATACCAGAGTGACGGTATTAAAGTAAATTGTTTATTTGGGATGTTTAAATATATGCTATCTTAATAAACAATATGTAGGAACACCACGTGTGTCTTTCTGACCCTGGCTTAAAGTGCAACCCGTTACAGATTTTTCATTTTGACCAGTTAATATGGAAATTAGCCAAGATTCGACTTATTTTTTAAGCAGAAATATTTTTCATGCATTTGTTGAAGTAAGATGGTTTGCATCTTTGGACACGATAAAGTTGTGACGTAATTACCAGAAATGTTAGCGAGGTTTTTGTCACGTGAGTGACAGTGACAGGTCACAACACGAAAACGTGCTAATTTTTAAATCCGGTTTTTTCTTCCCGAGTCCCATTTCAATGTCATTCGCTATCACAGTAACATCAAAGTTTAATTTACTCCCTCTAAACTTGACCTGAGTAGTTTTTTTATCGCTAAATCAGTCAAGGGTACAGCGCTAATGCTAGCTGCCACTACAAAATACAATAGTCCGCTGGTCAAACTCATACCAGTGCTCACATTACTTTGACAAATTTTATTGGTTGACTCATACACACGAGGGAAATTTGTACTTTGACATTTTTTTATGACAAGTACACTTGTTCAAAATCAAGTATACTTGTCAGTTGTCATAGAAAAAATTGTCAAAGTTTGGCGTACAGACGAACAATTAAAACTTGGAAAACTTGCTCGTCTGTAACAGGCTTCTAAGGTGGAAAGCCATGAAGCTGTTACGAAATTACCGGAAGAGTCTGTTATATGCTCGTTGGCAACGACAACGTTTTACGTCACAGCACAAATATTTGCTGACGTATTCATCCGTTTTTTTCCTTCCCAAGCCATTTTAATGTCATTCGCTATCACTGTAAAGCGAAATTTAATTTAATCAGAGAAGCAAACACGGGATATGATGCAGAAACATGATCTTAGTCGTTTGGTATTCGACCCAATGACAGGAAAGCTTTTCGTTAAAAAGCCTAATATAAAGGAGGATAACACAAGCGTTATTTCTTTCGCCCAGCCACGGTTTTTTGGTGGCTCCTTCATCGCACCATCAGAGAAAGACAAAATCGTAATAACTCCTGAGTCCTACGATAAGAAAAGAGTTTCTGTCACAACAATGCACATCTCTTGTAAATCCGACATGTATAATCCAAGCCACAACTATGGCGGAGTCATTGTTTATCAATACGACGGCAAGTCAGAATGGAGAACCGCCAACAACACTCACTGCAAGTCTGGCTATATCGTCATTCAAGCCACAGATAAAGAAGACGTTAGAAAATGGGAGAATGAGCCTGGTGTTGTTCACGGAGCTGTTTATAGAAATGCCTTCGGTGAATCTGTAAATGACGCGGAAGTCGTTGGCGAAGGATTTGCAATGCAAAATGGAGACTTTAAAATGTATTCAAGCGTCTTCAACAATCCATCTGGCAGTGCCTATCATGATCATCGTAGAAGGATGCACGAATTATCAGAGCATTGCGTCAGAAAGATTGTGGAGTATTGGAAGACCGCTGGTCCTTGTTGGGTCAGACAAAGAAATTTTGAAGTTAAAGAATTACTCAAGGATTTCGACTTTGATTCACTGTATTAAGGTTACAAACGCTACTTAGGTGCCTGTAAAAAACTGCTTATCTGTAGTTTAAAGTACAATGCTTGCACAATTGTCTATATATACAATCTAAATGCCTGCGCAAATGCACAATCATGTATGTATATTGTCCAAACGTATAGTCCATATTACCAATAATGTATTTTAGCCTGACCAACTTTTCGTTCCCGCCCACACGCACCCTACTACTGTGCGCCCCTGAAGACAATATTGTTACAAAGAATTGACCGTGTGAAAATTCTCGAAAAACATTAGCTGCTGAACTCGTAAACGTAATATTTAGATTCGTGTAAATACAGATTAATGATGAAACTCATTCGTGATTTTCGCAGCATCGCATACATCACTGATCCATTAGCTCAATATCTAAATATCTATAATTTAACAATTACGACTACGTCTCGACAAGAAATAACTAGTGATAAACCTATTTATTTATTACTCCGGCGTCAGCGACGGAGTTGAAAATTGGCCTCGGTTTTGTTTTATTTTTGTTTTTGTTTATTTTCTGAGAGTTTTTTGTTTTTTTTTGTTGTGGCGCACAGCTTTGGCTAATTTTCCAATGCGCGATTCGATTTCCCTCGCATGATACGGCAATTCCTCCTAGAGGAACGTTCTTTTCATGCTGTTCGATTAAGTTTAGATTGAATTGGGGTAAGAATATATTAAATACATGTAGATTCTGGTCCTATTTTAATAATATTGTTGCTATTTTGCCATGTGGTCGTGTATGGGCGCGTTGACACGTTGTAGTTTGCACAGGATTGAAGATTTAATATAGCTATATAAGCGCGAATTCCAAAGGCAAAGTGTGCGACAAAACGAATGTATCATGCGGTTTATTTACATTTTTGAACAAATGAACTTCTATACTTTTTAAAGTACGATGTGCTTCTGAATTTCGTGATCGATTTAGGTTCGCAAGGCATCTAAATGAATATGAACTGTATTGTTTATGTTCAAAAGTTTTATATTGAAGACTGGCACGTGCGCCGGAGTTAACGCCAGAACAGGCCTCTTGTTATATGGCTTTCCAAAATCCTCTATTCTAATTGGCTGACGAGTGGTCCGTAAAACCTATATCCGGACCGTGGTCCGTAGGCTATATTATGCATCTGCATGGACCAGTATCCCGCGGATGTCTAGCCATATAATAAACCGATTATTGACCTCGCTTGTTCGGGCTGTTCTGTGAAATATCAGACTGAGGGTTTTTTTGTATGACGAAGGAGCGAGTACCTGGCATGCAAAAAACCTCGAACAAATTTCACAGTACAGACATCACGCTCATGCAGTCAATAATCAGTTAATACTTGTATAAAGTTAATTAAAACACTATTTTTAGTAATTTTAGATGAAAAAACATGACCCAAAACCCAAAACGTCTTTCTGTACGATAAAAGATCGAAAATTCGGAAATTTATAAAAAAATAAAGGTATAGACATTCTTAAAAAACAAAAACAGCGCTATAATAACTACCATTCGCCCGTAAATAGGACACAGACCACACAGCGTGCGTTGCTTTAACTCTTCCCCAATCAGTTACCGTTTTAGCTGAAACAATAGATCGCCGTACTAGTTATCCTAGACAAGTTATCTATTGTGTTAAGGCGAATCCGGAAGACAGCAGATTGCTAATGATCTTGCTGACAACCTTTTTATGTGTAATAGTAGAGGGAATTCATTCAGTTTGGAAATATAATAAATCCTTTATATCCACAAATACTGTAGTTTGAATGTGGCATATTCTTAGGTTTAAAAGGAACCAAAGAGCGTTTTCGTGTCCCATACGTCTGATACCGTTTCATCGGATCGGGTTCGCTTGTCAGCGGTTTAAACTTGTAGACAATAAGGACATTCGGAAATTCTGACTGAGATTTCATAACGCTGTCGTCTTGTGATACTAATTAGATACAAGATTGCTAATAGCCAACGGGTTCAGTTCTACGTTTAAAAAATGCTAAATTTCTAGGACACTGAAATAGTGACGGACATGAATGGAGTAGGGGGGTATTCCTTTGTCACTTTTCCCTCTGACAAAAAATTACCAGATGAAATTATCTGTGCGGGTTTGAACTGTGAAATCGGCATTGGGGTCTGGTTCTGTCCTCTCCCCCTTACTTTTAAACTGACTCCGCGATCACTGAACAAGACTCGGGTACGCTGGTGAGAGGTTGGTCATGCACAAACTACTGGCATTAGTGAGCTTAAGCAAGTGACGTTTTTGACAACAACTTTTTTGACCGGAAATAAAGTTCTTGTTTTTCATCAATCACAATCCTTGACCCAGTCTTTTGTCGTCACTCATGCCGTTTGTGTTTCAAGTTGCCGTTTTCATTGCGAGTTGATGTTGAAAGTTCCATGTTTCGTGTAATATTGCTTTAGCGGCTGTTTACACGAGCCCGGTTACCCGAGATCCAACGAGGCGTGAGAGGACTTTGAGTTATCGTTCCAGTTGTATAGAGTTCACTGTTCACACCTAATTTTCATTATCCCCAGCGTGGGCCGTGGAGCCCGGACTGTGTTATGACACGTAAGAATTATTTTATAGCCCGGCTGAGTTTGTAAAGGCTCGTAGTAGACCTATTTCGATTCTTCGAGCGCTTTAAAATCCCGAATGACAAAAACTTGACCTTTAAGGGACTATGACTGCAGTAAAGGCTAGTTTTCATTCAGGAAAAATCTCCTTTGGATCGGAACGGACAGGAAATTTCCTTTGTCGGTGACTGTTCTCTGGCGGCGTTTATACAAAGGAAACTTTCCTGTTCTGTCCGATGCAAAGGAGAATTTTCTTGAGTGGAAACTGGGCTTAAAAATGAAATGAACAAACGAAAAAGCATTGTCAAGGCCAAGGCGAATTTTTCAATTTCAATTTCATTCACAAAGCTGAAGTTTCAGCCCGGGTAACTCAAACCGAACTGAAATTCTTGTCATGTAATCGCGTGAAACTCAGCCCGGGCTGAAAACACTCCATGTAATCATGCAGCCCCTTGGTGTTGTCATTCGGGACTGATGTTTGTCTAGACTGAATTTCACCGTCCTTCATGCGTGTTCTTGCTTTATTCTTTTACACTATTCAGCGTAATTTTAAAAATTTAGGACACCAATTCTCAAACTTCACAACATAATATCGTGACAGACGAATCCGGTGCAGTGAGAGTATACTCAACTCAAGACCATGGACATAAGAGGTCTGATCTGTATAATGGCTGAAGTTCCACTAGGCAGATTTAAATCGTACAGTTTCCTGTTTTTCTTGAGACGAGATTTTAGAGTGGCACCACTCAAAATTTAGGGTGTAGATAAAAGGCGGGCCGGTGGACGCGGACTGGCGGACCGAAAACGGTTA
Organism: Dendronephthya gigantea; assembly: GCF_004324835.1. Taxonomy (NCBI): domain Eukaryota; kingdom Metazoa; phylum Cnidaria; class Anthozoa; order Malacalcyonacea; family Nephtheidae; genus Dendronephthya; species Dendronephthya gigantea. The sequence continues at coordinate 1,459,847 of NW_021163033.1, read as the reverse complement.
TATTATCATATTATTAATTATTGTGTTATTAATAATTCCTAACGTCTTGTCGAGAATTAGTTTCATAACTTTGATAAAATCTTTAAATGGCGAAACGTTTGTGTTCTGAAGTTGTTTCAGGCTCAGATAGCGAGGATGGATATCACAGGGCCGATTGGAAAACGGTAAACAAACGTGAAGTAATTATCGTTCTGTTTTCTGTGTGGCTTATTACATGTGCGTCGGCGCGTGTATACTAGCGTTTGTAAAAGGTTTTTATGCCTTTCCAAAATTATGTAAACCTAGATAATAAATAGTTTTCAGTCCGCGTCCGCACGTCCGAGTCCGCCGGTCCGCATCCGCCTTTTATCTACACCCGATTTAATTCTTTGATTTCTGGAAAAAACGTTACTAGGAATAGCTACAAGAAATAACACTAGGCGTTTATTATATACGTGATTACCTACGCGCATTCCTCAACGTCAGTCATCAGAGTCCGTTCAAACATCTAGACGATTCTTTGCAGAGTGCAAAACAAATAATGTCTTCTCACTGAGCTAAGTTCAACTGTTTAAGGTCGACATTTTTGTTGCATTTTTTACGCTTTTCGGATGTTGAAAAATAGTCAGCCGTTCAAGGTTCATACAAAGAGATAACTGCCAGCGCTACTTCCGTTCCAGCGATTACAGTAAGATGCATCGGTGATTCTCAATGTATTAAATGCCCGAGAGATAGGTTACTAAGTTTCAAAATAATGATTCAAAGTCTTTTATCGAGTTAGATATTCCGGTTTGGTAAATTTTACCGTGGGTGTAAAAGGAATTTCACCGACAGGAAAACGTTTTGTTTCAAAAAGGACTTGATAACACTGAATTGTCACGATAATTACCGCCATTCAAAGGATTATCACTTCCTGAAAATTCGAACTCTCAACCAGTACGTGTCTACATACTGAACCTCTTGGAAGAGCAGAAGAACTCGCCGAATACATTTTGTAATAAACGCGTAAGTAACTTTTGTTTTTATCGATTCATTGTCGATTTTTACTTGTTAATTGTTAATATTTACGGTATTACTAAATATATTTCCTATATTTGTATGTCTATGATTATAAACAGTGTTGAATTTGAAACTATATACGGTAATACGGTATATTATTCACTCGAGTTTTAAATATACATCCTTTTTAATGTTACCATGACACTGAACTAGAAAGTTCTTTCCCCACAAATTTGGTGCTGCAGCTTGGCTATACGATATAATTTTGGGCGATTCGCACGATTGGTTAACAATAATCTGCCTGGGTAATACGACACTCGGCTATCCTTCAACAATAGTAACTATAGCGACATGTGTCATACGTGGAAGAAATCTTGAACAATAGATGGTTCTAGATGAAGTCTGACGTGTGACCCAACAAGTACAAACAAAACCTAACACCGACTCTGGAAAGAGCATCTTTGAATTGGTAAAACTGCAAAGTTTGGTTGCAAAATGTTGAAAAGGGTGAAAACTATAGCCCCGTCAAGTCCCGACTCCCGCGGCCCGGCGTAATTTTGTATTTATTTGAAATTACGCGCGGGAGAAATTGAACCATTTTTTGGTTCAGGATGTACAATTCAAATGTTATTGTTACTCACGTACTATAAACCGAATTTTGCTGGGCAGATTTTCGATATTTCACCACATTTAATAACCAAAATATGCAGTTTCACGGCTATCAGACTACATTATATGCAAATTTAGATTACAGCTGGCTGTCCAGTTAGCTGTCAATAGTTGCGACGTTTTTCGCGACGTTTCTCCATGCGCGAAAAAAATGTATTCAAAATATTACACTAAGCACTTCATTCGTCAGTTACCAACAATAGCCATCGTCTATCATTGCGATATTTGAGAGGAAGACGACGAGACCGTACCTCAACCGCACTTGAGGAAAAAAAAATGGATAATGAAAAAAAAATACTTTAGTTGCGGAAACGAAATGAAATTGGTTTATGAAATTATGCTTCGTGTACAGGCTGTATCAAGCGTTGTATATCCCATTATTCCAAGGTTATACCTATGAGATCGTGAAGCCTGGTTTCCATTTTTGTCGTAATTTTTATGAACATGTCATTTTCACCGATGAAAGATAGTCCGGATGTACATTTGTCTTTATTTTTAAATCATTCATTGTTTATGAATTTAGCGCATACGGGTAGAAATATTCTTTTACATCAGTCACTTGACGTGTTCACGACAACTTTGACTAAATGGAAACCGGGCATTAGAAATTATGCTATTATTAACCATTCGCAATAATTTGAATGTGTGACGTCTTATAATACGGACGCGTAAGCACAATGGAATCACATGCATGTAATTTTCATTGGCTCAACGTTGCGCCATAGTTAGGTTAATCTGCGTATAATCCACTTTACTGGCGCTAACCTTCCACGCATAGAATTCGGTTCCATACTGCTAAGACATTGCATTTCAACATCAGCCCACATTAACCTAATATCTAAAGGCCTGAATTTGAAGATTCTGTTTAAATTTGAATTTTTTGCCACACTAAACCCATAGGTGCGTAAACTTGTAAAAGGAGGGATCATTTAGTATTACACGGGCAATTAGGCATTCAAAATAATGCGAAAGTTTTGGCTTTCCCAATTTTTGCAAAAGCTAAACCTCCATGCAATGATACTTGGCAAAATGACAACACTACATACTTAACAGCTGTTCACCTTTGCGTGGCTTGTGTTTTTACGTGACGTGACGCGAACAGGTTCAGCGCGCGTCAGCGCGTCTATTTGGCGTAAATTGCGCCTACTCGTAGTCACGTGGGATTCGACGTCGTTTCACGACATTGGACGACGATAACACGACTCTAGCCGAAGCAATGCCGGTGGTAAAGGGCAACCGAAGAGATATTTGATGATGTATATAAATTGGAAAAATTCATTCGAAAATGGCTTTAAAAAGGATATTTTAAACGGCTCTCGAATGAATCGATAACGGAACGCGTTTATGGATGATTTGGAAGAGCTAGCTTTACATTTTCTTCGAATTTTGTGGCAAAATCGTCGTATTGTTACATCAATTTATCAACCATAAACATTCGATCTGACAAATAAAATATGGCCAAATCGCAAGGTAACAGGAATTTCTCCCTTTATACTTTCCTTTGTCTATCTTAAGAAACGGATTTGACGAGAAACCAGACCGTTTGTGATCGGATTTGAACTCGCTGAATAGCGAATCGAGAAGATCGCAAGCGGTCAGGAAATGAAACACCGTTTTGTAACGACGAGGGAGACGGCTCGTCGATCCTTGTGTAAATTCCAATTTAAATGTCCAAAGTTCTCGGTGATATTTCACGAATTGACAGTTAATCGATATTATAATTGCCTTGGAAGACACAATGTTATTTATTGTAGGGAAATCATGGGGTAATATATACCTGTAAAATATGTGAATTTTTTTGGAATTTTGCTCGCAAAGATGACTTGTGTAACTAGAGTATTATCGCTTGAACTCTCGAATTGTCTGTGAGAGGATGGCGATTCTTTCTCTATTACGATATCTTAACAAATTTCTAGATAATTCAATCAATAAACGGTCCGAAATAAAGCCTAGTTCGAGCATGCTTTTCGGCAAGTGCAGTATGTTTGTGAAATGTTGTTTAAAATACAAGGGCCCCGGTGTAGGAGGAGGTTTTTTTGTTTCGTTTTAGCACCGCTAGCGACAGCTCTATTTCACCCCTGCGAGGCAGTTAATTTACGAGAATTTATTCTTTGTCCTGGCATCTAAAGATCTATTAAAAATCGACCTTCCTCACGCCAAACACTCGTACTGCAATAATTATGTTTTGTCTGTTACCGATGGCTTGTTCGCCACCGCGATGGTTTACAATTATTTACATAAAGTGTACGTGCAGCGATCGAAATATGTTTTGAATAACAAACATTTTTGTCTATTTTAGTCTCGTGGAAATCAGCTCTTACACCGCAGAAAGCACCGACCTATGTGAGTTTTGCGGTTTAAAAATTACGGTACCTATGTATGTAGGAAAAGCCACCTCTGTACTGAATAAATGATCACAGAATTTATCGATAATTTAATAGGTGTCTGTGTAATGTCGATAAGATCACCTTTTACAGAATTCCTGAAAACGCCTCGTCTTTTTATAAAGTTATTTAACCAATGCGCCTGGAGATGTCACTTATATTTAGAGCATATGGCATGGGGGTTAAAAATACATGTGATAAGGGTATTAGTAGTTAGACTTGTAGTGTTTTGTGATAAAAAAGGAAGTAATCTCTCTGTAATTTGCACTTTGCAAAATTACATGTGGGATGGAATTTCAAGGACAGCTCAACTGCCTTTGACATTTTTAGCTATGCACTTTTAATTTATTTGAAAGTGATATTGGTTATGCTAACCATTCCCTGTACATACAAAATATATTGTGTGAAATAAATCACTTTATTTTTAAGTGCTGGGAATATAATTTTCTCCCATGATGATATTGGTATATACTTCAAGGTTTCGCAATGTAAAATTTTGCATTGCAATGCTAGGCAGTAATTTAACATTTACAGATAAATCTGATAGCTTTGATGCAACATTATTTGAGGAAGTTAGACACAATTTTCTGCTTGATTTGTTTATTATTTTTGCTTTGCTAGATTCACCATGTTTAAAAGAGGTGGATTGGCATGTAAATAAGACCCAAATTGCATGCATTTAGTACTAGGGCAGTCTGAGTACAGCTGATCATGCACAATGTGGGCTCTAGATTAAACTCATCATACACAACAAACTCTAATACAAAGTATTTGCTTGTACCAAACTGTCAACAGCCCACCTCGACAGGTACAACATCAATTTGGGGTCAAGTGGTGTAGCATGTGACACATACTTGTTTTAAAATACCTAATGGTGGTCGTAGCTAATCTGGTAGGCATTGAATAGAGAGCTGATAATTATGTGGCTATCAGTTTTTGTAGTTTCACATGATGATATTAAAAGCAATATAAATATTTGTTTGTGAACACATTGATTATTGCCAAGATTTTCTTCTGTTTGCCAGAATCTTTATCAGTACAACTCACAAGGTGTCACACAGATGACAGTTTGGGTTAACTAACTGACCAAAAGCTTTGCACCACTAAGTGTACTTGGCATGAGCACAAACAATTTTTTTTATGATTTTTAAATGGTATAATTGCCAGTGCTAATGAGGTATTTGACAAATGTTCTAGATTGCTCTTAGTCTCATTTCAATATTCAATCCTAGTATTTATTGCGTAAATCTCTGTTTACACTTTGCTCTATTTTGGTACATACTGCTCAATAACATTGGTTAAATACAACATCTAAATCGTCAAGTTAAGCTTGGTCAATACTTGGTTATATAAAAACCTATACAAACTAATTAGTTACAGTGTACAGTGGGTTTTTTGGTGCAGTGCAAATAATGGTATATAGGTACTAACTTGAATTCATTCGTGCAATGGCAAAATGTTTAGTTTTGTGAGAGTTGGGTTTATTTGTTAATTCAGGAAGATTGTAGTTCACAACGGGATTCAGACAGCTTAATTCAGGTTGGATTGTTCAGATCTGTTGGTTCAAATCTGTTGTAACAATTTGTGCTTGTTATGGATGTAAAAGATATGGGAAGAAAAAAATATATGCATGCTTTAATGAAACAAGAAACACATCTGCTATGTAGGATGAAATTCATTCTCAAATTCTCAGCAAACATGGGCAGTTTGAAGTATATAATGTTTGGAGTGTTGTTCAGTGCACAGAACTTCAAGTTTTTTCCAATGCATCTTCCCATATTTTAAAAACATTTGGCTGAATCATGGCTGTTTTTAATATCCATCTCTCACAAGGCAATATATACAAAAGTATAGCCAAAATATTTCGAATGTCAGTCTAAATTTATCTTTGTTTTGGATAGCGATATTACACCTAGACTATACCATCTGCGTGTTTGTTTACTTAATTTGCAAGTCACATTCTCTCTGCAGGCCGCATTCAAAAGGCCGTTCTAAAGCTACTTGATAGGCCCAAAGGTTTCAACGCTTGTCATTCCAATAATAAGCAATCCATTTAACGTCTGCGAAACATCCACAATGGCAATGCATTAAAAATCATTCGGATATTGAACTGTTGGCAATGTCAGCGTGGACAGCAATGCCGATTACAATGAAAGGTTAAGTACTCTTGAAGAAGAATAGAATGTATTCTCTGAGACTGAGGAAAACTTCCTAAAATATTGAACAGTATATAAAAATGTGCTTGTTTTTTTTTAATTCCTGGTTTCCAATTACATGAATTGATTGTTTTTATGCCTTGTGGTGTATTTAAAACGTTGACATTTAAACATAGAGTCTTTACAGAGTACAGTACAGTTGCAGAGTAACTTTGCCTTTGGTGGAATTCGTTTTTACGGTGTTTGAAAATTTTTAAAGCATGCGTTTTAGGTTGTGGAATTCATGATATTTCGATGAAAATAATAAATCTAGTGGACACCTAATGTGTTATTTTTTATAACGAACCGAGGATTTAATTTTTTAAACCAAACTGCGGAAACTAAGCTAAATTATGTATCTCAAGCCTAATGCCAATATATTTTAGCAATATTTAAGGCTGAAAGTATAAAATACTATATGCATATGTAGCCTATTTTCGAGTAATGATTTTTCCTAAAATCGTATGGATATTGAAGCGTCTGCAATGCAAAGCATAGCGTGATTTCTTCTCGAAGTCATTTGCATCGAATTTTATTATTATTAAATATGGCGACAGCAAGTCCAGGAAATTCTAACTAAACAAACGGTTTATAAATTAACCCAGAGGCTGTAATAGCCGGTCAGTGATGCGTCAAATTGCTCGATAAATCAATGAAAGGGATTAACTTATTTATAGCTCTCGCTTATCTAAGCTTTTTTTATGTGTGTGACAGGAATACTTGACTACCGTTGGTGTCCAAACGACTTCCATGCATACACGACAGCCTGAAAAACAGGAAGACTTCAACTTTACTCGTGATTCTAAATTCTAAAGCATAATTGATTTTAATTACACTGCTGTATGTCACTTATCATTACTAGGCGTCACGCCTCGTAAAAAATATGCAAAGGAAGTCGAAATGTGAATTTAACTTCACTACAGAACTTATGGAAAAATGTAGTTGAAAAATTATGTAAACGGTTGCATTTCGTGAAACCTTTCAAGCTATTAAACAAAATATTTCAAACAGCAGCGGCTACGAGCTGGTTTCCCTTTCTAAACGTAGTCGAAACTAGCTTTGTGACAAGTTAAGCTGATGGATTAATTATAATTGCGATTTCATAACCAAAACAAGCTTTTCCCTTTTCCCTTTTCAAATTTATATATGGACATTTTAATTGATCTCATGCAGGTCGTATTGTTAGGAAGATGCGTTATTTACAAATTATGTGTGGGTAAATTTGAACTCGTATAACTATTGTAAATAGAATTGAGCTGATAATATGGGAACGATATCTATTTCTTTTATGCCGCTTCGACTCTTGCTGAAACCATTGTTACGTCTTTGTTACATAGTTAATCACTTCAGTCATATTTCAAAGTTGTTGCCAGTGAACTCTATCTAATACAACTGGAACGATAATTGGTGATAAACAGTTAAACACCTCCATATTTTCCCTGGCAGTTTTCCAAGCCAGTTTCATTTCCTAGTTCCGGGCTGAATACCCAACCACGAAAGTCATACAGTACATCAAACCGCAGTTAATAGAATATACATGGTTTGGGGACTAAATAAAAGTACAATACAACTTATTAACTATGTTATTTTCCAGGTTTATGCAAAAAATGGCTCCTTTTTCGTCACGTGTATTGTATTTTAGCCAAATTTACCAATGGCATTCGTCTTGCTAAGCTCCTCAACCTTGACTTGAAAAATATGTTAAATATAATATTGCTATTGGTTTATCTGTGCAAAATACAATAGACATGTGATGAGACCTTTCTACCTCAATCATAAATCTACCTCAACATAGTAAATGAGTTGTATTGTAGTTGTATGTGGTCTCCAAACCATGTATATTCTATTAATCGTGATCAAACTGAAGGCAATGTCGAAATGCAACCGATCTTCGGGCTAAAACCCAGTAAATTTTAGCCAGTCTTTTAAACATTCTCTCTTGAGCTGTCTTATAGGATAAGTCTTAGAATTTCTATACTAAATGGAGTTTTTAATAGCTTTTGCTTTTATACGTTCAGCTAAAAATTCAGAAAACCTGAAAGGCAAGGTTATCAGGAATATCGTATACTATACCCTCCCCTGCTCCTGCCCAACCCCCGTGTAATTTTGATAGCTTTCAAACGTGCGTGCTATTTTCACCTCCTCTCCAGGGCAATCAGGGGATGTTGATTGCAAGTCCTAAAGAGCTACAGGTGTCAAATATCGATTATGTCGTGGTGTTTGAGGGAACTAAAAAGTATCATGTCGCCATTGCAGACGTTGTAAATCCATACACGCTTCACGTTGTCATACCAGGTTCGTCTTATAACATCTTGAAGAGAGCTTTAGATTTTAGCTGTGATTGCGAGCGCGAAATTCATCATTTTCGCGCCAAACTCGAAGTTGTTTGCCTACGCCATCTGACGAAACTCGTAGTCTTTAAGTTTTGACTACGAGATATGATTAATCAACAAACTCGCACTCGAAAGGGCGACGATTACGAGTTTTTTGCTGATGGCGTAAGCAAGAAACACGGGAGAATGACAAATCTTGTACTCGTAGTCGTATACCCGTAGTGACTGCACATTTTCGTTCGCGAAAACTTTCTATAAATGAATAAGAAATGAAGCCCATAAAAGCGATTAAATTTAAGAATTAAGGTTAATTTTCAAATCATCCAGTCCTCATTTGTTATAAGCAGAACCGACTCGCAAAAGTCGCTCTGAGTCGAACAGTCCTTTCCCCCTATTCTATCCCGTAATAGTTTCACGTTATAATATAATTTACATTAATTTTAGAACACGATACTGCCGAGGATGTGGCGGTAAAGGTATTTATGTGCGAAGATAACAACGTGAACATTTTGACCCATCTCAAGTTCACCTACATCACGCAAATGGAGCATGCCATCGCCAGATTTCTAGCCCTAAGTGTCACGGATTGCGAGGTCGCGGAGAAGCTCGACGCGGTGTGGTCCGTGTGCTCGGGCAAAGATCACTTGGAACTCTGGGATAAGAGGCTAGCTCAGGCTTTTGCACAACTGGAATTACCCATCGAATGGACGCTCGTTGGCGATATATTGCAAAAAGGTGCGTCGATTTTGTGTCGTATCGTATCAGTTAGCCTTTTGATTGACCTAAAGGATGATTCCTATGCTATAGAAATATTTTGACCCAAGTGAGAAGAGCTAAATTCGACATCTTAGACCGAGAGCGATATCCAGGGCCGAAGTTTAATTGGGGTGGTGGGATATTCAGTTTTTCGTTCTTTTCCAGACTCATTTTTATTGAAAGTAATTGTTCCTACGCTTTGTAAACATGAATGTATGAATATGCAAACTCCCCCGCCCTACCCTAATTGAGCTTGTAGTTACGGCCTTGAGTGGATCTTTACACAAAAATGCATCATGAAATGTCGAACCCTAGCACTTTGTTACTTAAAAAGGTTTCAATATGGTCTCCGCCGGAAATCCTATTAAAGGCTGTTTTTTATACGCACGTACACGTACGGAAAATTTAAAATGCTTTTAACCATTTATTATTTAACATCTAGGTCAACTAATGTACACTAAAATAAGCAGGAAACTAAGTTCCTTCGATTTATTCACTTAGATTTTTCAAAGGTAACATGTATAAGGATTTAGATTTTTACGTGCGTGTACGTGCGTATGAAAAACGCGTAAGTGGAAAACAGCCTTTACATTACAGTTTTGATAAGTATAGTAGCTACATCCAGTGTGTTGTAAGACCAACGGCAAATATATACAAGCATTTGTTAGGCTTAGCTTTCCACGTTTTACTACATTTCCCATTTAGATTTTTCAGATTTGCTCAATCTAAGTTCCACGTTGCTACGTCATCAATATCGAATATAACGATTTGCCACAAATTGTTTTCAGCCAAACGTCCGGATTACATTTGAGAATTGAATTATATAGCGCTGCGAACGAGTGAGATACTATTCTCAACACGAGAAATAAGATAGTTTAATTTTTTAAACTGTTTTTTTTTTAAAGTTTTTTTATCCCCCAGGGCACGTATACCTGATTCCTGATTGTTGGATCAAACACGATAATCGCATGTGTTATATTATCATGAATAATCGCACATGTGTTAGTATCGCTTTTCTAACAATCTGGCGGATTTGCCAATAAAAACTGCATATTATATGATACAAAATATATATTTTCGCTTTAACTAGAAAACGAATGTCAAGAAACCCTACTTCATTTCGCCGCCCACCACGGCCTTAAGGAACTCATGAATGTCTTTCTCAACCTGCCCGGAGCTAAACAAGCTTTGTCGACTTGGAACAAGTCTGGTCTGCTACCGCGGGACGTCGCGCGAGAGAGCGGGAGACTGGACATAGTGGAGCTTTTGGACACTGAGAGGTAACAATGGATAGGTTCCAGAGAAACCATTCTCTAACTATAATAAAAATCACTTGCCCAAAATACTGTTTATGTTTGGTCAAAGCTAGTAATTTGTATCATCGACAAATTATATATCTTGGCAAAACAAATTTTACTCCCGGAAAAGCATTATCAAAATTGCAATTTTTGGCCTGGGAATTTTTTTCGCTTTTTACTTCGCCCGGAAACTCTTGCGATTTTAGATTGAGAGTAACAACAGTTTCAGCACGCAATATAAAAATGGAGGAAATTTTCAAAAATCGCGAGACTGCATTTTCCGCAATAACAAATTTTTTATTAATTTTAATTTTTTAAAAATATTCCTAATTTGAAGCATTTTACCATTGTCATATCAAATTCATCACTTGGATTTGATATAAAACTCTTAGAACCCTTCCTGCATCGCCTGTGAGATGCAGCGGATGGGGGGTGCTCTTCGTGCTGGTCTACACCTCTATTTAATCCACCCCCGGTTTTTGAATCATTTAGAAATGCGGAACAGCGGAAGAGCGGAACTTTCAAAGATAATTGCAAGCGTAAAGTGAAAAGAAATAACGATAATGGAATGACGACAATCACTAATCTCAAAAATCACAGCATTCAAGATGATATTCAATTCCTAAGAGAACTAAACAAACTCAAATCCAAGGTAGGTGCACACGTGATAAAACGCCAAATGACTTTTGAAACGCTCTTGCCTCAGGATTTTAGATCTGCCTGTGAAAATTATCTCCAGCAGTGACTGCAAGTGTGAAATCCGCTATTTGGCGCAAAATTCGGCGTTGTTTGCTTACGTCATCAGACGTCAGAGGGCGTTTTGAAACGTCATCATGGCGTCAGCAAAAAACCATCGAGTTTTGGTGCGAAAATAACGAATTTCGTTCCCGAACTCGTAGTCACTGCTAAAGCTCCTTAATAACATGTCGTCTGACGTACCATATTTAAAATGTTTTTTTTGAAAACTCTATTTCATGTTATGTTCGACCTTATTTAGAATATGCGATAACTCTAACACCCTTATCTTTTTGCAGCAGTCGAACACGCCGGTAAACAGACATTCGTGGCCAGTGGAAATACAATCGTTTCATCCAGGTAAAGTGTTTTTACGGTTTAATATTTGGCTTTAATTCAGCTTGCAACATTTTACATATTTTCTCATTCTCTTATAGACGAAAACTACATTGACGATTTGGAAATGGAACTGAGCAAAACGCGTGAAAATGATGAACAAAATAGCAAGAAACGGCCATTCCTAGGTTTGTTTTGTCTTTCAGTCAATTTCTATGCAGTTCAGTTCATCACGAACGCAGCACCACAGTTCAGCATAGTCCAATACCTGTTCAGTTTATAGACGGGTCAATTCAGTGCAGTTTCATTTACAGAATGATATTGCTTTGGAAAACAAGAATAAGACCAAGGTTGCAAAGGTTGAAAAAATCCTTATCCTGCGGCCTTGGCCCCTCCTGAGTCTAGTTACAATCGGTTTAACTCTAGCAGTTCAAGGTTTCAAAGCGACGCGCTAAATCACATCATTTTGTCTTAGATGAAAATCTGATTCGCTTAAGAGAGATTACAGAAGGGGTCTGTAACCTACGTTCGCAGAAAGCCGAGGAAGCCTTGAAAGAAGTGAGTGGTATATTTTGCCATAGTTTTTATAGTTAATCCTGGCCAGCACGATGAACTCTAATACAACTGGAACGTTAACACTCGTGATAAACATGCATCGCAGCGTTTAGCGTTTGGTATTTCTTCTCAAGTCAGAAAAACTAAAAGGCATTCGCCCTCGATTTCTCTTTGAATTACCGTTCAAGTTGCTTTCTTGTTCACTGCTCCTGATTTCGCGTGAACCAAACTCTGTCGCCCAAACCATTCGTGTAATGATGTGTCTTTGCATTTTATTTTAAAGATTACGATGATTGCTGAACGGAATCGGCGCCCTGCTCATTCGCGAAGATTGTCGTGTCCTGCGTCAGTTGAGCGACGAAAACGAGGCGCTAAAGGTCAGTACAATTGCCTGAACACGTAGAAGCGAAACAGCTCTAAGCAGTTTAACCTGATATTCAATGTTTTGATACAGATCTTCTTACTCTAAAATCTCGCCCGGAGTCGAATACATCAGAACGTACGCCCACAAACCCAGTTGAACCTACAGACCCCACCGCTTTAGAACCCGTGTTCTTCACGCCACCGGATTCACCCCCGGTCGGTAACCTCATCGACCTCGCCTCGCCCACCGTCACCTCTCCATCCAGCGAAGATACCTTCCCCATGGAACCGTTCATGACCCCTGCGAGCAGTACCCCTTCGTGTAACCACCAGCCCGTATCCCCCGCTCCAATTTCCTTGAAATACTCCGAAGTCGCGAAAAGACCAAACACTGGGCGGAAGGATCGCCCGCGGACGTGGTACGGCGGAGCAGCGGATGTTGCCTCAGCGGAGAATGATACCCTGTTCAAACGGAGTAACAGCCTGGAAGATTTCGCGAAGGCGCTTGCTGACGTCAGCGATGACGAATCGCTAGCGTCAGCAACGTCTGCCGCAAACTCTAGGGAAGGTCTCCTACAGACGATGGCATCTCTCACTGAGAAAGAGAGTCGCACAGAGAGTTTTGTTTCGTCCATAAGCGATGGCAGCGTCGACAAGGAAAGTGTCGGGAGTGATGTGGAATCTGAACATGGGGACGATTGTGGACACGAGTGTACACATGGGGATAATGAAGGTGTTGATGATGAGAAAGATGAGAAAGACAAGGATATCAATGGCTGTGAAGAGATCCCGGGGTCAGAACGTGCAGCAGATTCAGAGGGTAATGAGGGTGCAGCAGCTTCAGAGAGCAATGAGGGTGCAGCAGCTTCAGAGGGTAATGAGGGTGAAATAAGTGAAAGTGCCAAGGATATCGAAGAACACGAAATAACGAATGATGTTGGCATCTCGGGAGATGACGGCATCGAAGACTTAGATGATATCGAGGCTCAGCTAGAAACCTCGGAAAATAACGAAGCCGAAAAACACGGTGTAGACGAGGGGGAAAAAGTAGTCGATAGTAGGGACATTAATGAATATGAGGAGATCAAAATGAAAGAAGATGTAGGCCAGAATGGTAGTGAGGATGTAGCAATTACTGCGGGCAGTAATATTGAAAATAGCGATTTGGGTTATGTGGAGGAAAACGATACAGAGCACGAACATAAAAATTTTGATCACGAACAGGAATGTAAGGGCAACGACACGTTATCTGAGTGCGAATGTGGAGACGTGGAGCCCGAATGTGAAGAAATCGGAAACGAATCTGGAGACATAAACAATCAGTCAACTAGTGATAATAAGGAGGGTCATCCGCGTTCTTGTGATGACCAGCAAGATATTGATGATCAGCAAGATATTGATGACCAGCAAGATGTCGAAATGAAGTCCAAGGAGAATGTTATTGATCCAAATGCAGAAAATGACGACGTTCGTAATAACATTGAAGAAGGTGTAGCTGATGAAGCGAGTCAAGAAGATGAATCTAGCAAGGACCTGGTGTCGACACCAAACGAACTGAATGAAGAACATGACGTCAAATCAAATATGGATGATGGCTTTCAAAATGACCTTGCCGATCAAAGCGTCGCTCCAGCCTTTGCCGAGCAGGAGGGTATTGTAGGACATCGATTTCCTGACGAAAATATTGCATCGGAGAATTCTACTCCAGATTTACTTGATAAAGAAACACTTTCGAACGAAGAAACAGTTTCGAACGAAGAAACTTCCGATTCACCAGAAATAGTCGAAAATTCACCAAAAGAAGACCATCTTCAAGATCTTCAAGAAGAATCATTACCTTTGGCTGAGTCCGATGATTGTGTTGCGACGAAATCTGAAACCCCGCCAGAAGGCCGTTTTGGAGACTCGGAGCGGTGCGAAGATTACCCGGGAGAAACCGACGACCAGACGAATTTCACCGAGACTGCTGCGGAGGACTGCGAAGATCCAAAAATCCAATTCAAAGATCTAAATGATATCGAATGCGAAGTAAAAGATTTCTGTTTACCTGGTCAGAATACCGAGCGCAACAAAGAACTCTTCCGTGTCCAGGCAACGGATGACGTGGAATCGGGCGAGGACTCGGACCCAGGGAAGCACATCCAATTTGATGAGAAACCCCAGTCCATCAGTCCTATGGTGGAAGAACGATCGCCTAGGAATTCTTTTTCCAACGAAGAGTTTCGACAGAGATCGGCTGTGCTCTTGTCAGTCAAGGCTCCGGTGAAGCGGACCGGAAGTGACATATCTGTGACGTCATTGCAGGATGTCGAACTTGACATGAACGCGAGCAAGCGAGAGAACGACATGAGCCCGTTGAACAGTTCGCGGAAAGCGAAATCCTTCGGTGACCTGAGAACATTCAAGGAAGTCGAGCCAGAAATAGCCAAAGACGATGGCAACGATTCGGAGGAGGAACGGAGGCGAATTCGTGAAGACCACACGGTATGGAATCAATTAACATTTTTATTTCCAAAAAACCTTTAAAAAAGAAGAGGAATTGTTGACCAATGAGCAAGTTTGTTTACATTTTCAACCACCCAAATTGGATGTATAAGTTTTTACTTCTGTTAAAAGGATACGCTATTTAGGATTCTACATGAAGTATTAAAAACTTAGACATTCCGATTAGCTAAGCCTGAAAAATGTAAACAAGTTGGCCGATAAGTTCAAAACGAAATTCCTTCCCTTGTTTCAGTAAGTTATATTCACTGACAGTGCATTTCAAAACGAGTTAAAGTGTGAAAGCTTTGGGCCAGATTCGGAAAGTCGACAGCTTGTGAATAAAACAAATATTATAACCAGAAAACGTTTTTCCAACGAAAATTAAACTACATTTTTGAACGGGTGATTTGAACAATTATGCTTACGCAATATGACGTATATAGTTCTCCATCTTGGCGGCAAAAATCTTGATTAGTTAGGTGTCCAGTTTATTTATAGTTCAATGGCTTTGACTTTGTTCGATTAGTTTAGTTTGCCTCTTAATGCTTACTAAAATCATTACATAATTGCGTTTAGGTTCTAAGTCGCGTAAAAAAATTCGAGCAGGCATCGAAATACGCCAGTAACGAACAACTCGAGCAGATCTCCATCTCGCAGGTAATCACTGACCGTGAAGAAGAAAAACAGGGAAACCGACGATGGAGCAACTTCTTTTACCCGAAAAACCCAAAACAGCCGAAAAAGCCCGGCCGTACTCCGACTTTCAAGAGAGAGGGACTTCGGTCTTCCATGACAAGCCTCGGTAAAGGCTCGAAAAGCGCCGGAAAGACGACAATTGAGACGCTCGTGACTGGCCAACATTCGGCAGCATTTGCAAAACACTCTCAAACCGCGCCAAACTTGCAAGTCGCGCCTGGCAGACCACGGTCGTACACGAAAGACTCACCGGGTCCTCTACGGAAATCTCCGACGGTCGGCTCGGCCGATCTCGACGAACAGAAAGCGGAGTCGCCCGATGAAGTCGAAATCCCGAACGAGGATATGGACCTCGACGTTGACTCGGATCTCGAGAATTTCGACGAGGAACCGGAGGCGTGGAGCGTGACTGTCGAGAAGAAAATACTGAAGAAAATGAGCAAGAACGATATCAAACGACAGGATGTCATACTGGAGCTGATCCAGACCGAGGGACATCATCTGAGGACCTTGAAAATCATGCAACAGGTGTTCTACCGTGGTCTAAACAAGTTTGCGGGCTTTCAGACGGATCGCCTAGACGAACTCTTTCCAAGAATTAATGATTTAGTCGAGATAAGCGCGAGATTTTACCGGAATTTAAGGTGTCGTCAAGATGAGAACGCCGCGATTCTGAAGATTGGTGATGTCATCATGAAACATTTCGGTGGTGATAATGGGGAACTCGTGAAAGATGCGTACGGAGAGTTCGTCAGCAAACATCCTGAAGCTGTGGCATTGTATAAGGTAAGGTAGAGGTATGCTACCGGGGTTAATGGGTAAAATAGGTGAATTCTAGAGGTTTTTAAAGGGTCTTGATTTCGAGTGGAATTATACACCCTTCAAATTCAAGCCTGGAACAGTTGATGGGAAAATGAGTCAACTATAGGTCCTCCGGCAGAAATCGAACCTACGCTTTTGCGATGCCGGTGCAAATAGGTGGTTTACCCACAGTTTTAATTACGGTTTCACCCAGGTAGCTCTATCGCGTCAACCTTTGGCATTCAGCGATTGTCATAAGTATACCTCCGGGGGATCTTAACTGACTGTGTTGGTCTATTAAGTCTAAACTGTTTGGAAATCTTTTTTTGACAGCATTTTTTCAAGACGGACAAGAAGTTTTCAAATTTCATCAAGGTCAGTGGAGATGGTGTTATTTTAGCAGGGATTGGGCAAAGGTTTTTTAGGAAGGGTTGGGAATATAGTTCATGAAATATTGCATCTGTTTTGTGAATGATAAAATTGAATTCCATCTCGAAGTTTTGTTATGCTGTTTTAGAAATGCACAGGGCATCGAATCGTCCGTCGATTGTCAGTCCCCGAGTGCTTCACCCTGGTAACGCAGAGAATGACGAAATATCCTCTCCTGATTGAAGCGATTCTCAAAGTTACAAAATGTAAGCATGTTATCCCGAGCATGAAATTCACCAGAATTTAGTTGAATAAACTTTTCTGTGTGCGCGATTGCTGTTTGCAAATCATATGAAGAGATACGTCAACACTCATTTCCATCCATCACCTTGACACTTGCGACGAAATGGAATCAGTGGCGTAGCCAGCCTGACGATTTTGTCCCGCTATGTAAATTTCGAGTTATTATAATTATTCATATCTTTAGAAATCTATTGTTTTCACAGTCAGTGAAAACTAAATTATTAGCATTGCAGGACAAATCGACAGGCTGGCTACGCTCCTGAATGGAACCATGCATAAAATATAGAATGTAAACACATTTGAGATAGGCCAGTGTGGTAGGGGCCTGGGGCGTGTTAAAGTTGTTCGCTGTAATTAATATTTTGCAATCTGCTCGTGTCCTGTGATAACCAGTATTAGGACAAATTAAATCCTCGTCGAACAACTAACGCTTGGAAATTGCGATACATATGAAGGAAATCGTATAGTGTGTTTTGAATCGTGTCAAATTAACTATAATTTTAGCTTCACACCCGGACTACGCTGGATTACGAACAGGTCAAGTAATGGTTAAGGTATGAAACGCTTATGCTCACAATTTATCGAGTTTTCTTTTACACATTCATGGTCATTAGTTACCATTCCCGTGCTTTTTTATAGGATGCTACGAAGACAGTGGATGCAGCAATCATAGATTACCAAAAACAAAAGGTTAGAACTTTTGCATTTCTTATTAAAGGGCCTGTTAGACGGTGCAATTTTTCTTGCAACTTGCAATGCAATTCTTCTTTTGAGAGATGTGAATTTGACAACTACTGAACTTTACTCGCCATGGACGTTTCTTACACTTACATTTTGAATACTCTTTACATTTTGAATAAATTTTGAATACTTATTTACATATCCCGAAAGTAGAATTGCATTTTGTGTTGAAACTCTATGCGAGACACCGGCAAATGACAATAAGTTAAATAATTTTAACTTCCAAGCTTTCGGACATCGCGTCCATCGTCAGGGTAAATGACAGAGTAAACAATTTTTTTTCGCATAAATACTGTCCAAGACAGAATTGCATTGCAAGTTGCAAAATGTTTCGCCTAAATACTGTCCAAGATAGAATTGCATTGCAAGTTGCAAAAAAATTGCACTGTGTAACAGGGCCTTAACCGGTTTCTATTCATTGTTTCATATTGTGTTTCACACCGAAAGTGCATCTTCAATAGCTTATTCACCTCAGCGTTGTATCAATACAATGAACTGTCCTAGGTGCAAATTGAATATCCAAACCTTGTTTGTGACACTTTTCTGGCTTGTTAGCAAACGGTACACTGGTTTTTTTAAAAAGAACAACTACCGGTAACACGTTTGGCAATATGACTGCCGCGAACGTTAATCTAGAACTGTCTATAAATTTTTAAATTTAATTTGAAAGTACACGATTTTGCGGGGTTTTTTACAACCACAACTTAAGTAGGTAATTTAACCGGTCTCTTGAAAGTAACAAGGACATTCACTTTCACATGAAATGCGGCCAGCCAGCCATTAATATCAACTTTAAGGTCTCTAATATTTGATCTCATTTCAGCGACTGAAAGACATCAAAATGAGAATGGACAAGGGAAGCGTCGTGTTAAAGAATGGGCAGAAGATCAAGGTAGCTGCAGTTTGCGTAAAAAAAGATGGTATTTGAGTTTAAAAACTTGCAAACTCGCTCATTCGTTCTTTTTCTTTCATCATTTAGAACAGCCGTTTTGTTGAATATCAAAGCAAGATGGTTAATGATGGTATCCTGCAGTGGAAGAACGCCAGAGGAAAGCTTACGGGTGAGGGTACTAAGCAGGTCTGGCTTGAGGGAGTGAGGGGGGGGGCTGACGGGGGAGGGAGGCAGTGAGGGGGGGAGGTTAATTGAAGTGCTGCTTGCAACAGAAGAGCCTGAATGATGTTGTAGCCTTGCAGTAGGAACGTACCAATAGAAATATATTCCATTCCATTTAGAAACGCATGTTGTTCTTTTGGAGAGCATGGTGGCGTTCTTGCAGGAAAATGACAAGAAATTCAGTCTGTTGTCTATTGATGGAAAGGTGAGCATAAATCATAACAGGGGGTGGGGTTGGTAACTAAGAAGTGAACGAGGCGAATCCGTGTAGTTACGAGGATTGGTGTTATTTTTGGAGTTAATTCTAACGATTTATTGTCTATTTTCTGTGTTTTTAGTCACCTTGCATTGCTTTGAACACCTTGATGGTCCGAGAGGTGGCGACGGGTATGTTTTTATTGATTATTTTGACTTATCCCCGTATATTCTAAATGCGCCGTGCATAACTTTTGAATACGAAATTTATCAAGAAACTCGGCGAGTACGGGTTTTGGCTGATGGCGTAAGCAAACAACGCGCGAGAATGACGAATCTCGTAGTCTTCTAGCGCTGGCCCTCTGTAACAAAAATTCCCTCTGTTGTTATTGTGTAGACAAATGTGCGATATATTTCGTGAGTACAAGCAAGAAAAGTCCAGATATGTACGAGTTCGTTTGCAGCAGCCAAAAGGACAAGAAGCAGTAAGCAATATTGTGAAAAAAATACCAAATCCAGCTGACATTTTCGAAGAATAGAACACAAAACATAATCTATGGATTAGCCATTTTGAAACCATTTTGAAATTTTCGTTTTTCTTGTTTAAGGTGGTATTCAACAATCACGGATGCCATTGCCAAGGCTCCTGAAGACACTGGTACGAGAATACGTTCTTCAAGCAGACTATTATGATCTCTAATATGCAACTGGAATGATAATTCTCTAGGATTTTAGCGGAAATACTTGACCTTTAACGTAAAAAAAGATCTAGGAAATTACTTAAGCATTGCTTTTAAAATTTCAGGCGAACTATTCCACTCTCCTGAAGAAGAGAAGAAATTAGCTGAAGAACGTTTGAAACGAATAAACGAAATTTTAGGTGAGACGATGGCAATTTTTTTATGCAACGATAAATCGACCATTTAGAGCCATATTTAAATCTTCCTTTATCATTCTGTTTCAGAAACCATGAAAGGGAAAGACAAAGAACTGTCTGTTGTAGTCGAAGAGAAAAATAAACTGGTTTCTGAAATGAAGGTAAAAAATGGCGGTGTGTTTTTTTCGATGTTTCTGTAGTTTGTTCATAGAAATAACATTTTCTCTTGTGTATGTCTGTTGTTCGACACAAATTTAGCAAAACGTTTTTAGTTTTGTGTTTCAATGATTCCTTTCCCGCTTGTAAAATGACTGTTGAATATGCACTAGGAATATTCGATTATCTACAATACTTCTATCTTAGTAATTCTATTTTGTTCATGATTTTCCAGGAGCTATATCAGCTCAACGAAGGAAATGGGAAGGTGGGTATATATTATAATGATTATAATTGTTAAAGAATATCCAGCCTTTCTTGATATTTCAATATATTTTGAAGAAAATTTGTAGTGTTCTGTTACTGTATGTGGTATCAATCTTTTAGACAAAAGATGATCAGAAAATTACGTCGAACGAAAGAGCTAGGTGAGAATGTCATTTGTAGGTTTGAGGGTACAGTTAGGTTACCTAAACAACCGGAATTTTTATGGAATATGGCGTGAGATTTATTGAAATGTTCTTGTAAATAATCTCCTAAGTATGTGTAATGTGTCGTTTGTAGTCTTAATATGTATTATTATATACCACTTGTCAAAGTTTGGTTTTCGTAGCGTTTCATTGGTCGAGAGCGAATCACGCGAGAGTGACGAAATTTTGATGTCGCCAGCGCGACCCCCTGCGGAGTGAGATAACACAGAGCAGAGTAAGATGTGTTGTCTCATGGGAAATAACAACTTTTATCCATTTGAAATTATGTCTTTTATGAATAGATATTTCGTTGTTTACCTTAGTAGTTTGGTTTTTCTTTGACAGGTGGGATATAATAAAAAACTTATTTACCGAAAACTCAGAAAACATTATGTTTTGTGGACCCTCGACCATCAATATTTCGCTTGGCTTCGCCTCGTGAAATATCGACAGGTCTCGGGTCCACAAAACATAACGTTTCCTTCGTTCGCAGTAAATAAGTGTTAAATATTTGTTGATGTAATTCGCCTCACGTTTCCCGCCGAAATCAGCTTTGAGCTGTTGAGACAAGCGTGTCAATTTTATCTAACGTGTGTTGAATGAGCAATTTCTCCCTCCATTGTGTATTGAGTTCATTGCTCTTGAGTTCATTGAGTTCATTTACTTCATTAAGTGTCCAGTTCACCGGCATTACATTACTTGTTTTAATTTTGTCCAACAGAACCATCCTACTCACTGCTATCAGCCGCACGACACAGCTTACGGCTGACACCGTACTTATACACGAATCGCACTCGGACTCCGAGCTCGCGGCGGCAACCCAGGACAAGAAGCCGAGCTCGCCGAAACGTTGGGAGACCTTCGGTGGCTTCGATCGACGACCGAGTCAAAAGACGACACGACGAGCCACGACGACGATTCCCGAGGGAAAACTCGAGGAAAGCAGCGCACAAAGAAGAGACAGCGGTCTGAGTTTAGCAAGTAAGAATGGTTCTTATTCTCGTTCGATTGCTCTTCGTTGCTATTTAACGTGAAAAGTATTTCTCAAGCCACAAAAATAAATGTGCATTTTTATTTTTATGTTCAGGCGAGTCCGTGGGGTCTGGAAATGAGTTAAGTCAAGGGCAAGAAATGGTAAGTAGGAATAAATACTGTATTATGAAAATTGGGAGTTGACGATTTCTCTAGGGGGGTACCATTCCATTCCGCCATAATGTACAAAATATTTTTATGCCATTGGAAATAGGGATTTTGCACACCCTCGCTCCCTGTAGAAAATCTTCGTGTCGTTATAACATACCAAAATCTATCCTCTATTTCAACAGGGAAGCAATTCTTCATTTGAAGTGTTAGAAGCTCTGCAATGGGTTCTGGTAAGCGATGTACCTTTTAAAATTTATTTATTGCACATTTACTACCATTTTCCTTAGTTTTCTCCCAGTACAGCGGGCTCAATTTTTCATCGGCTCAGACGTAGAACCTGAAGCTTCGCCACTAGCCACTAGTTTTATTTTTACGTAAGATACCCGCTGACAATATGAGCCTGCGCAGGTGGGAGAATGTTGACCATTGCGGGCAACACTTAACATTTGTTGATTATAAATATTTTACTAAAAGCTCTACGCCAATCTTTCGTCGCTTTAGGTGGAATTTTCGAATCAGGAAACCAAGTTGGAGATGTAAGTAAAACTATTAATGTCTATCATTGCATCTGATTCACGCCTAAAATACGAGTGTCCATAACGCATATCCTCATTAATTATGCGTCTATCGACGGCCCAGGGCTAGTGTGTTTGCTGTTTAATGTATTATGTTCACTGGCGTTGGTTTAGATTTATATTTTTTTGATTTTACCAAACCAAAGGTTACGACTGAGCCAGCAATCAACGACGGAAGACATCAAGAAACTTCGCTCGCAGAAACTTCAAAACGACAAGAAACACCTCCAGATGAAAGAAGAGCACCAAGCAGAGTTGACTCGGCAGAAAAAAGCCTACAGCGAATTAGAAAGAACTTTCAATACTCAGATTTCAAGCCTGAAACAGGAGTTGGTTTCGCAGCAAGAGCAACACGCCAAGTTATTCAAAGATTTCTCGGAATTACGAAGCTCTTACGGGAAAGTAATGAATTGATCTCAAGACTTAAGGTGTGCAAATCTCTCATTGTTATTATTATGATTATTATTATTATTAAGTCATTATAAAAATACTTGCACCAGACGTGTAACTTTACAAAATTAAGCTATATATTTTTTAACTTTTTAGAAATAATATATATATATATATATATATATATATATATATATATATATATATATATATATATATATATATTTTAGACATCTTGCTACGACTACGAAAGTTAAAATCTAAGACTGAAAGTTAATAATTATTAATTCGCTAGCTAAAATAGTCAAAAAGAAGCAGTTCGTTCAAACCAAAGGCCTATTGCATTTTCAAGTATACAAAATTCGCATACTTGGAGAGTTTACTATGTATTTGGGATGTTCTTTTAAAGCTGTACTTGCCACTCATAACTCTTTGTTTTATACCCACAGGTCCCTCAAGTATTCTACACAATGCATAGTATAGCAGTCTTCGCCCAAAGGCAGTCAATGTACATATCAGAGTGAAATTAAGACTCCTATGGAACAAATTTAATAAATCGTTATTTTCATTAAAGAAATTTAGCTATTATAGAAGTATTTTAAATTGCCAAACATACTTATTCATAATACAGGGCATAGTCCAGTTCTTGATGTACCTACTTCCTGCTGCGAGCCAATTCACAACAAAATAGGACAGAAGAATTATTGCATATAACAACTTGAGCATGTTTTATTGTTTCTGGTGAGTTCGGACAAAAAATTAAAACGATACCTGGTTTGCTCAGGGCTTTGCTTTGGTTTCCGTGCAGATTCATGAAGAGTTAACTACTAGATTTCTATCTGTTAGATTAATCTTAAATGCTGTTCACATATGCCAACTTTTTCAAAGATTCCATCAAACTGCTATGTCCAAAGTTGTGAAGTGGTTAGCAGAGACGAGGAAAAGTAGACTAAATTTGCCTAATCAGAATTTCAAAGATCCCATGCATTTATAAAGTTATATTAATTTGTCAATCGTTTTTAGTCGATAAAAGAACACATTGTACATTTAGGCAACCTTGTGGCATTGCTCTGACTGTGAATGCAGTCGTATAACCAATTATCTTCTACTATTAGGTTAATGTAAAGCAATCGACGATTTTGTAAAGAGAATTCTAAGCACAGCTGTAGATATTTGTTTTCTTTTCAACCATTTCCAATGATTAGTTCTAATCTTAGTGTATTGTAGTTTGAAAGTTTCAAGTCACGTTTTTTTGAACAAAAAGTTAAAAATGCGTTGAATAGAAGTTGTTTTATCGCGTGATGAAATGCTTTAAAAAATTATCACTTCTCATGCTTATATTTTAGTTAAGCAACATAGAAAATTCTACTTTTTAAAATTAATCCTTTATAATCTCCATGGGTAGGAAATGTGGTGGTCCTGGTGGAAGCACAGTCGGTCCCAGTCACCTGATATTCGTGCGCGATAATGTTTAGCAAAATAAAAAAATAAATAAAAAATGTTACAAAATGGAGGGTTTTTTGAACAGAAAGTTTTCGAAGTTTTAAGAAATGATCCTAGTACGATCCCAACAACAGCAAATCTCCCTGCAATAAAAGAACATTTCTTTTCATTTCAGGGTGCAATATTTGCCGCCGAACAGGTGAACCACAAGTATATAAAAAGCCAACATTTGAGTGATCTTGTAGCTTGTCGCTTAGTTACAGAGTAGTTTTAAACAAATTTACATGCGTATGAAAAATGCAAAAGTGGGTGGAAAGTAGCCTGAGCGTAATACAGGCTGTGCACAGCCAACCAGAAGCAGCTCTAAAGCCGAAGTTTAAAAATACTTTATGGATGCACAATTTTCCTGCGGTGCGTCACAGGCTTACCCCAGGCATATGTGAACCAGGCTATAAAATATGCAGCAATATTGACATTACAACATATGAGGGACGAAGCGTCGAAAGGATTTGTCTATTTTCCTAAAACTTCTACTCGTAAGGTTACCCAGAAAACTTGCTTTATCCCATCAAATGAAGTAAACGAAATACGACAAAATCGAGTGAAATTTGCGATAAAGGATAGTTTTGTTTTTAACTGCTATGCTTAATATATAATTACCTGTAAGAATTAGTTATTTTATGATTGTTTTGTTGCCTGTCAATATGATCAATGTAATAAATTTCTTGCCGTAAAAAGACTAAGCTATAATAACTTTAAAGACAAAGATGAAGTTTTAGGCTCTGTGCACACGGATGTCGTATAATTTGAGCGTTTTCAAATCGTTTTTATTTATAGTCAGTTTATCGTTTTCACATCCTGTCCACTCAATCCAATATGCTCAATAATAATATGTTAAATTATCATTTTGTAAATTGACGGTGTTTGTAACCGAGAACGCTCGAAAACGTTACCGTGTGCACATACTTATTACTTTCCTAGCATTTTTAGAACGGTTAAAATAAATTGTTAGAGCTTTTTTGGCCGGCATTGCTATCTTTATTGATATGGAAATCTGATGCCGCATATTTTCACTTTGTCTTTGATGTAATTACCGGCATGCAAATTAAAGCTAATGGGCGTCACAGTATGAAAATCATTTAGTCCTACCGAGCTTCACGAAGACAAACATTTATTCTTGCAGTGTAATCCCAAAGGAGCGAGGTTCATTCACAACGTAACGATGTTTTCGATCATATCCACATTCATTTTCATCTCCATCGGCTTTAAAGCAACACTAGCGGCAGAGAATGGCTATGTTTTAAGTGATATCACTGAAACAACTCCACCTTGTAAAGATGCCTCGAAGATTATTCCCAGCAGCGATACGTGCGCTGGAATTGTAACCTACCAGATGCCAGATTTCAGCAAGTTTCAGTATAAACCCGATCTATCGTCTATCCGCAACCTTATTCCAACCATAGACGAGAGTTTAAAGAAAGTGGGCGCTAATGCAAAGTGCAGGGACGTCTACAAGAAGTATTTTTGCCAACTGGGCTATCCTTTCCATTGCGACGAGGATTCTATCGGAGCCAACGTTGACGAACTCACAGCTACTTGTAAAGCAGCCGGAAAGGAATGCCCTGCTAGCTTGAATACAAACTGCTCTATTATCACTGATAATCCGGACTTAAAGCAACGATTTCCTCGCAAGGCAACATGCGTCCCATTTCCCGAACTGAAAAATGATCCCTACTCTTGCGAGGGAAACTATAAGGTAAGTGATCAAAGAGCTGTTTCGTTTAACCACAGTTTAACTATTATTATATAATACCATCTAAAAAGGCGGGCATTGCAATTGTCAGTGCGGAAAATCGTTTAGTGTTTGTGAAACGGTCGCCAAGTGGCAATATTCACTTCGACAATCGACATATTTTTAGAAACTCTTAGTCTTAGGCACATTTTTTTGTCGCTATATACCCACCCCATGATGCACCAGTGACGTAAGCGGATGTCACGTGACAAAAAGATCGCCACGACCACTTGCCACGACAAATTATGACCACGTCTCTGTCGAGCCGAGATAAATTTTCTTTTTATTAGTTTTTCCATGTACATAATTATTAATATGAATACGTATTATAATAAAGATATTTGTGCCAGAGACAATAATAAGAAGATACAAATATCATAGAGGCCCTGTTTCACATTACAATTTCAAAATGTCGGAATGGAGAGAATGGCCATTGGCCAAACGTTTAAAAAAACCTTGTTTTTACTGCATATTTTACTAAATTAAATAAATCTTCTTCATTTGTAGGTGTTTGCCTTAAATGGAACATCTGTGCAAATGGCAGCAGACATGATCGTGACTCAACACAAGATTGTGAAGAACGCCAATCTTTCTGATGCTGAGTGTGAGACAAAAGTTGCCGACGCCATGTGTAAATCTGCATTGCTCGCTTGCTCTCACGACCGTACGAAAATTATAAGTTTTCTCAGCAAACAAGAATGCTACAAGAATGTAGGATGGTAAGCGAAAATATCTTCATATGTTGTTAACACTTGGATTTGTATAATTTTGCAATGTTTAAAATTCGATCCTGTGAACAAATACGTATTCATCAGTAATTTATAAACCAACAAATTCCCAGACACGATGGCGCGACTGATGAGTAACATCATATTTTTCTTTTGGACGTTTGTTTGTGGAAACACCACATGAATTTTGTTTTGCCGAGCTTTCCGAAACAAAGAACGTATCATATTTCCCATAATTATTCAGGTAATTCGATATCAGGGTTGCCCTCTCGAAACGTTGATTTTGGGTTATTTCTTATGTAGACCCATGTTTAAATAGACCCATGTTGGGAACTTAGCAATAATTCTTGGAGTAATATAGAAGATTTTCACGAAAAAACATACTTTTTCCAGAAAATTAAGGCCTTATTCAGCAAAAATAGGCATAAGCTATTATTCTTTACGTGCCTGTAGTTCATACCAGTCGCATTTGCCTGTCAGTTCTGCTCATTAAAATGCAGATCATGCTTAGAATTTTTCGGATTTTTCCGGACACTGATTGTAACTCGTATTCATTTAAACCCTTAGAAACGCAATTATTTGCGAGATAGATAGTTTTTCGTATTTCAAAAAATATAGCTGCTTAATGTTAAAGGTTTGTAGACAAAGAGTTTGTTAATATTACGACTGGACATCAGCTTTAAGGTTTTATAAGGACAACATTAATCAGCTGTGTGTAATTATCATATTATGCGTCTATATGCGACCAAGATTTCTGGTAATGAAAAACGAATATGAGGTATAATTGTTTGATAATATAGCCAGAACTTTGTATCAATCAAGGGTGATCAATCAATCATAAAGGACGAAGCCCTCGGGAAATATCATCACCACGGGAAATATTTCGCCGAATCCCCTCACTCCAAGTTTATAAATGATAAATATCATGCATAGTTGTAAGAATTTGTTGAATGTCTGCTTTTTTACAGCGTAAACAAAACCAACGATGCCAACTTAATACAGAAAGCCCAGGACATGTGTTCTGGATTTCCAGACGGCACGAAGGCAAAGACATATTCCCTTGATAATGTCTACAACAAAGCAACAAGCCTCGACTTTCCGTTCACCGCCATTCTATTCCTTGCTACCTTCATCGTTCAACGTTTCTTCTAAGCTAATATACAAGAAAAATATGTAAACTAGGAATAAACTATGAATAGTCTAGGAATAAACTAGAAATAATCTAGGAATAAACTAGGAATAAAACAGGAATAATCTAGGAATAAACTGGGAATAAACTAGGAATAAACTAGGAATAAACTAAGAATAAACTAGGAAAAAACTAGCAATACTGAATATATGTATACATTAAGTATAAACTAGAAATAATCTAGGAATAAACTGGAAATAAACTAGGAATAAACTAGGAATAATCTAGGAGTATTCTAGGAGTAATCTAGGAATAATCTAGGAATAAATTGACGTTCTTCGTAAAGAGTAACAACTAACAACAATCAGGGTTGCCAGATTACTTTTATTAGCCAAATATTATTATCATAATCGTTGTTTTCCTCGTTTTAAACAAAGAAATAAAAGGGCCGACCACAACAATGTTTCAGTAGCTTTTTTTCTCACTAATCTACCCACCCTGCAACTTATGCCCCCTGTTTACGCTACGCTCAATTTCTCGGCACAGCACGGCTAAAATGTGTACCCGCGTACCAATTTCTTCCGTGCTCGGCTGCTCGACTTTTTATTGGTAGCCTGAACACTAACAAAATTGGGTGTGTGTTGCAATTCAATCTGAGGGTGTTAATAAATTCCATGAAAGAATAATTACATCTATCAAAGAAACTGTGGCGTAGAACGCACGATAATTGGGGGGAGGGGGTAAAAATAAATGGAATAATTGATTTTGAAAACACTTCCACTGGTGGGTAAAAAAAATAAGTTTTTTCGACAGTGATAAGTGAATTTTTCATAGTCAGATAATCAACCAACGACACAAAGTCTGCGATTTGGGACATGGCAGCATTGCCCTCGTTTAGAAATCAAGCTATTGTTAAAATTTGAATGCCTTTTCAATTGCACATATTAGAAAAAGCGTGCCGGCAAACATTAGAAAAAGGAGACCTTTACCTTTAGAAATTGAAATGACGTTTATACACAAGATTTCCTGAGTCCTCGGAATTTGAGAATAACTTTTAATAGCATAAGGAAAAATAACGACCCAAAAATATTTCAATGACTAAGCATACTGTCAGTACAAAAATGGTTCAACTGACTTCGAAGCAAAGAGCTTTTGTAGTCTTAGAAACTTATATCCAGACTCACAGTATAACTGCGGTGCAAAACGTTTTTCGAGAACGCTTTCGTGATCGGAATCCAGCAGTAAAAAGTACAATTTCGAAAAACGTGGGAAAATATTTGAATGAAGCAACGAGCCGTAACTTAAACAAAAGCCAGTCTGGATTCAAAGTCCATCTTCACTTATATAAACAGCCCCTAATCACTCGCACGCTGCGTTAATAATTAACTTTTAATGAACAAATATTTGTTCATGTTTTGAACCTTTTAAGGTCTGTTCACACGATCCAATTTTTTGGATCCAATTGACTTCTGATGGATGCTTTATAGTCTGTTGTCTTGTTATGTATATAAGCAGCAATTCCACTGAAGCCAATGCAGTACTGCTTTATCAATAACCGACTATATTTCATACGTCAAAAGTGAATTGGATCCAACAAAATTGCATCGTGTGAACAGACCTTTAGAACATCCACGCATGCATACTGTACGTATATCACATGTTACGCAATTATGGGCTTAGCAAAGTGCTCCAGAATTCAAAGTATTACATCAATTGTCCGGTGATTTCTAAAGGTCCTTTTTGTGCTTAGTCATTTGTGCTTAGTCATTTTTTCTTATCCTATATTGAAAGTTATTTTCAAATTCCCAGGAGCGGACAATCTTGTGTAAACGTCATTTCAATATCGAAAGGTTTCCTTTTTCTGTTATACACGCTGTAGTTTATCGTTTTCACATCCTGTCCACACGATCCAAGAGGAAATATGCTCAATAATAATATGTTAAATTATGTTTGTAACCAAAAACACTCGAAAAGTCCGTCACCGTGTGCACATACTTATTGCTTTCCTGGCATTTTTAGAACGGATAAAATAATCGTTAGAGCTTTTTTGGCCGGCATTGATATTGCTATTGATATGGAAGTCTGATGCCGCACATTTTTACTTTGATGTAAAATGCAAATCAAAGGGCGTCACAGGATGAAAATCATTTAGTCATACCGAGCTTCACGAAGACAAACATTTATTCTTGTAGTATAATCCCAAAGGAGCGAGGTTCACACTAAACGCAGCAATGTTTTCGATTGTATCCACATTTATTTTTATCTCCATCGGCTTTAAAGCAACACTAGCGGCAGAGAATGGCTATGTTGTTGCTGATATCACTGAAACGATTCCTCCTTGTAAAGATGCCTCGAAGATTATTCCCAGCAACGATACGTGCGCTGGAATTGTAACCTACCAGATGCCAGATTTCAGCGGGTTTCCGAACGCACCCGATCTATCGTTTATCCGCGGCCTTATTCCAATCATAAACAAGACTTTAGCCATGGTGGGCGCTAATGCAACGTGCAGGGACGCCTACAAGAAGTATTTTTGCCAACTGGGCTATCCCTTCCATTGCGACGAGGATTCTATCGGAGCCAACGTTGACGAACTCACAACTACTTGTAAAGCAGCCGGAAAGGAATGCCCTGCTAGCTTGCATAGTAACTGCTCTGATGTCACCGATAATCCGGCCTTAAAGCAACGATTTCCTCGTAAGGCAACGTGCGTTCCATTTCCCGAACTGAAAAATGATCCCTACTCTTGTGAGGGAAACTATAAGGTGGGTGATCAAAGGGCTGTTTCGTTTAAGTATAATAAAAACCAAGTCTAAAAGCCGGGCATTGCAATTGTAACTGCGGAAAATCGTGATTAATTATAGAATTAGTGATCATGAAACGTAGCCAGGCCTAAGTGGCAATATTCACTTTGACAATCGACATATTTTTATACATTTTAGACACGCATTTTTTAGTCGCTATATACCCACCCCATGATGCACCAGTGACGTAGGCGGATGTCACGTGGCAAAAAGATCGCCACGACCAACCACGATAAATTATGACCTCGTGTCTATCGACCCAAGATAATTTATTTTTTATTGGTTTTTCCCATGCACATAACAATTATTGATATGAATATACGTATTATAATAAAGATATTTGGGCTAGAGACAATGATAATAATATACAAATATCATAAAGAGGCCCTGTTTCACATTACAATGTCGGAATGGAGAGAATGTTTTTATGGCATATTGTATAATAAATCATTCTTCATTTGTAGGTGTTTGCCTTAAATGCAACATCTGTGCAAATGGCAGCAGACACGATCGTGGCTCAACACAAGATTGTGAAGAACGCCGATCTTTCTGATCCTGAGTGTGAAAATAAAGTTGCCGACGCCGTGTGTAAATCTGCATTGGTCGCTTGCTCTCACGACCGTACGAAATTTATAGCTTTTCTCAGCAAACAAGAATGCTACAAGAATGTAGGATGGTAAGCGAAAATATCTTCATAGCCAGAAGTTTGTATCAATCAAGGGCGATTAATATTAATCATCAAGGACAAAGCCCTCCGGAAATACCATCAATTCGGGAAATATTTCGCCATATCCCCTAACTCCAGGTTTATAAATGATAAATATCATGCATAGTTGAAAGGATTTGTTGTCAACATTTTTTACAGCGTAAACAAAACCAACGATGCCAACTTGATAAAGAAAGCCCAGGAAATGTGCTCTGGACTTCCAGACGGCACGAAGGCAAAGACATATTCCCTTGACAATGTCTACACCAAAGGCAACAACAAAGCAACAAGCATCGATTTTCCGTTCACCGCCATTTTATTCCTTGCTACCTTCATCGCTCAACGTTTCTTCTAAGCTGATATACAAGATATAGGGAAACTGAACTAGGATTAAACTAGGAATAATCTAGAATAAACTATAGGAATAATCTAAGAATAATCTAGGAATGAACTAGGAATAATCTAAGAATAATCTAGGAATGAACTAGGAATAATCTAGGAATAATCTAGGAATAATCTAGGAATAATCTAGGAATAATCTAGGAATAATCTAGAAAGAATAGAAAGCACGATAATTAGGGGGAGGTGGTATTTATCATTCATCTTCTAAACGATCTTGCAATTGATTTTTAAAATAAATGGCATCATTGATTGATGGGACCATGTCTACACAGGTCGAAGGTGGTTTTCATGGCTACGGGTTTGTTACGCAAAGGTTGCCGAAAATATCTTGCATTTCAAACCCATGCATCAACGATGTCTGTCCGGTTGATCACAGTCCCCAATATTAGTCGAGACTTTCCGTGGGTTTAACAGCGAAAACATAAAGAAAGTTTTGAATTCATCTACGAAATATCTTTGCGCTTTCGGTGGAAGCGATGAATGCATAAAAGCAAATGAAAAGCAAATGGTGATTCAAAAATCATCTACGTTTGTGAAACCAATCTAAGCTACGTGTATTTGGATACGGGCAAAGTGCACAGACGGTGTATGACAGCCAGCGACAAGTGCAACGGGACAGGAATGATAAACCTCGACAATATATTCAACTGCACTCAGTACGAGAATGCAACTGTGAGTTTGTAAAGAATATCCTGACGTGGAAAATGATACATGCCCAAAGCAAAACATGGCTGCGGAACAGGGTGGCTCGCTGGGCTTTAGCCTCACCAATAATTTTTGCGTAATTAGTCTTTACTTTCGAATATTTTTTAGTTCGCTCAAATTTACAAGCAATATTTTTAGCAATTTGTATTTTTTGCTTGCAAGTATATGCAGCGTATCTTATCTTGAATACTATCGTCACTTTTACCTCTTCAAAAAAACTAATCCATTCAAAAAAAATGAGTATTCTAATCTTTATTCGACCATGGTCGAATGTTCCGTTTTTCTGTATATTCGATCATGGTCGAATGTTCCGTTTTTCGGCCATATTCGACCATGGTCGAGTTTGCCGTTTTCCGGCCATATTCGATCATGGTCGAGTTTACCGTTTTCCGGCCATATTCGACCATGGTCGAGTTTACCGTTTTCCGGCCATATTCGACCATGGTCGAGTTTGCCGTTTTTCGGCCATATTCGACCATGGTCGAGTTTACCGTTTTCCGGCCATATTCGACCATGGTCGAGTTTACCGTTTTCCGGCCATATTCGACCATGGTCGAGTTTGCCGTTTTTCGGCCATATTCGACCATGGTCGAGTTTCAGCCGTTTTTCGGTCTTATTCGATCATGGTCGAGTTTACCGTTTTCCGGCCATATTCGACCATGGTCGAGTTTACCGTTTTCCGGCCATATTCGACCATGATCGAGTTTGCCGTTTTCCGGCCATATTCGACCATGGTCGAGTTTACCGTTTTCCGGCCGTATTCGACCATGGTCAATGGTCGAGTTTACCGTTTTCCAGTCATATTAGACCATGTTCGAGTTTACAATTTCCGGTATATTTGACCTCCACTAATTACATGTACAACCACGCTGGTTAAATGGTCTAATAGACTAATTCTGGTCCTATGTGAAGTTTACAGCATGTTTGGTGCTCATATACAAACATTGACAATATAACTATGCTTTGGTTATAATGTCAAATATTTTGACATGGATAACCACGCTGGTTAAATGGTATAATAGACTAATTCTGGTCCTATGTGAAGTTTACAGCATGTTTGGTGCTCATATACAAACATTAAACAATATAACTATGCTTTGGTTATGATGTCAAATATTTTGACATGGATAACCACGCTGGTTAAATGGTCTAATAGACTAATTCTGGTCCTATGTGAAGTTTACAGCATGTTTGGTGCTCATATACAAACATTAAACAATATAACTATGCTTTGGTTATGATGTCAAATATTTTGACATTGATAACCACGCTGGTTAAATGGTCTAATAGACTAATTCTGGTCCTATGTGAAGTTTACATACGCCGTTTTCCGGCCATATTTGACCATGTTCGAGTTTACCGTTTTCCGGCCATATTTGATGCTTGCAAGTTGCAACTTTATATAGATGTTTGCATATGAGCACCAAACATGCTTGAAACCTTACATAGCACCCGAGAATTAGACCATTTAACCTGCGTGGTTATCCATATCAAAATATTTGATATTAAAACCAAAGCATGGTTATATTGTTTAATGTTTGTATATGAGCACGAAACATGCTTGCAACTTTACATAGCCATAGGACCTACTATTTCCCAATAATCATTGAACTGAGAAGCATTTGCGGCCATATCAAAGGCCATCATATTCGCAGCTGTTATAATCACCAAGGTTTGTAGGAAATGTGGTGGTCCTGGTGGAAGCACAGTCGGTCCCAGTCACTTGATATTGGTGCGCGATAATGTGTAGCAAAATAAAAAAATAAATAAAAAATGTTACAAAATGGAGGGTTTTTTGAACAGAAAGTTTTCGAAGTTTTAAGAAATGATCCTAGTACGATCCGTCAACAGCAAATCTCCCTGCAATAAAAGAACATTTCTTTTCATTCCAGGGTGCAATATTTGCCGCCGAACAGGTGAACCACAAGTATATAAAAAGCCAACATTTGAGTGATCTTGTAGCTTGTCGCTTAGTTACAGAGTAGTTTTAAACATTATATTGACGGGCGAATTCATGGCTTTAACGTTAAAGAACAGGCTTTACGAATGCTGATCTCGACTAAAAGCTAAATGTGAAAGAACTTGAATTACATTTTGGTACTTCCAACATGAAGAAACCCAGTGATGAAAATATAAACGGTGGTTTTTAATACCAGAACGCTCGCTTCAATTCACACGTTTTTATACAGTTCGTTTGCATTTTATTGATATTTTATCTGCCTTTTTATAAATTTTATTGCCTCGTTTTATTTCAACAAGAGATCGGTTTTCCTGAAGTTTAAACATTTTTCCTATGAACAACTTTTATATAAATACAGTACACAAAATTTGAATATAGCTGTACTTTTATATGCAATATCAATGTGCTGTTCGGAGACAAACCGAATTGATGTTGAAACGGCAGACGACACTGTTGAAGTTCGCAAAGGTCGCTGGCTTCGAATTATTCATAGAAATCCAGATGGCATTCCAGGAGAAAGTCATGTTACTGGAAATGCAGTGCATTCTTCTGTTTTCCAAGTGAATTCGTGGTTGGTAAATGGTGTTGAGAATCAGCCTTTCACCATTATGAATGATAACCATGGCCCTGGTGAAAGAACCAACAAAATTGTTATATTTTTCATCCATGGAGTAGGGGGAAGTTCGGAAATTTGGAATGAACAGATTGAGCATTTCACAAAATTGGGATATGTTGTTGTTGCGTCAGATATTCTAGGACATGGAGGTAGTTCGGCACCCAGGGATGCATCGAGTTACACATTCTCAGAAATTGCACTTGATATGTTTGCAGTGTTCGATCGATATCGTAGCGACAGGAGAAATATCTTAGTTGGTCATTCATATGGGTAAGAACTCTCCTGAGATTCAAAGTATCATTATATGGATTATTTATAGATTTTTCACAATATTCCATTTCTTATTGCTTTATCTATTTTACTCTCTATTTTATTCTATTTATTTCAGTTAGATAATGTCACATTCAATAGATCTTAGAAGTACTTACATTGCAAGTTTCACACCAGGTTAATGTGGCCCTACATATTTCCCACTTTGTAATGATTTGTCAAGCTTTATCATCTAATACCATTTCACCCATTTATCGATCTTTTAAGGGTACCTAGTGGTCTTCCACCCCTTCCTCCCAAGACCTTTACATGCCCAAGAACAATGTATATATAATACAATGCATATACTGATAATCTTTTGGTTCGAGATCCATCTCACTTCTGCTTTTAAAAGCCGCGGCTACACAACCAAGTTTTGTTGGTGATATTCTCTTTCTAGTGAAGAAAGGAAACTAATTTGCTATATATGACCAATAACATACACCAGGAGAAGAAAATTGCTTTCAAAAATTGCCCGTCTAGCCACAACTTTATACTCATCAGCCCCACACATTTTTATTCACCTTTTATTAAAAATAATTAACTTAATAAATAATTGAAAATCCATGATTTCACCTTCAATTTTTTTTCCAATCTACTACATTTTAACCCTTTCATTCCACCTTTATCAACCTTGCATACCTAGTATGTATTGAGATCAGGGGCTAAACAAGGGGACACTGATCTCTATATGGAGGCTTGAAAATCCTTGAACCTCTGAAAAGTCTTGACCTATATTACAATTTACCAAGTTCTACCACCCATTTTGTATTTTCAATGATAAACTATACTATCAAGATTTGTCACTTTTTCAGCTGTTCATTTTGCACAAAGATTGCGTCTGAACGACCACGTCAGGTCTCCAAGATGATCTTAATCAGTGGTGGTGGACCTGTGCCGTTAATTCCGCAACCATGCCAGCTCTTCTGTCTGCCCTCCCTCATCCTCGCTTGCTTAAAACCCTTCGTGGTCTGGTCGTTTCGCAGGTAAATTCACGAGTAACGTGCTTGAAATAGACTGCCCTATCTATTCTTTGCGCCTGCCGTATGACCTAGTGATATCAAAAAAACAATATTAAACCGTTCATACGTTTTGCAGAATGGGATTTCACGCACACACGTCTCGGAATACCATTCAATCGTCGGGTGCTTTCGAAGTTCCATCGTACGTTCTTCGGGCCACGATGATGGGACAGGTGAGATGAATATTTTATGTCGAATTCTTTCATTTCAATAAATAAAGTTCGTACCGGTTTTGCAAACCAAGAAATCCCCAATCATGATTCCGTAAATTTGAAACTGAATGTCTTCAATCACTTGGTTAAGGGCACTACATTAGTTCATGAACTTAAATTACAATCGTGGCTTTGCTTCTTCAGACGTGGAACGAGGGAAACGAGGAGTTTCACTCCGATCTCATGGTTGCGACATTGTTGATTTATGGTAACCATGACAACTTTGTTACCTTGGACGAGGAAACTCACATGCACGAGGTATGGTATTCACATGCATTAGGGATTGTATACACATGCATGAGAAATGATATTCACATGCATGTGGAATGGTATTCACATGCGTGAGACTGAATGATATTCACATGCATGAGGAATGCTATTCACATGCATGAGAAATGATATTCACATGCATGAGGAATGGTATTCACATGCAGGAGGTATGGCTTCACATGCAGCTGTATGATATTCACATGTATGAGGAATGGTATTCACATGCAGCTGTATGATATTGAGAAATGCTATTCACATGAGGTATGGCTTCAAATGCAGCTGTATGATATTCACATGCATGAAGTATAGTATTCACGTGCATTAGGGATTGTATTCACATGCATGACACATGCATGAGGTAATGACTTCACATGCAGCTGTATGATATTCACATGCATGAGGTATGGTATTCACATGCACGAGGTATGCATGGTATTCAGACGAAAATCGTAGCAAAAATTCTAAGTGTGCATGTGCGCCCTAAGTCAAAAAGTCCATTATTCCGATTTCATTCTAACTTAGACAATTTATGGGTCAACACTGGAAGTGCTTGAGAATGCTGGCCACATGGTTATGTTAGAATGTCCAGATAAGGTGAACGAGCTGATCCTGCAATTTCTTCGGCGTGATGATTCCACACAATCCGACATCTTGCTCGCCAACGGCAGTCGCCCGGGATGTTCCACAGTTTCCGAGGCAAAGAATACGGCAAGTACAATACACGATTCACAACTTAGTCTACATACGCCTTCAGATATTTAAAGAAATCAGTTGCAATAGCTGCAATGTATTCTCGTCCTTGTTAGTCGGCCTTTCCTCTCGCGGGAAAAAATACCGCAGAAAATACGCCTGGCCAGCAGTCTAGGACCGAACAAACTCGTTTCGAGCTGAACTTTCGTATTGTTTGTACGAAAATTCGCCTTTTACGGTTTTATGAAGGCACCGATCTTAATATGGAACCTGGAAGAGAGAGTTTTTTTGCCATAAAAAAGCGACTCGTGCGACAGTCACATCAAAGTTGTCGGAGTTTTGTTTACACGTGGCTCGAAAAGTTCAATATGACGTCTTGTTCAATGTGATCAATGTGATCAAGAAAAAGATAAATGTGCCAAATTTACGACATTATTTAAAACCTATCGCAAATTCGGGTGACGCTTACCCAGGTGGCTCTGTGTTGGGATCCGATGAGCCACCACTGCTTCCTTTTCTCGAAAATACTTTGTGAACAATTTTTCGTACGGAAATCTATCGTTTTCGTGTTTCGTGTTGACATTTGCGAGGTGGTGTCAGTCTTCGTGGGAGAATCTTGATCTTTTGTGCAGACTTTGACGTAATCACGGGTGCCTCGTTGTAACAGTTTTTACGTAAGAAATCCATTCCTGCCATCTACCGTGCGTGAGCACGCTGCGTGCTAGGGACTTTCTCTTACGTGCAAGAACACGAATTTCCGTGTTGGTTTTCGCGTAAACCGGAGCTCAGGCAAGCAACGGTGAGACTGGGAACGAAAGTAGGAACATCGGGATTTTTGGTGTGTTCTTGGGATATTCAAAAATGTTTCTTCGGAATTGCATACATTTACATGTGACACCCTGACACTCCTCTTTTTCATAAATGTACAGAAGGTATTTTAAAATTGTGAACGCAAGTAATGGATATAAAAATCTTTTTAATATTAATATATGCAGACATGAAATGCGATAACTAAAGCGATATGTTCTACATACGAAGGTGTCTATAGGTAGTATAAAATTATACAAATTTTGTTTACATGCTTTGCTGAATTCTGAACTACGTACATTTTGCATACAACAATACTTAACCATTACTCATGGACTTCTGGTAATTTAGCAACTTGCATTTTACTTTGGGCAAGTTTTGGTCCATGGAAATCTTTTGAGGAGATATTTTTCTCAAAAATAATAATATAGTGTATGCATAATTTTTATGTTGGTCATCGCAAGGCAGCCATATTTAAGGATTCAAATTAATTATGATAATTAATTATAACAAAGAATAATTTAAAAATGTACCCTATCTAATACAGTCATTAGATGTAATGAAGCCGGCTCCAAGGTATAATATTCTATATACAAGATTATATATTACAAATATTATTTAACAATTATGATATATCCTTAACAACCCTTTTTGTCCGTTGTAAGTTCATATTGGAGCTTTTCTTAGCGATTCGTTGTCGGTATGCAATCGAAAAATCGCCACTGAACGCTTCTCGGTGTGACCGCTGGTCGAGATAAACGTGGTTGCGCGTATGGCGTCAAAACAAGTCGCGAAGGTTTGTTTACTTGGCGACCTGCGCGTGACCCGAACTCCCGCTGCATGGATAACCACAGCTACACATGGTCGTTCGTGGATACGATGGGATAGGGTAGGGTGATATGGAGGGATATGAATAGTAGTAGAAGGCGGGGAACGGCATGGGTGCAGGGGGCATGATTCGTGGCGAGGAAATCGGTTGAGTTTTGGGTAGTTCTTGTTTTCTCAATCTTGCGCGTCTGTTGGAAAACCATACCTGTGAAAAAGGTTAATTTAATGATTAGTTCATGATTTTGTGTATAGTAATGCACAAATTACGGACAGTATGCATAGCACAATTTATTTGCGTTTTCACTATTAATTGACAATGATGTGTAGCGGATTCTAGTTACATTCTGTGGGGATCCAAAACAAGCCAGTAATTCTCATATCCGATGTTGATATCGTTCAAATCGAAACACAATGGCCCGAAATTTTGGATGACCACGCAGCCGAAACGATATGAGGGTCGAGGGATAGGAAGGGTACCACATAATATATTACTGGTGGTGACCAGGCATGTGGTTGCTTTTGGTTTTAACTCAGTGAGCGGGTAGTCATGAGAGTATTCAAGCCTAAAATACACGTGATGTTTTTAGCGCCTGAAAAAGAAAAAAATCTTACCTGTATTCTTGCTTCGGAGAGCTTGATTCTTTGAGCAAGTTCTTCCCTCGTGTACACGTCCGGATAATGTGTCTTCTGGAAAGCTTTCTCAAGCTCTTCGAGCTGATTTGACGTGAACTTGGTTCGTGATCGTCGCTGTTTTTGCTTCAGTATCAGATGCTCGGCGTGAAAGCGCATGCCCATGGTGGTCTCGCCATAGTAACTGGAGTCTAGAATAAGAAAAAACGAAGTTTTGTTTAAATTTTAAAACTCTTGATTTGAATGAAAGATTCTACTTTTGGTTTTTTATGCAACTGTGGTTAGTTGGTTAAATAAAGGAAGATAATAACTTCACAACTCTAGTGTTTCAGGAGATCATCAGGCATAGTGTATATCGACAGGGAATATTGTATCCCTTTTGACTGGAAGATTTAACTGGCAAATCAGTTAAATTTCGGGTTGATTTGATGAAGTATATATCCTAATGGCACTTATAGTTGATTGAAGGTGCCCTTGAGTGAGCTACTTTACGACCATGACTTTAACATGTGCGCGAATGAAGAGCTTGCACGCGCAAGTCACATGACTGGTCTCACGATTGTGTTATTCCATGTCGGGAATGCTTTTACGATTTCCTGCATGTGCCAAATGATAAAGTCGACCTTGCTCAGGCTTGACAACAGCTTGAAACATCTCGTGTTCGTTTAAAAAACACTATGTTCGATGCTTTAAATAGCCTCGGGTCCATGCAAGGTGTGAGAGTTCACGTGATGTTTTTGAAAAGAGGAATTTGAGTTCATGTCTCTCCAGTATATAGAGTTATATAGCAATCAGTGGAAACTCATTCGTTGCATGATCATGAAGTCCTTTAAATCATTGTCGGCAACTGTCGGATATATGTATCGGGTAATGGACCTTCAACGGAACTCTTAATTAATCATTGTATTAAGGGCTCGCGTACATCACCCTGTTCTTTTCAAAGCACTTCTTTTAGCGAGAGACTCGCCTAGCATGGCGGTAAAACATCAAAAGCAGATTACAAGAAAACTATATTCTTTCCTTTTCACAAGGAGCGGCATCCCTTATCGTTGTGTGTGGTCAAAGTGAAGGTAATTACATTGGTTATAAATTTGTACTGTTACACCACGCAGTTACTCTTATTTGGGCGTTGCCATGGCAATACGACCTACGACGTTTCCTTGTAAGGATTTACGCTCGCTGACGCCTAAGTTGTGATCGCGATAAGGCATATCACTTGATTATTGTCAACGGAAATAATCGTGAGGGCGGAGACAAAGATGAGGTGAGCCACGAATTCGTTTAAGAAACTCTTAAATTTGCGAAGTGTATTTCTCATACAAGACTTGCTGTGGCCTAATTTTAATGTCTTCTCAAGGCCCATTCGTACACCATGCGATTTGTCATATACGCGATTCGTACCCTGGCGTATGTGAACGTGCGAACACTTTAAATTCCACCCTGATCAATATAAATGAAGATTGTGGCATAAGCCCTCCTTTGCAATCGTCAGGATGATAATTGCATACAACTTATCGTGTATAGTCTAAATGGCCCTTAACTGCTGTTTGGCGTGCGTGCTTAATCGCATTGCAATACAATATTCATTGGTCTTGCTTAAAAACCTGCTCAAACTATACTATTAAACGCATAGTTTTCAGTGAAATGTTTTGAGAGAAATGATATAGTGAACTGTTTGCCATTTTGTCCAATAATCTCTCTCTTTCTCTTTCAACTAAATCAAATTTGAGCTCGCCCTGACGATAATAAAGTGTTCTTTTAATGGCTCAAAAAAGATCCTTTTTTACTCAAGCATCTTTGACGGTTCTAGAATGTTCCTTCTAAATGTATAGCAAAGATCCTTATTAGCTCTTTCCAACAACAAGAAACCTTACGTTAATTTCTTGATAGGTTTAGGAAAATGAGCAGACAAAACACCAGACCTCAAATTGGCCACTAACTGCCTTCTTTGTCAACAAATGCCTTGTTTGTTATCAACTGATCTCCTGCAACATCGTCGTCTTATACTGGATTGATGAAACTGTATATAAGAAGCTTAGTGTATCGCAGTCAACACGAAATTATTTTCAAACTTTTTTGAAGATTACTCAGTAGATACGGAAAAGAGGCGCTGGTTAAATTGATCCTAGGATTTCTTGGCATTGTTTTACTAGAAGCCGAAATTGCGAGTTTCAGATAAACCTTTATATTCCCTGGCACCATTCTATATACCCTATGCTGACTTCCCTGTTTAAATGGCAATGACGTATTCGTGCTTTCAAAGAGTGATTGTATTTTTAGATCACCTTGTTCGACATTAAAACAACTGATTAAACACCGTTATTGAGTACTTAAGACGAAATGGATATTGGGCCCTCGAGCGAAAGTGGCTACACCCTTTTATATTGCAGTGCTTCTGTCACGCGACGTTCTTTAACGCGATATTTCATGGTTTCCTGCATGCGAGCTAGGTGAATCTATTGAACGGCCTGGCCGGAAGACGAAAGAAGGCAATGTTCCAAGAGCAGATTAGCAGATTATAGTCTTGAATAGATGTAGCTTAGTTACGATAAATTATTTTGATGGCTGGTCAATGAGGGCACGGAAGTTGTCCGAAATATAGCGATGGTGAGTGCTGGTTAGCACAATGCCTACATTTTTCGATGTTGCTAGAACGCTTAACATGCGTGGAAGAGGGAGGGGTGGCGCTACGCCCTTTATCATCCTCTTTTGAAGGTCTATTGTTATATATTTATAGAAGGTTATACAGATGAGCATTGATCACTATTGCATGTGGTTGTGTGTGCGTGTCTTATGATACACCCCTATTGATGTCCGGTGGGACCCCAACCCTTTATTGTCTTATAAACACCCACCTGATTCATTCCCCTCGTCCATCTCTTCGGCATCTTCGACCTTCTCTTGTTTAATTCTGGGCACAGTGGTTTGCTCGTGATCCGAGGAGACGCTCTCTCTGTCCCTCTCGCTTCGATGATGTACACCGTCTTCCCTATCCGCCGCCTTGTGTTCCCTGTCGTCCTCTTCGTTCTCGCTGTTCGATTGCGCGCCGCTGTCGAGGCTCTCGGACCGTAGCTTGCTTTTCATCATCCGGCTTATGGAGCTCAAGGAAGGCAGAGTTTCTCGGCTGCAGAATTTATCCAACAACAGACGTTCGCGAATCTCCCAGGAGAACATACCCGGGTACATGTTACGATATTCGTCTATTTTCAATTCGATGTCTTTTGTGATGATTCGGGGTTTCGGCGAACCACTTGTACCAGGTTGGATCGATCCAGTTTCTTGGTAACGCGATAGGATCTTACTCACGCAACCGTGGGAGACGCGAAGTTGACGACTAATGTCGCAGGGTCTCACTCCCATATGCGCTAGTTCTATGATGCGCAGCCTTGTTGTATTGGGTAAAGGGCGGCCATTGATGAACACTCCTCCGAGTTGATTGACTTTGCCTTGACCTGAACGATAGGAAAAGAACGCTTTAGTTGTTTGTGTGTTGTTGCATAGGGCCAGCTTTAAATAATACTCTTCACAGGGCTGGTTTGAAGTTTGAACTGCCTTCGTAATTTGAACGCAACTTTTACAAGGAACACGATGTGCTGAATCATGTGTATTACACTTTGTCACAAGCATTTTCGTCCGAAATTTGATTTGATACGTGTAAGTTAACATGATCGGTAGGTCTCGGGTTCGACCCAATATTCTCGTGTGACATTTGTCGGGAATCGATTAATCTAAGAGTATTTGAAAGGGAACACAAAGGTACAT
This sequence comes from Dendronephthya gigantea, assembly GCF_004324835.1. NCBI lineage: Eukaryota > Metazoa > Cnidaria > Anthozoa > Malacalcyonacea > Nephtheidae > Dendronephthya > Dendronephthya gigantea. The sequence continues at coordinate 1,416,116 of NW_021163033.1, read as the reverse complement.
TTCAGGTTTCCAAAGACCGGCGCAAAATGCACATGCCTCGTTTCACATTATCACTGCAAGGCTTTGATTTAAACATTCTGCTCATGAGTTAGATTTTGAGGACTATCCGCGCTAAGCGTTCCCAATCGGCCTCAACACTTGTTTGTGAAGACATTCGTGCCCAAATATTTGCCCTACAATATTTTGATATCCGCGATATGTTTCTTGGAAGTATTTTTATACTTTCAGTATCTACATTCATTGAACAAGTATTTATCTTTAAGAGTATTTATGCAACCATTGGTAAGCTTGCTGATTAGGTATATTATGAGCTTTAATGCGATAGAAAGAAGGAAAGATAATTTGAAATTCCTATCCGTGAAAGACTTTTGTTTATTATTACATAAGTCAGATTTAGAGTTTACCTGAAAAGCATCATAAACTTCATGTATACATATATATTGTGATGTTATATGATATATTATATTATATGATATATGTATGTAGCTATCAGTATATGCTGATATATCTTCTTATGTAAATAAAAGCAGTATCAATGCCTCTGCAATCAATCAATTAAATAATTCTACGCCCCCAGAACGAAATTGCCAAAATCACAGATAGTATTGTGTAGATAGATAGTATAATAGTTATTATATACAAATTTAAAATTCCTGGCTTTCCGTTTAACGTCATCTGAGCGCCTGACTATCAAATTCCTAGTTACAAAAAATGGAACAATATATATTCAAAGTGATAGATTATTCCACTTTTTATGAAACTTGCAAGTAGTTAAATATATGCGGAACACGTAAAATAACCGCAGAAAATTTACAGTTGTATAGATTGCCTTAAATTTAAACAAGCAAATGACTTTATATGAAGACATGAAGACATTAAGTAGAGACTCTCTCAGTGTCAAAGTTTTATCAATTTTTTTTAAACTAAAAGACTTTTTTAATAGGAACCTTGAGAACCGGGAAAGCTTGTATAAGGCTATTTAAAATTGACATGCATGCTATCGAGAATGCTTGCATCGCTCAGGATTTCTGCTCAATTTAAAGGCAGCATTTAATAGTTTGAAATAGTTACGACTTCCCTTTTAATGTCATGTAATTATACGTAAACGTTATAACTGCACGGAATGAATATTCACTTAAGTTGTAACATTAGTAGAGTATCACATGATATGATATTAGCTATAGCAGCATTAGGCTCTATTAACAACGGCTTGTAAATTTACTTATCGTGACTAGGTCGCTGTGAAGGTTGTCACACGTCGGAAGTTGACAATAAAACAATATTCCCTTTGAAAGTTTACCATCTATATATACAATGACGTGTTAGAATTCATGTATGCACACTACTGTCATAGCAGATATGTGTTAATTTTTAAAAGCATGAATATATATATAGTACGATATATTACAACACTCACCAGTCGCCTTTCGTTTCATTGTTTATGACAGGTTTATTTAGCTTTTACACTTGCAGTTCACTTGAAGGATGTTTGCTGTGCGTGAGTGAACGCGATTTGTTTCATTTGTTAATCTTCCCTCGTTATATATACCATCGCGGAACTAAGTGGGTGCTCGACCAATCACAGCGCGGCGTATTGTTTATGCTAAGGTCGCTTATATTGAACAAATGCTATCGAACTAAATAAAGACTATCATGCAGGCGGTGTTTTAAAACGTAATTTGCTAGGTGGTAACCGTTTGTTTTGTCACGACATCAACCAGGCTGGCTCGTAGAAACGGATGTATGCAAAGAGAATTACACACTTTCATTATAGACGATTGATTAATCGAAGATCGATTACGACTGTAATTCGGTTTGATTATGAAATGAACATGGTTATATTTTTACCCATATCTCTATTGCCTGTCCGGTCGATTATCTTCAAAGCGTAACTCCATGTATTACAAGAGGATTTCTAGTTTAGCTGTGAGTTATAGCCTATATATTTAACTGGAATAAATTGTATTACATCATTGGTTAACCAATTTTGTATTATTCTTAAGTTAAAGCAATAGTTCAAAAATGCATCTTTGAGGTTTTAAATACTATAATTGATTCGTATAGCCATCTTTGTTTTTCAACTAACATTGACAAAGCTTTAGATTTTCATGTGACCACTACATAAAGTAATTCGGTCATATATTTGAACCAGATTCTTAAAATCTAAACTCAATGTTTATAGATCCTATGCAGAACGACTTTCAGGAAACTGTATATGGGAACAATTTTGAGTACGGGTACAATTATAACTTTTTTGCATAAATACATACAGGGCATTGTCCTATTATCATATACATTCTTTGATATGATTTAAATCAATTATTATTTTTACGACTTTGGTTAACTGCAGGCCTATATATTCGATGATATTTTGCCACGAACATGCCCGATATTCTAATATATATGCATGCTCTTTATTTTATACCACCTACACGATTCTTAATGATTATATAACTCTCAAACTAAACCATAATTGCTGCATAAATATAGAAAGAAAATCGACTTGATCGAAAATTGTCAGAAGCTGCTTTCGTTGAGAACGTTTGGACACAAATTAAACATGCTTTTAGTCACCCTTCAGATGAGACTGAAACATCATCAATCGTGATCTTATACAGAGTTCTTTGTATACAAAGTTGCCATTTAATTTCCCCGCGACTTTTTTCTTGTGTTTTTGTCGTGATCCTAACCAATTGTGGTATGATAGTACGGACATAAAACGGTAACGTTTTCCTGTCTTTTGAAAGAACATTAAGTGTCCTGTTAGGTTAATTGAAGTACATATCCACCACAGTTTGCGCCGCAAAAGCCCTATTCCTGTGCAAAGTATGCAAAAACATATTGCAATATATTTAATGCCTTTATAAATATAATTCTTAGACTGTATGCTAAGTTTTTGGTGTGTTTTTTAAAACGATTACTCTCTAACAGCCATTACCCGAGCTGTTTAAGTGAGACAGACGATCGAGACAGACGGCAAGTTTTTTACTTTTAGAAGTGTGCTTGTAACAGGGGGTTCATGCAAGGCCTGACTTCATGCATGCATGCATTCTCTGCATGTGTATACATTGCCTTGTGCTAAATTAGTCTGAAATAAAGACGTTTATAAATAACTATACCCTATAACATCTGCTGGGAAACCTTTGCTGTATAACAAATAGACAGATGCTGAATGGATTTATTTTGTATTTTTAAAAAATCGCTTATATAGCTATATGTTTAGTATAATTTAACCCATGCACGCAAAACTATAAAGTTTATGATTTCGAAATTATCAAGTGTGGGCTTGAACATTATTATATGCAGTTTTTTATACCATTTATAAGCATTTTAGCGGTCTTCAGAAGCTAGCATTGATGGTCTTGTACTAATATGACCGTCTGACCGTAGATTGCAATTTTCCGCCGTGATGCTGCATAACCTGGATCAATGGTTCGCATGTGTATTACCCGGCGCTGGTACGGGGCAAGTAGGCGTAGCTGCAAACTGTTCATTTTGGGAAAAGTTTTCATGCAAAACACACGATTTAGTTCCTTATCAAGGCAGGAGTTATAGGACAATATAATGTGGGTTTAATATCCGCTCAAACACTATTGAAAGCTAACAGATGATCGTTCGCGTATAGGCAATACCATACGACGTGCCCCAGAAACCTTTCTCTATAATAGATCTGTCATTTACTAATATATCTTGTACTATGCTTGTTACTGCCGGTTACCATAGCTTCTCTTGAAATTGTGATCGCACGATTAGCGTCATCTTCAGTGGGCACAGTAGGCTTGCCTTTTTCGGCGCCGCCTCAAAAAACTTCGACTCATTGCGGAAATAACAACTCGTTGTTTAGGGGAATGTTTTTGAGGTAATGATTTTACGATCAAGGGGGTCGCTGTGCCTTGTTACACTCTTGCAAAACCTTCATATACACGCAGGTTTATCCGTTATGGTTGCTTGTCCTTGCATGGTCTTGCAAACAGAAAGCGCGGTTATCAAGTTAGTGTCGGTAATACAGGTAAACTCGGCTTTCAAGCACATTTCAGCGTTGACTTTATTTGGACACTGTCGGCGCTTGTGTTTCATATTCCGAGATTAAAGGAGAATATGTGGGTGTTTTGGAGTATTTCGGATTTCATTAGGCTGTTTATGAAAGAGGATCTTTTTCCCTATACCAATATTTGGGTGGCATTTTGTGCACCCGAAATGGCCACCTCATATAATATATCAAGCTGGGGTTCGCCTGCTTGCAGGCGAAGAGCAAGATGTGCGGGCAGGAAGAACCGTGCTGACGCTATGAATATATGCATGTCATACCATAAGCTATGATAAAGGGTAATCTAAACAGAAAGTTATCATAACAAGAACGGTGAATTTTCAGGTCAATTAATATCGTCTTCGCTTCGGCTGTCATTTGGCAGCCGTCGCTGGAAATCGTGTGTGAATTTTTCATACCGTTATTAGGTGCATGGCTTAACAATTCGCTTGCGAATCCATTGCAGTTTTTTAAAATATTCATGTCATACGAAATTTGGCAAACTCCAGTTTTCAGTGACTGCATGTTTACGCCAACTTTGAATTTGTTTTTTCAAAATAGCTTTAAATGCCAAGGGAAATAGCTAAAATTAGATGCTAGGTATAGAGATACTATTATTTAATATCGAATAAAACTTTGGCAGTCAAACGCCGAATTGTTTTGCAATTATTTTAGACTGATTAGATTCAAATAGTTTAGATTGTATTGTAAATAACTTAGTAAACTATCATTAGTGATTAATGTAATATCATAAAACGTGCTTATGAGGTTATGGTTATAGTACAGTTATTTCTGTGGGTATCATTTCGTTTAAAATAAGCAATATCAAAAAATATTTCTAAGTCGTCCCACGGGAATTTTTAATGGCATTAGTTTGAAGGTAGGAGAATGTCTGCTGGAAAAAACATGATTATTAGCAATACAACATTAGTTGGTTCGTCTCAGTAGCCTTTTGGCCGGTTTTAGTATGTTAAAACTAAATCGTCTTAGAGCTGACATCCTTGAATTTGAAATAAACCTTTAGTTAACCAATTTAAACATTGATCAATTTGCTTCGGAAAGTTTCAATACACAACTTAGAGTGCTTCTGTTTGTCTCTGCAGTGCCAGGGGTAGATGAAACCAAAAGCTATGAAATGTGCATTCTATGCGCTTGAGGAATCCAGTCAAATAGTCCTTTGTTTATTCTACCCCTTATTGTACATATAGGCCATCACACTCCATAATTCCTTAAAGTCCCTGCTATCATATCCTATCATTACCTTTCTGAAATACTACATTTGTAAATACATGGAATAGAAACACAACATGAACAATGATATATAAAAATTATAATATACCATCTTGTATTTTTTCAAAATTTCTGCCGAAAATTGGCCCCGCGGCACTTACATGCAAATTACAGGAGGAGGCTTTGTTCTGAACTATTTTTAACTGATAGTTCGTGAGGATTCGCATACCATGCAATTTTTCATTAAGAAACCTTTCGAAGTCTTGACTCTTTCAGCCGCAAGATATTTAAGCGTTCGACGTAATTGCACTATTCTCCGCTTTTCTAAATCCGTAATTCCGCAAAATTCGTCCAAAACAAATGTCAAAACAAATGTTTTGTGAATTTTCTGTTAAAGCTAAATTACTCTGGGTGAAAATTCGTTTTCGTGCGCCATGTTCAATAGAATCTTTGTTTATTAATTGCTGTTACCGAAAGAAGCGTATCAGTTATGTGGATATTAAGTAGCGAAGATCATTGCAAATGTAAACACAAAGCCCCCGACACTTGAAATTTCTAAGCACCTTTCCTGTGGTGATTTTTATTGCACCGGTTGGAGATTACTCCTTTATACATGGAGTTCGTTTGGCGTACATTTCAATCCATCAAAAACATGGCCATTCCTCGCATTTCTACGAAGAAACTCGGCCCAAATTCACATACCATCCTAAGTCGTCTTTAGTTAGAATTAAAAGCTGTGAATAACCAATGTTCACAAAAATAAACCGATGAGCTATATACTGTATGTTAATGTACAAAAAATAGCGTAGAAACTTTGTAAGCTAAAGCGTTATAATGGGACTAATTTACATTCAGTATAATGGCGCGCGTTTCATTATGGTATATCCTCGGGTTGAAAAGATATAATGTACCTATACCCGTGAACAATGTTAGGTTAAAACTTTAGATGCAGGCATAATATATTTTATAATTCTATAACGCAATCGCAAATCCGATTAAAACCGATTTAAGAATCTTTCTTTTAACTCGCATCAATCAAACACTGTCAATGTTGAAAAAGAAATACTTTATGAAATCAATAAACAATGTTTCTCACGATATTCACATTCACAGCAACGCTACCCTCTACGACGTTTGAATTGCCCTTAAAAAGGTAAAGGAGCTGCTTGTCGCAAATCGCCGTGTGGTTGTGATGCCTTCTTTCAGATACATCAAACATAAAGGTGACCGCGCGGTCGTTTAATTAAAAGTATTTAATTTTATGTGCGTTTTGTCCCTCCATTAATGAGCCCTTCGTTGCTTTCCCACACTCTTTTCAAGAACCCTCTCTATTTTATTCTGTCCGACGGCAAGCCCTAAAGCCACCCAAGTCTAGTTCACGACCGGCGCCATTTTGAATAAACACAATTACAAAATTCCGAAGATGCTAAAGCACGTACGCCATTCTTTTAAGTCGAAAAATTTTGGGCGAGTCTTGGGAACTTGGCGAGAGCAGGATAAAAAACAAGGCACTTGTGATGGACCAAGAATTTGAGAGAACAATCTATACGCTTCTGAAATGAGAATGTTGTTTCCGCGATGTCTGTTTTCTTAGGAAAATTTATCAGCAAAACGGGTGTAGCTAACGTTTACCAGATTGGCAAATATATTTCTCAATCTTGATGGAATTTGGTCTAACGTAAACCACGCATGCGTGTTTATATTACATAATGTTGTTGACATGCAACTGTGTGTATATAAATTCCCATGTACAAATCTGATCTCAATGTATTAATGCTCGCTGTATTGATCAGATTTTGCTGATATAGTTAATGTTTCTCCGAGGAAATATAATAATGAGGAACGCGATCACGTTTTAAGCCGTGTTTGCATGTACGTTTTTTTTCTGGGTTAATAATGAATATTCTGTCGTACCTGTTCTATTATTCTGTGGTCAAGCCATTATATGCACCAAACGCTTTAAAATCGCCTCTTTATATAAAAGAGACTTTGATCGATGAAGTTATACTGCGCTAGTCTAAGAAACAATATTTTATACAGTGTACGCATACGCAGGGTGGCCTAGTTTTTCTTAAATCAATAAAGGAACTTTCATCAGTGCGTAGACAGTTTATAAGCACTTGTTTTTAAATTGAAACAATCTTTGAGCGTCTAGAAGATTGTTGAGTTCCTGGTATGCGATTGTCCTTTCTTGAAACGGAGCCACTGAGGCGACGTTTGCCTGTCTTTTGGCACGGATGTTCCTTGTAGAGGGCCTTTCAAAATTATGGGCTTGTAATTTTAATTATTACATTGCAATGTTGTCAATATCGCTTCTTTAGGACATTAAAAAGCGCGTTTTTGTATGACATTCGCGTCTCGAAATACGCTGAGAAGTATAGCGGGGTTTTTCTACCTAAATGCATGCATTGCTTCGAAGCTATCGTGAAACAAAATTGTTATATATAACTTTTGGAACAGAAACTTAGAATCAGCCCATGTATGCTGCAGCTTTGCTAATATGCTGATGTTCCAATTGACGATGAAGTAAATATACTTATTTCCTACGCGAGGCTTAACCGTCAAGAGCAAGCTGACTCGTTATTGTGGTGAAATGCAGTTTAGCTCATCTTAGATAAATAGTTCTTTATTTTATATATGTATAAGGAATAGTTCAGCTATGCCATTGTGCTGAAATGCAGTTTATTAGCTCAGCTTATAGATAAATAGTTCTTTATTTTATACATGTATAAGGAATAGTTCAGCTACGCCATTGTGCTGAAATGCAGTTTAGCTCAACTTAGATAGATAGTTCTTTATTTTATATATGTATAATGAATAGTTCAGATACGCCATTGTGCTGAAATGGAGTTTAGCTCATCTTAGATATATAGTTCTTTATTTTATATATGTATAATAAATAGTTCAGCTACGCCATTGTGCTGAGATGCAGTTTAGCACAGCTTAGATAAATAGTTCTTTATTTTATATATGTATAGTTCAGCTACGCCATTGTGCTGAAATGCAGTTTATTAGCTCAGCTGGTTTTAGATGTTTGTACCGATCGTGATGACATGATACCTCCACCTCTCTCGCTAAGCTCACATAAACCTGCATTTCATTTTATCTTCACAAGACCAATATAGAGAACGAAGTATCATTGTTGTTTTTTTAAAGTTATTGTTGGGAGTTGGGAAATTATACGAGTTATTAAATGTAGTTCATAATTTGTGCTTATTCTTGGACTTACGTTCATTTCTTCCATTTGATGAACTGTGTTTTTGTACTGCAGCATTAGCATGCTAGCCAAGTGAGACTTTCTCCTCGGCCAATATAGCATAAAATTAATATATAATTTTGTTTGAAACACAAAAATTCAGAGTGTTTTGCCCAAAACAGGCCACAAATGCGAGGGAGTTATCAGTGGGAGTATTGTTCGTTCCCGCTGCGTCTCGCCTGTATATTGGAAGGCAAGCATTGTAAGACTATTACAACCAATGAAGTATCATTACTGTTCTCACATGTTTTTCAATCATTGAATCACTGAATTTGGAACGCATCAGATAAAGCGTTCCAGTTTTGAATAGTGATAACGGGATCAGATTCCTGGATATTGAATCTATTTTTTTATAGAACTGGAAATTTCGCTGTCAAGAGACGAATATTTCCTGCCTATGTTTATTCTAGAAAGTTCCCTAACTTATGTTTCAATTGCCATTCCTTGGCATGCAGTCAACTGATTCTTTGCCTCAGCGCGCTGCGACTTCAGGAAACCGGCAGCGTTCCAGTCATGCGCCCTATTTTTGAGATCAGTCGCACAGAGTACATTCCATTCCGTCACTGCAAGGGAGCGCGTTCCACACTTACAACCGCAACAACGCGAATTCCAAGCAAGCACTTTAACGCGCTTTGAAGCGGAACTAATGCGTTTGTGGTTATCTACACTGTCAAAGGTTATTCCTGTTGAGAGATAATTATAGTTATTATAAAGAGTCGCTTTTATGGTGAATTCGTTTAGTCACGAAATCCTGATGGATTGTGTGTTTGTAGTCGAAATGCACACATTCCTGTCTTCATATTTCATAATCAGCACTTTGTATTTCATTTTATTCACTAACGTTTCCAGCTGTAGGGATAAACTGCGTGCGCTTCTTTTCATAAATACTAATAAGCTTTCATAATATAACTTTTCCAAAGTAAACAATATTTTTATTTAAGCGTGCTGCGTATTTACATAGAGGATCAATATCATTCAGTAAAGTGTAGATCAATCGCTGATTGCTAGCCGACCGTATCAAAACAAGCCTTTGAAATACCGTGGAACCTGAAAATATTCAAAACTAATCCTTATACTTACAGCTCAAAAAATAATTACGTTTGGATATATTAAAACGCCTTTAGAATATTTCCATTGATTTTGATTTCATTTCTAAAATTTTCTTCGGTGATTTATAACCAGTATCATCGTTATTTGGATACTTAGTGTTGCAGTAATTTTGACTAATGCTGACCTGATCCGCCACAGTTAGCCTATAGCTAAGCCCGCCGCACACGAGAGCTATCAGCTGAGCTAAAGACCTCGCGATGCTGTTCAGCTCAGCAAGTTTCTCTTCGTATGCGGATAGTTTTCGGGCTGAACTAACTGCCTTGAGAGGTCGTTAGCTCTCGTGTGTGGCGGGCTTAAAACCCAAACATAAGAACGTATAGGAAGTTAAAAAATTGTAAACGCGCTGTATCAGAACCCCAGTATGTTTGCAAGTTCATTGTTTTCGATCAGTATTTGTGAAACGACAAAAACATCGAGATAATACATGGTACTTAGGATAAATTCAAGTGCTTCATGATAACTCCTATTTGTTATTTTAATGATCAACACTGATATATCGTGCAAGACCTCACGATCTTGTGATGAAAACACCTCAATTGCAGCCCCCTCCCTCATTCGCTAAAATGGAGTGGATAATTGCTAAATTACCCCGTAATATTTAAATGCCCTATTTCGTGTGCAACGTTGAGTCACGAAATTTGAAGCGTTCAAAAATGACGCACGATCATGCTCGCGGCAGTGAAAGGCCTGGTGTAATTTTTCACGGATCGAAATCTCCTTTTTAATTTGACTACATGTTAATTTCAAGTATTTCCTGGTTAGGTTTTCAAAGTCCTATCAAATTCGCGCGATACGCAAAAATCGTATTCGGTAGTACTCGAATAATATTATCATCTCGGATACTATAAAAAGCTGCCCATATGCAAATCATCTTTTGCAATCGGAAACGTGTATGGACTGGGAGCCAATATAGGCAATTTTGTGCACATTTATGTTTCTAAACATGGTAAATCGTTTAATTTAGCTTCGAGCCATCCCAAATTACTTGTGAGATATAATTGCTTTCCAGCCACATCCTTTCACTTAACTTGAAGACAAGCGCCCCCTTGCAATTAAATCCCCCCACAAAGTACACCCTAATTATACGCTAATAGCAAAATTATACCAACATTAAACGTTGCTATCATCGGAAATCATTCGGTCACGAAATGTTTCGGGCTTTAAAAACATGATATACAGCACGATATGCGTGCGTGGGGCCGGGAAGCTGAAAAACTATTTCAGAAATCTGTGTCCTATAGATTTAACAATTTTTCACACTTTGAGTAAGAATGTAGAATATGTATAAAGATTTTGGGTTCGACGTTTATTGAGACACACGTTTGCATAATTTAACAGTTGTTTTGTTTTTGAATGCTTTTGAACTGTTTTGATCCGTTTCCCATTTCGGATGCATTAAAGATGGCTGCCAAAGTATATATACAGTTTTTAGTTATTTCGTTTCCTACAGCTATCTTAATTCCTATATGTAGATATTAGCTACATGCATCCACATCTATCTACGAATTAGGATGGCTGTAGCATTTTTTTATGATAAACCAAAATGAAAAAATATTCATGTATGTTTGCATGATGACATCAATAAGTAATTTAGCTTGTAGGTACACCACGTAAGTATTTAATACTGCAAAGCTTTCGGTCCGTTAACCCAGGCCTTAAAATGAAAAAGCTGTAAGAGGTGCATGTGCATTTCTTTCTTTAAACAATAATCTAATGTGTTTTAATCCATTATTATACCCTGTTCAATGCGCATTTCTTTTTTCACAACCCTGGTTAATATTCATGTAAAACACATTAGATGGAATATAACATTGATTAGGCAAGCAATATGGCTATCCTCTTTTGTACTAAACTGTCCTTCCTTATCTTCGTTCTTTTCAACAATATCGCTGAATAAACACATTGTAACTCAAAGAATGTATTTTTCCTTAAGGCTTATAAGCGAATTATTCAAATACCTGTACAATATTCCTGTTTTAATCCTGTGTTAGAATGTAGAAAAATAACTTTCCTCATTCTTAACCTTGTATGCATATATACATGCAGTTAATTCAATAAACAAAGGTTGTCCTTTGTAAACCCTAAACTCTAAAGCCTAAAAGCTTAAACTGAAAAGCACATCGAATATAATAGGAACAAAGCTCAACAAGCTTTAACCTTTGATATCGGGATATACTGTGTTGTTGAACACAACTCAATGATGCATATGAAATTGTATGGGCATATGAAATTTCATATACTGTTACTGTTACTGTTAGGAAATTAGAAAAAAAAAGGACAAGAAAAAATATAAATAAATACCGAACTTCAACTGTCGTCTTAAGTATACTATAATACACCCATCTGTTATAGGAAATTCTTTCCTTATATGATGAGGCAAAAAGCTCTCTTGTATATATACAATATTTTGGGGGCAAATATAAAGATCCTGGTAAGGTCGTATACTACTTCAACGTGAATGGCCTTCTTCACGACATAAAGGACGATATATATGCAGAACAGTTTTCAAAGAGTTTGTTATGGAAACAGGAAAAAAACTTAAAGTTGCCCTGTCGTCGTCCATCTTGCTCGATTCTGTTTAATTTGAGGTAGATCCATCCACAGTAGCTACTATACCCGTGGCAAACATGCATGGGATTTGGTGTAGACTCATAAACATATTTTGTACTGGGGAAAAATATCAGTTTACTTCTGGGGAAAATAGATAAACCGATTCAATCCTTGCAGTGTTTAATTAAATTCGTCAGGAAATTTCTCTCACCAGAAATCCGGGTCTGAAGTCATAACACACGCTCCCAGTCTTTTAATCATTTAAACGGATTATGCTGCACGCTTTGACAAGTTATTAATGAAAATAAGTTGAATAACTAAGATACAGTATATACGAACTTTCTGAAATCCTAAACATGTATACGACTACATAATTGGGTGGTAAGCATCCCTGTTGCATATTGTAAACTCAAACCGTAGTCAAAACCAACTATAAAGGAGTGATTTTGAAGTTCTATGCTCTTTTATGGATAGTTTTGGATTTCTGAATCTAATTGAGCCGCTTGTCTAACGCGAGCTCTATACTTTAAGCTGCCTAACGGAATCGTATAGGAGTTTCCTCATTTAAATTATTGAAAAAAAGAATAATGCCACAAGTTGGAAGGCCGCCATGTTGTATATATACGCGACGTTGGTCGGGGAAGCCAGGATTATTCTAAGCCGGATTCTTCTACAACTGTTTAATTGGAGCTGTAAAACTATTTCTGCATGGCGGTTGCAAATTACTGCTGCGTTGTCATGCATGCGGTTATAATCTTCAATCAAGCCAGAAACATTAATTAAAAATAGGATTTAAGAGTGACATTAATAACATCTTAGCTACAAAGCTGTAATTTAAGCGTGCTGCACGGAACAAAATATGATTATAAGGTGTTAACTAGGTGCGGTCTTGTTTTCAATGTTCTGCTTAACAGAAGTTGTAAAATCTCTGTGAATTTCCTAAGTGTTGGAGAATGTAAACACAAACCAGGGGGAAGCAACCGATATTAAATGTTAACCTTGTTTCCGTCTTGGTTTGATTCTATAAAGTTTACTTCTGCTTTTCAAGAGAACAAACTGCGTTGATTTATTTTTTCCTTGTTTATTTTGTAACTGCTTATCATCTCTGACGTATTATTGGGCGGGTATTAAAAAAAAAAGCTACAATGAAAAATTATTTGTGCACATGTTTTGAAAAATCAACCAAGATGGCGGCAATTACAAACTACCTATTAATTATTTTTGATGAACTATGAATAACTATGATCATGACTGCATTTAAATAACAATCTGCCTATGGTAAAATGTGTACACAGTCGTATATACACACTCCAAAGTTGATAAAAATAATAATCCTCGGTGTTTAAAGACGCTTTATGTCGATATGGGCTTCGCTATATAACGCCTCGCGGATGTTGTCCGACTTGTGTTTTACTTCACCATGGCCACAAAGCCTGGGACCTTCACTGCTCTTTTAAGATCACAAACGCATATCACCCTCGTTAAAAAAACCCTGTTTTAAAAATTTGGCACCCAAAATTGTGGAAGGCTTTACAAATACCATGCAGCGATGACGTCCATTGCGAGTGCTCTTAATGACAATTTAGTCAATTTATGAAGCAAAACGCCCACATGCGTTGCATAACATATTGGTCTAAATCCAAATTGATCTATTTCGTTTAACACTATGTCTACATCAAATTACGGCGATGTTCAACGTCTTGCATACACACAAACAGAAAAACGCACATACAAACTTCGACTCATTTCATGGCTGACCGATACGTTTAATTTCAGAATTAAACATATAGTCTCCTCTCCCCCTTTTTTTAATTCTAAATTCCCCCTCTTGAAAATGACGTCATAAAATGTTAGTAATCTCATACAAAATCAGTGTTTACTTTCAAAAAACTTGATCATCGTATATATGTGCATTCATTTTCCTCTACCAATGAAATATGTTTCAAGTTGTTTTGCTGTACTGAATGTTGTCGACCTTGTACTGTTAGTAGAATGATATTTGATTACCATCGATGTTCACGCTCTTACACTGATCCTTGAGCCATTTTGGCACAGCCAAACCATTCCAAACACTTTTTTTCCAGAGCGCTTTAAGTCGCAAGGTCACGCTGTATGATAATTTCGCGATATTCGCTTTGTGTTATGTCTCGCACTTATGACTGGGAAAATCCGTCATTGTCAACAACGTAAAACAGTAAAAATATCGCGAATTCTCACATCGTAGTCAAAATTGTGGATAGTACTTCAATTGCAACCAAAATATATATAGGCTTTCATAGCACAAAAATACTTGAAACTCTTACAATCTTGCAAGTTGGTTAGATGTGGTAGTTTTATATATTTAGTACAGATGTGGTTTGTATATAGCTATAATTCGTTTTTCCGTTATGTATTCATTATATAATTCATTATTTATACTTATGTTTGCTTCCTTCGAAATGCAACTGTTTTGAATGGCCTTAAAAATGATATATATGAACAATGATTAATGACCGATTAATGATTTGTATGTAAAGCCATCGCATTATCGATATGTCACGCTCGTGAATGAAAAATGTCGACAAATTGTTCAGCTTTAGTAGACCCCAACAACATGCTATGCCTTGTAATCCTAACAAAGAAGCTGCCGCCTGTATTATCTATTATAAGCTATATCTACAGGTATTTCTATCCGTTGTCTATACAGAGAGTTTCATGAAAAAAATCATTCGTCCAAAATATAAGAGGTCTAAAATTTGTAATCCGCAGAGCATATCTTTATCAAGCTTTCATCGAATGCAGTTGAGCACATGTCCTAATGGGAAAAAAAAACGTTCTCGATGTTTCGACCTAAGGGCGTTCGTCAGAAGAGTATATAGTGAGCGCCGCTTATATCTCTAGTAGGCATCCCTTTTAGGTTATTAATATTGGTTTGATACCAAATAAAGCATTCTCGCAGTTACCTGATCCGGTTTGAAACCTTGAGTGGACAGATATATCCTTCAAATATGTTGTCCCTTATGGCGTGGGAAATCGCATAGAGTGACTCCCACTAAGGACCCTCAAGGATTCCACCCTTGGTAGATGTGAATACAATATTCCATTGCTACTTATGAAAATGAAGTTCTACTTACTTTGGATCAAGAATCAAGCAAATTTCAACTTCTGAAGAACACAGTCAATGATTATTTGATAAAGAAAATGAAATACACAAGGTGTATGGCTTTAGTAGAATGATTGATGTCATTTGATTGTAATACAAAGATAAACATGGATATTTGATGTTTACCTTTTACAAGGCTCCGTCCTTTCTATATACAATGTGTTTCAAACGACACACTCCCTTTTCTGCATGTATCATTGTCAAAAGTTAAAAATGACCATTATCAAAGATTGACAATAAAATATTTCAAGAAAATTCGAAGAAATCGAAGAACACATATTTGGAAAAACAAGTGGAATGAACACTTGAATATCTGTGTACAAACTCCTCAGCATGCATAAGGTGATGATGTTAAGATTAAAAATAGACCGCGCAATTTTTGGTTTGAAAGACTCGAGTGATCTGCAAGAAAGCTAGAGGTATATAGAGAAACCCCAGAAGGCAAATTTTGCAATCTTATGCTAGTCAGAGCACCGGAAATGCCTTCAAGTTCAATTGTGTAAAAACCCTTCTTAAAAAATATAAAAATCAGGTAGTTCCACAAGCTATCATAATCCCACACAGAATGTACTTGACCGTAATCTCCAAAACCCACAATTTGTGATTTGTTTCGGTTCAAACTTAGATATTTAAACCTTTGGAACAGAAGATTTGATTAAAGACTCTTGGCTTAAATCCTGTGTATACGTGTTTTGGCTGTTTTCCATAAATGCTGAAATCCTGTCTTTATGGCAAGTCAAATCTGCTCACCTTTTGTATTTCTTTTCGGTTGTAATGCAAGGTCTTGATGTATTTTCATTCTCGAAAGTATACCCCATCAATCTAATTCCATATATCGCCCAAACTCCCTGGAGGAGAGGGGCGTAGGTAAGGTTGTACCTCTGTTTTTTTTTTAAAACAAAATCATCGGCCTCTCGGAATCGCTATATTTACGCGAAAAACGAATGTTTCAGATTTTTTCTTTATATTTGCCACAACGATTGCACAAGGCTGCTGGATATGGATTCAGCGGCTGGAAATAGCAATGGTATTAAGACAAACATTTTTCGAATTCTTGGTGACATGCAGCAGTCCAAGTATGGTGGATAAGCCTCAGTGATCGGCTAAATTGATCCGTTGCAGGCACTACAAGCAAGGCGGATTCGAGTTGACCACGGAAGTTTGCATCTCCGTTGAAGACGAAGAAGCGAAGGAACGCGCGTCTTTATCGATCGATAAAGCTGAGCCCTGGATAACTCGACTACAGAAATGCGCCTTGGAAAAACTGTTGTCAAAGTGAACAAGCTGAAATGCCACAACAATTGTACACGATGTGCATCGTCGTGTGCTTGGAAGTGTAAAACATAACCACGTATACGATTATTGGATTAATTTATTAAATTAGTATAATAACTGCGCCTTAGTTCGTTAGCCTCTTTTATCGGTAATCCGTCCGGTGTCAAACGTCGTGCGAATTGACGCTTTTTTGCGAATTTTCAGCACATACCTGTTAGCACCCAAAGAAAAATTACTTCATAACTTTATCCCATTATGTGCCTTAGTGTAAGCTTGTGACACGCATTTCAATTATCGCGCAACCGAAGTCCTATTCTGGTAGCTAATACATGAGCGTGCATGCATCCATACATATATTGCTCAAAGTGTGCCTGAATTTGGTCGTTATAAGGCGTACGCTGTAATATTTAAGAAATAGAAAACATTTTCCGTCCTTCTATACCGTTATCGGAAACACGCGTGGGAGTTTGGGAGAACGAGAAATAACTAAATTTCGAGTTCTCCCAAACTCCCAAAAGTGTTTCCATAACTGTATAGAAACACAGGAATAAAGGTTTTCTATTTCTTTTATAATATAACTCAATTAAAGATTTTGTACAAATATTATAATTCGATTCAATTACAAATTCTCATGACATATACTTCGTTTTTCAAGTTCGGCGGAAAAAGTCCCGTGTTTTTCTATACAGTTGTAGAAACACGCTTCTTGACCAATCAAGAAGGTGCGAACTTAAATGTTGTATTATAAACTATATTGTATAATAATATTTACATGATAGGAGTCGATACAGAATATAGTACATAACTTGACCGTGACTGCACATTGACGTTTAGCAAAGCCGCGTTAGCTTACCTACGTAACTCTGCCAATCCACGGAAGAAGGGGGGGAGGGGGGTAGTCGTGAATCTAAAGTTCGTTCAACTAGCTTTTTGAAATTCACGTTGTCGAAATTCGCGTGAGAATTGAAGCTAAATGCGGAACTGTTGTCCACACGTTCTGATACAAAAGCTGCGTTGCAGCGTAACGAATGGTTTTGTTTATGAAAATCAAGATAACGGGTTTCGAAAGGGTACGCCCCATATGCATGACAATGTATAAAAAAATTTCTATAGCATTCTTTCAAAGAAACTTCCTCGGTATTGTTGCTCCACATTGCTTAAAGCTTCAAGATGTTTCGCTTTGAAACTATAATTGATATTTATCAAAGACGACGCATATGTATATAGGCAAGATCGATTAGATCATTAGTACAAAGTTATTTTGATATGCCGCGTGTGTAGTTCATATTCACGATCACTATATAAGTGTTATCATTCTGTCGTATTAAGAGATTTTGGTTAACTTTTCATGCGAGTAAATGACCTCTTTATGAGAATTTTACATGCATGCACGTCCCTCTGTATTGGTATATACACAGCTTTATACAATGTATATATTTATCTGGTTTGATAAAATCATTTACCGGAAGGCCAAAGATTTTCAGTAAAATAAGCCTGTTAAGGGCTTTAGGTTGGCATGCACTTATGAGGTTATAGGTTCTCGGTAAGGTCACCAACAAACGTGTTTAGAGATGTTAAAGGCCATTTTCGGTATAGACCAATCAAGACGCAAGAGACGCCACACGTGATTTTACCACGTATTTACAACATATTTTCTATTAGCATGACGCTGTTTATGCATTTGTATATATTTGTCTTGCAAAAGTATCCCAATGCATGGACGGCAGCTAAAATAATTTAAAACATGCCATAATTTAATTGATTGCATTCATTAAATAATATAGATTACTAACAAGCGACATCCATGCTACGCAAAACCTTTTCTATACGACACAGTTTAAATTATTTCCCAAACGCTTGCTTTCCATCCTATTTTCATTGAAATATTTCTTTGTAGCTGAGTAAAAACCGGTTAAAATGTTTACTTGCGTTTTCATTTTGCCGTGAATAATCTTTCTGCATCAAAATATAATTGTATAATTACTGCATGCATCTGCTAACCGCCTGTTAAAAACATTTGATTTGATAACGACGAAACGTTTTTGTTAATTTCTTGTTAATGTTAAAAACCCTAGATCGATGTACATGCTGATTTCTTAGAGCCTAAAGCAAATTACTTTATAAATTATAGAGGACCGTGTAATATGAAAAACCTCACAAAACAAATCTTACACTTGCGTCTTTGCGAGAAAATTGAATGCACGTAGTTATAAATTATATTGAATCCCTGTTGAGAATTTGTTCGCAATAATTAGGTCGTATGGGCTTAGCGACCCTATTTACCTATACTGACTTCTTTTAGGAACAACTTGAGAGTGTTTTCTCTGCTCTGTAGGTTTTTGACAGTGATTATAGTTGATTTGACAAAGCAAAGATGCCTTGTGCTGTGGTCGTATATCGAAAGACTTTTATAATGCGACAGCCTAAAACGCCCCATTTAAAAATAGATATTCGTAATGAGAGGACCGAGTTTAACTGAAATTCATGCGAATAGTTAGACAAGCTTCTTTTAGATGCAAATTGAGCGAATTGTACCTGTATTTTAGAGCCCTCCCTGCATGTTAAAGCTTATTGAAGCAATATAAACCCTCTTGAAAAACGATCGACTTGCTAGAGTCCGCGTTAAGCGTTGCCAACACGGCTTTGCACGCGTAAAACTCGGAAAAGGTAAATCTTGGATGTATCAACATTATAATCATATTATGTATCTTCAAAGTAAAACCAAATCACTAAATCTGTCTGCACATTATGTGGGTTAGAGTACAACATTCACAGCGATAAGTTCGTTGGGGTTTTCATTCGGTCTTCGATTGAGATTAGATATATCTGCACGCTAGCTATATATGAAATATATTTAACATATTCTTTGTAACTATCAGTTGTGACGCAGATCGAACACCGCCTCCAGTTATATGGTAAAACGTAAAAGAATGACAAATTGAGAATAAATTTCGATATTCTTTTGTGATGAGGCAGGCTAGTTAACGATGGTTTGTGATCTTTAGTCATGATGATCGTATATATCATTCCGTTACATCGCGTTTCACAAAAACATGTTTGTATATATGTATATATCGTTTACGATATACGAATTTCTACACTGGCAAATTTATTTTACCGTTACTGCCATGTGTTTCAACATAATATCCTAGCCTTAGAGTTTGAGTATACCATATATGTCATGCATGAATTGCACGGTTTAAACCAGGCGCACGCTTAAGAATTTTGGACTTTAATTTAAGCTCTTCGGCGCTTGCAAAGCCATTGTAAAAGCATTTATTATAAAAGTTCACGGGCCATTTTCTGCGTTAAAATGCACTTAAATGAATCTCTTAGCTATGTTAGTGCCATTCAGTGGCATATACAAAGCGACGAACGTAACGCGACATTTTAACAAGCATGCATATGGATACAATGCAAATGTATATTTTATACGTATATGTAACTAACGATGTCGTAATATATGTGCGCTTATGTCATTACCAGAAAATAAGTTGATGTTTAAAATACCACACGGCTGGCGTGCACTAACTCTTGCTAAGTTTAATTTTACACGCGAAATTTCTCAAAGTAAATTGACAGCGCTACAACTGACACAACTGGACACAAGTCCTTCCATAATCTCTCGCTGTCTTTAAAGCTTAAAATCCTGCTTTTGCCGAATAAATTTATACCGTATATTTCATTATCATGCTAAGAATTAAGTTTAAATGAAAATAAGTTAACAACAATAGCAAGGGTATGCATATGAAAGACTAAATTCACCGCTATATAGGTCTAGAACCTCATCCATGCCATGTACAGTAAAAAATATTGTTTCTGTATCTTGTGTGGCATAGATTGAAGCAATATTATCCTCATCAATTCGCCATATTCGATAAATGCAATACAATTTAGTTAAAAAATGGCATGACATATTAAAGCGAAAATTGCATAAACATTAATTGTTTTATAATAATGCTATGATCGGCATCATGAGATCAAAGACTGATGCATCAATTATGAATTCTATTAAAACATAATTGTTGATGTTGACATGTCTATTACAAATTATATAGGTAAACTTCAATCACAAAATGTGTGTCCCACGAGATATTTACTTTAACAGTGTGATTTTTCAGGATCCAATATTCAACGAATGTTGGCCAACTGTATAATAGTTGGCCATTAAACCCCGCGCGATGTTTCCAATTTTTACGGCGATGTGATTGATTTTAACGTGCGCGCATTCGTACAAAAAGTTCACAGAACGGACTCTCGTGATTTATTGAATCTCTCCTCCTCAATGCCGCGAGGATATAAATGCAGTCGATCAACAAATTTGCGTCGATATCGAAGCGGAACTCATGCTTGCAAATTTCGTCTTAAACACGCTGCATGAACTTACCCATTGCACTGTCTAACCCGCTAAACTGCCGTCAATCTAAACTACGTTACCACTTATGTATAATTTAACCGACAACATTTGAAATTGTTTTGGAGTAAACAACCCGAGCTACACGATGATTCATCGTGGTGTATGATCCACATGGAGTATCATGTGTTGTGTTTTTAATACTCCGTGAGGCAAACTGCAAACTTGTCAGCGCTGAACAAACACCAGTTTCAAAATCAATACATTATCACGTTAAAATTCGTAAGCTGTGTATACCTGCTAATGTTGAGAATTCCTCCATGGATTCGGCGGACTCTTGTATCTTCGGATGTTGATAAAACTTCACGGGATTAACTAAAATTTCGGGAGCACTTGAGGAGTTTTATAGAACATTGATTGAACGAGTTAATGTGATCAGCTTAGGGTGACGTGAGAATGTACAAAGTGTTCTCACGCGAGCTCAATGAGATTACTGCCCGTGCGTTTCGTCGCGTACGCTGAAATGCCTTGGATAACTTGAGGAACGGCGACTCACTACGTTCATTTTAATGCATATTTTCATGCAATTACCACGCAGCCATCGAACCTAATTGATTGCTCTATCAATATGCAAAGCGTGGCAAATGTATTTTCCGTCCATAAAGAGCATGAACAAAGAGCTGTATCGAACTTAGAACGCCCGTTGGGAATCTCAAGTGTATGAAAATATCAATTCAACATATTAGTTTATATATATATTCATATATAAATATATCATATACTAACACCAAACACGTTTTCCCGCACCGCTGTGGTGAAACGGCCCGCGTATATCGTACAAGTCGTACAAGCGAGAAGCCAAGTTATAAAATATTATTGTTTTTAGAATGACGGGCAATCTTGACATCTATAATATCCCAGGATAGCGAGGCGACTAATTTAGCGATAAGCAGTCACAAAAAGGTCTTTGTAAACACGTCACCAAAAATGGCGTTCATTCCTGGACGCACCCTCTTGGAACGCCTACTGCTAATATCGTTCGCGCAGCACATGCCGAGACGGCCGCATTTTCGCGTTATATCCGATGTCCGCGTCGCCGTGAACACTTCGGGGAGCGAGGCATGAGTCGGTGTTCGACAAAAAGGCTGTTTTCAACAGCGCTTTCTTTTTCGTGTCCTCTAATGCGCGCTATTAATATGAAGAATCTATTGACGTCATAAGATCAAAGTCATGACGCACGTCCAATGATGTGTCCTATCTTCTTATCGCCTCAATCTTAATACTGTATGTTGATAGCACGAAAGGTTAAATCTCTGCTGTCACACAAAGCGTGGCTCTCCCAGCCTCAACCTAGGTTTCCCCATCATTCCTTTATGCAATCGCACACTCCAGTTTGAGGTAAATCTTAGCTATACCGTTCAGGCGTGAATCGGCTGAGTATGTCTTAATTCGGACAGAAATGAAGGAACCTCCGGCTACACTTGTTGGGATCGTTCTTTTTGCGACCCCATTCCCAAAAAAGAATATTCAAACATATGTATACGATTGCTCACGAGTTACTGACAGGGGTTAGGACTTAGGCGGGTAAAGGAGCACACCAAACACTGCACTTTTCATCAAAATTTGACACCTCCCGAACCTTAGTAGCTGTACAATGTTTGAGCATTTTCAATTTGGTCTCAATTGTGGAAATGCTACTTCTTCAGCTAATTCAAAAGTATGGTAAATACAATTATTTTCGCTCTTGATCTTTTGCAAATCTTAATGCGGAATGTTCTTTGTACGCGGTCTTTTTGCGTCCATTACCAAAAGCTGGGGACTGTTTCGAGGATCGAACATCGAAAGCCATGAAACATTTCTCAGGGGTCTTTATGATTGAAGCATGTTTGATAAACTAGCTTCGAATTGATCTGCTTGAACAAAATAGATTAGAATAGAAATGCCTTTATTTAAACACAATATAATCCAGTTAGCGATTTCAAAAATTCGCTGTTATCAATCATACTTAGAACATACAAGAAAATGACAAGAATTATGTATATGTAGCTAAAAAAGTCGTGCATGACAGTCTAAAAGCAGCCATGTCATCGACATTGTACGTCCTATTATGAAATTTGTGCAGGGTGCTTGTGTGTTACATAACAAGTGACCACAACACGATGTTCAGTGTTGCTTCACTCTTTTATCTTTCGAGCTTGCTTCTTTTATGACAAATCTCGCAGTTGTGAGTTGTTTGCGTCCGAATGGTTTCTGCAACGTGTCGGAATAAGCTTTGATATATATTAATAGATTCCTCTGGCCGAAGAAAGTCGAACTATGTTGTCCACCCTTAGCTAACGCTCTTCTGAACAAATAGAACGAAGGGTTCCGTCACAGTCCAAGCCACAGGTGGGAGTCGAGAGAGAGAGAGAGTGATATATACCGCCTTCGCTTTCGTTGTGTAGTGCATTTTGCATATCAGCCCTCCACCTCAACGGTTAGGGAGATGATTAGCCACACAGAAGATTTATCTTTATCTCAACCTTTCACAGGTTCACGTAAAGAACTTCACAAAACGTGCGCGTTCGCCCATCGTTTCGAACATTCGTGCGTAGAGCTTTTGCATCATGTAATTGCTGTTTAATATGTGTCAGTAATAAAACACATTCGCAAACTGAGATTCCCTTGAGTTTCAAATCCGGATCAAAGGCAAGCATGGAAAATCCATTCCTTAACAGGGCAGGTTTCGTAACAGCGTTCACCCGAAAGGCTAACTTATCTATTTCTAGCCGAACAGTTTATGCTTTTGATCCTTTTGAAGACTGCTTGCATGCCTCGTATATAAGAAGACTGTCAGTTTGACATAATCCACTATGACAAATCTTGTTGTCAAAGTATATGGTTTCTTTTAAATCTGTCTCCCTTCTACGGGAGCATGCAACGATGCTAGGAAAGATGATTATTAGAACGAACTTGTTATTCAATAACGGCCTGTTCTGTATATTTCTTGATTGTGGTTTTAAATGGAGTTGTTGTATATTATATAATCTTGCTCTATCAAAGGCCAAATGGTTCACTATCGGATATGATCAACTTTTAATCCGCTAAAAATCAGTTCTGTGTTTTCCAAAATGACTTCCGACAAGCGAGTGTGTGTTGTTTTGTTTAAAATCACTATGCAAGCCATAGGAGATCGAGACGAAAGTGAGGTATAGATACACATGCATTTCTATGAATTAAATAAAAACAATAATAATTTTTTTATGTAAGAGAGGTCTTATTTACTGCAGTGGGACTTTAATTGAAATCCATTCATTAATTGTATTTGCGTGTTTTAAGTCTATTTGTGAGAGTTTTTAATCTATTTAATGAAGCTTAGAATCAATTTATGAGAGGTATATATATTTCACCATCTAGTTAACAACAATGTTAAATCTATCAAGCGAGATTCTAATTCTGTGTATTGCATCATTTGCATGCAAGAAAACGGACTATTTTTCTACTTTTCGACTGTCTGTGTACATACTAACTTAAACAACGAGTCAATATGTCCAAAATAACTAATCCAGCTTTAACTATGCCATATCAATGGCCATATGCATGTCAGTACCATGAAATTATATTAATGGTTGTTTATTGGTTATACTTCTTGACGTGTTTTGATATGAATTATCGGTTAGCAATATATATTCACTTATAGAAATCTGCATGTAGCTCATGTTGTCAAAGTCCACAATGTGCCTAAACAAAGTAAACATGCTTTCGAAAAGATGCAGCTGTGGATTCTTCTTAATCTTTAGTTCTATAGTCGAAAACGATCAGATTTCGCTCTTCTTAGATCGCGGCGGATTTGTTGCACAATTACGATCGAGCAAAAATTTATATTATTCGTGGGCTAAATAGATGACGATATTATCAAGCATTCGTGGCACATCCAAAGATTATATTCTGCCCTAAGGCGATAGAATAACGCGTGCATGAATTGTGCTTGTTGCTTAGGACTTGTTAATTTTATTACAAAAGAACGCATATCAGCGTACGTAAAGAGGGGAATACAGTGCGTTCGAGTGGTTCGAGGCATTTGCTAGAAGCATGTAGCTATATATTTTCCCAGCGGGGTGCCTAGTTACTGAACTGGTGACATGGTTATGAAGTCAATAAAAAAATGAAGAAAAGAAATGTTTAAAAAATCTAGAAAAATTGGAGATGTGTGTGTTTGCAGTTTGATAAGGGCCTACGTTAGATTGAGGAAGGAACGTCAACAAAGACGGGAAACACAAACACCTCAGCCTTATAGGAAAGATTGTAAACAAACTTCCAATCCACCTTTGATCAATTTATTGTCTCATGTGTTGGAAACTGGGCTATAAAGCAGGCATATTATAGGGAAGTTGTGCTTTAGTTGAACGCAACATTTGATATAATTTCTCTCATCTTGTAATGGAAGGCTTTGTCTTTGCCAACATGAGGTGAAATTATGCAACACGCCGTCGTATAAACAGACCGTAAACGACGTCTTAAACGTCTTTCGGATTACAAACATTCATTCTGTTTCCGTCCTCAATCTAAGCTCGCTACTAGCTGTTTAAAGATGTGACGGGAAGAGATATGTGGCGAGTTCAGCCATGTTATACTGCTCTGTATCTGTGATCGTGAGGTCCAATCTACCTTTTTCTAGACCGATCGTCGTGTGAAATCCTTGCTTGTAAGTTGTTTATTGGATCGGCTAATAAAGATATATTTGCCCTTCATAAAATGGAAATAACGATCTAGCTTGCTTGCTCATGCATTTGCAAAACTAAAAACGTCAGTATTTTATCATACATGCATGGGGGACCAAGTTCAAATCGTGCCGGAATTGTTGAAATTTTGTGAACCTCATGAAATCTAAAATTTTACCAAAACTCCTTGTTGAATCTGTGCCAAAGGCAATATGCCCATATTTTCAGCGGTGGCTGTCAAGATAAAAACTAGCCGTCGGTCATTCTGCGTTCTGTGACGTTTGTATTCGTTTTGACAGTAATCCAAGATGGCGGCTATCTTCTGAAAATATCGCCGGTTGATTTTGATCAAAGTATTTCATTTCCTGAGAAAGATACGAGCAAATTATTTTTAAAAACTTTCAAAATTCGTATCAAAAGTGCGAATAAGCTTGATAAGCTCAATGAGTAATCCCTTATGTTCAATAAAAGCGTATCTTTACTGAGTCTATCGAAATCATTTGTAAAGATTAAAAAACAACTATAACTGCACGATTTTATTCACATTGCCATGTAGGAAAGTAAAATTACATGTTTCTTCGAGTATTAAGACGCATGTCAACAGAAATGATAGCAAAATATAACATTCTATAATCACCTTTTATGTGATAGATGAAATAATGAGGTAATGATTTAATATAATTAATAATGTGCATGCATTCATCAATATTATATACTTCATATTTTCCGCAATACTATTCTTATTAATACAACAAATTTTATGTGAGTAATAACGGTATAATTCATATTTTATGTTGCATAATATCATATTAATAGATGGGAATTTTAGAGAAATTAATCGATGACGGAATTTGCTTCCATAGCTGAGGCCGGTTGTTCGAAAGGTGGATATACTGAAGTTATCCACTGGATAATAATTACTCAAAACGTTAAAGAATCCTCACGACTTTGCATGGCTCAGATTGAACTTCAAAATTGTGAAGTTAAAATACATTTTAACGATTATAAATTTAATATAAGTAACTCTATCGTTTTTCAAAGCTTTTCTACGACGGTTGAAAAAGTCACTATCCAGGGGATAACTTTACCCGGCCGGTTATATCAAGCCCATTTAGCTTAAACGGTGGTTAAGTTCAAAATAGAAAGCCAGTCGTTTTATTCAACAAGCAAACTAAATGTTTTTAACCTTAATACAAAGATATTGTTTACAACTACGTATCCAGTGCATAATATTCAGGTTGACTCATTCAAGAGAGATGTAAGAGTGTGATTTAATTTTGACTTCAGTATCATGCACCGTTAATTTAAACTATAAACGGGCCTCACGGATACAACCGGCCCCTGGTCGTGATTGTTATTGGTTTTTAAAATCTTACGTATTCCTAGAGGCTAATCTTGAAACTTGTTTATAAATATGCTATTGAATTTTTTTGTTAATACATATTACAAAAATATGCCCTGAATTTAATAATGATGTTGTTTTTATACGTGGAATTTCGAATCGTGTGAAGGAAATTAAACAACATATATACGTATATACTTTGCATTTCACATACAGGTAACGAAAAATCGTTTACCACCCACAAGAAATATTACCATCTTGGAGATAACCCTTGATACTCCTCGTGGAGATTATACCTTATTTACCTCTATCATCCCCCGTGTATAACGTCGTTTAGGGATAAACTAAGTATTCCAGAGGCGTGACTAACGTATTCTGTCAACAAAGGACTAAGGAAGAAAAAATAGCCCAATTTATTTTTTAATATTAAAATCAACATATATACATATAGAGAGAGAGCATGACTACAGTCATAAGAATGCTTAAGAGAAAATAAGCCAAAAATGCTAATAAAAGGGTTATTGTGATAATTTGTGGGTTTGAATAAATTGACAATTGACCTTGCGGGGTATTTTATAGTTAATATAGTTCTTCATGAATGACTCGAGATATATGGCTACTATAGAAAAACATTTGGTCTATAGGAATAAGGTGAAGCCAACATTGCTCTACAAATTGAACATCTTATGACAAGTAAAACCACTAAATGTGGTTATGAAATGTTGTAAAATGCGAAAATTACAGACCTGTGTTAGTCCATTGTCATATTATGTGTTGTATATACATAGCCATTTGTGATTCGAATGTGGTTATTTTTCATGCACGTAATATCAATAGAATAATAATGCAAAATTAGCCATCACTTTTAAAAAATTATACAAAAGCTCTTTGCAGTCTTACTCTTTCTAAGATGCTCTGTCTTTAGCAATAACGTCCTTTGTTAAATAAAATGAAATTTCGTCTGAGACAGGAATTATCTATTTCAGTGTAAATTCTCGAATTGTTTTTGTTCAAGTTTGAAAAATTAAACAATCCTTGACAACACTACCGTTGGTGTCAAAACTCATCGTTGAAAATACAGGTATTTATTTAAGTAAAGAAGAGTAAAATAATTACGACAATTACGTGTGCATATATAAAAATTATGTTTCCGTAATGTTGTTGTAAACACGATACAGAAACATGGGAATTCTGCAGAAGGTTTTTAACTGGGTTATGACTTGTCACGATGTCAGAAGTTGTAATTCAATAGAAATATTCGTACAATGAAACATGTGGTATTTAAGGTACATCTAAGGATATAAAATATGATATCGTGACAGTCGAGTTTTGTAGGGTGTGGACGCCACCTTAAGAAAAGTTCGATTGCTGATTTTCGACGTTCTTGAGAAAAAACAAAGGCTTTTTTTCAAAGACTCTAATCTGTCACGAAATCAAACAAAAAATCCCACAAACTTTTTAACATTAATTTCATGCTAGGTGAGATGAGGTAATTGCATTCTTTCGTTTTGTTTGGAGTGCGTCTCAATGCCTGTTGCATAGTGGGGAGTCTGACTGGATCGCGTGACATGTTTCAAACCTCCTAGCGTTTTACTCTGGTACAAGTACACATCAACTCAAACCTATTTAGACTTAGATTTTAATAAGCGATTAAAGCGCTTAATCGATTGTCAAACAAGGGCTGTTAACTGCGGACGAAAATGTTTCCTGTTCGACCGATGACACTCCCCCACGAATTGAGCTTATTTAGATCAGTCACGCGATGGTTTTTGGAAGTCAGTCAAGGTCCGTCATTTCCTAGGTATAGGAAAAAATTTAAATTTAATTATAAAATGATGTGGTTTTTGGTTCATATAAGTAGGCTTATGACTCAATGACATCCTGATACATGTTGTCAAAAACTGACAAGACAAACTTAGGCTAAGCGCGATTTGTTTCGGAGTTAACTGTAACTAACCGTGATTTGGGTAGTTGTGTTTAAGAAACCCACCCAAGTCAGTGAGCTTCAGCACAAGTGGAACGATAATATAATCATTACTGAACTGTCTGAAGCCAAAATAGATCCTCGGAGTTGTATAATTGTTCGGCCCCTCCGTTTTATCAGCTTTGTTGCATGCGTGGGTATGTTATTGTTAAGCCAGATGAATTTCATGCTCGCAATGCCATTTGGTGCTCGGGTGGTTGATGGACTGGGTTTTTGGGTAGTTGATGGACTGATTTGTGGGTTCGTTATTTTAAGAAGCTCCTCCAACCTTCTTATCTTAGACCGTATCTGAGAGTTTCATCATCAGTTAAAGACCGTGAGAGAAAGTGTCGTAGCCTGGGTGCAACACCCTCAGGGTGCAAAACGGACACATGTTCTAAATGTTTCAAAATCACCCAAGAAAACATCTTTGACTCTGAAGAGCAAAAGACTTTAGTCTCTTGCCTTATAGAGTTATAGTACTTGAAAAAGCTTTGCTTTTTGGGCCTGTCCAAATGAGACGGGCCAGCCCGGTTTAGCCAGGCTAGATTGGCATTGCTGGGATTTCGCTTCACATATTATTTTACTATATTTGTGAAATTAATGCATTCATTTGGAACCGGGCCAGCCCGGCTCTGACGAGATCCCACGCTAACGAAGCGAGATCTCGCCTTTAACGGGCTCATATGAAAACATCAAGTTGGCCAGCAAAAGCGAGCAAGCCCGGCTAAACCATATGAACAAGCAAATGCACGACTTTCGATTCACTGAGTAAACACTTGAGTATACATATCAGGGTTAATTAAATTATTATGACCTATGTCTTCTTTGTTTAAAAACCAAGATATCAATGGCCTGCCTATAACGAGGTTTGGCTTATTTATTCCGAAATCTAAACATCGACGATTCAACTCAATTGTACTCTCGTTGTAAATAAGTTGTTTAGCATTTAAGTAATCCAAATTTAAATTTCTACTCGATTCTTTTGTTGTTTATAAATTAGACTTTTTTCTTGCGAGACAATTAAAACGATTGATAAAAAGCTATTAAAAGTTAACCAATCAAAAGCGAGAATTATGGCCCTTGGGGAAAAGAGCGGGAAAATTGAACCCTCGCTTTACTTGCTTCTTCCTTGCCATAAAATCTATCCGCGCCAAAAAATGGAGGTCAGTATTAACTGGAATTTGTCGTCTTTCTAAAGTCCTTTGGTTTGGATGCCGTGAAAGAATTTCAGAACATATAAATTACGGTAAGTTTTTAAAGAAATATATTTGACAACTAAAGAATAAATCCGAATGCAGTTTAATGTGGTTCAACACTAATTTTGTGTGGTGTACATGTATACAAGCTGAAATGCATGGTTGGTCTGTCATATAAACACTTTAGCCGATTAATACTATAAAAGCGTTTATCCGTCGATTTAAATTGGGCAAACTTTGGCGAGGAAGATAAAGTTCATCTGATAATACAACAGTCTATTTTGTGTGTAAGCGAGCAGACAAACAAACAGATCTTCAATTATAAACGAGCTCGAGCTTTACCGATATTCCGTCTTGCTCGGGCAAGTTCGGATCAATATTCATTGCCCTGTATAAGTTAATATAAGTGTTAATAGCGGGGTACAATAGACTAAGTGCATTATGTTCACTGTTAAAAGTTAGGTTGGCAGGGTATTCTATAATTGCTCCTTCCTGCAACTTGCAATGCCATCCTTCTTTTGAGAGATGTAAATTTGGCAACTACCAAACTTTTGTCTTTGTTGCACCCCATGGCGTTTCTTTCACTTACATTTCGAAGAGTCTTAACTGATTTACATCTCTTAAAAGTAGAGTTCATTCAAGTTGCAAAAAAATTGCACCGTGTAACATAGCCTTAAATTCATTTTCAATACAAGTTTTATTCCAACAAACACAATATGAAAAAATTACGTGAAATAAATAAGTGTCAGGACAAGAAAACATCATTTTAGGTTGCATCCAGCTAGGCATGAAGAATCATAAAAACGAGCTGCACATACGTCATTGACCAATAAATTTGCTCCTTGAATACAATAACCTGCTTATAATGTATTTAAATTAAGCAGCTTTTTAACTACCAGTTTTTCGGATTTTTAACAAATCCGACTTATGTATTCACAAATATACCGACACTTTACGAAGGGGCGTGGCGACGGTGTGTGAGGGGAGGGTATGTGTGCAGTGGCGGATCTAGGGGTGCGCAGAATAAATTACACAGCTTAATTTTAAATTCCAGTCACCTTTTATACAGGGTGTCTCAAAAAAATGAAAACTATTGAAATCACTCATTGTTAAAATTTGAAAGCCGTGGAGATTTGATGCAACTCAGTAAAATGCTAAATGCTTTAGAGGAAGGGGACATGTCGAAGGTCATGGTGATTGAGATGCAAATTTAAATATTGTTAAATATCCATATTTGTAAATTGTAAATATTGTTAATAAATATCATTTTCGCGTACGAGCAAATTTTGCTGCATCAAATTTTTGCATAAAAATGCTTATGGCAAACATTTACACACCCGCGGGTCCCAACAGAGTGCTTAGGCATTCAAGGCATTTGAGACACCCTGTATATAAAATTACAACGCTATTAGTTACATATTTGAAAAGAATAGGGTGTACGTCTGTGCACTTCTTATTCTTTTTTCTACTCGTCCATAACTATTTCCATGTACAAAGTAAAGCAGGCGGAATAAACTACACGCCTTAATCTAAGTTAAAAATACCTTAAAAACATTGCTATTGTTCATGGATTTCCAAAGAATATTTTCAGTTAAATAAAAATCTACCAACGTGCTCGCGATGTTAAGCTGTATTAATTCACACGTTCACACAAGATTAACTAAATTAGAAAACCAATAAACAGCGGAATATTTACGATTTTCATACCGGTAAAAAACCGGTGCTAAGTTAATAAGTTAAGTGTGGCAATAAATAAATAAATAAATCAATAAGTTACGTGTTTGAGCAGGTGTAGTTTACCTTATGTCAAATAATCAATAAGTCGAGTGTCGCAGAGGTTTTAGGAATGTGTGCTTTCTGACTGTCAAACAGAGAGTTAGCACATTAGCAATGTTTTGGGTAAAACTAATGAAAACACTCCCAGTCAGAATGGTCATGGGCAACCTCGTACCCAGGGTAAAAAGACCCTGGGTACGAGGTTGGGTCATAAGCAGTCTGAGATCTACAACCATCAGCAAGATTTTTAAAAGCTAGGATCCTCTATATATGTGTAACTAACATTGTTTATATAATGATTGACTGGTGAACTACAAGTTTGCGGGAAGTTTTGTTCGCTTCGAGAGTTCTAGAGTTGCATCTTTAAAGTTGCGTCTATGAATAGAGGACGTTGTAGTTTGTTTCGCAGAAGAAATAGTGCAACCTGCTACAAAGTATGTCATGTAGATAACCGTCACCTAACATTGCCACACAATCCTCCGCGCCGCCGTCTGGCTGACCTTGTGCAAATCTGGCGTATGTAACAGGTGAGCCATCGGTCCAGACGTAGCTACCTTCTTGGTCGATGTCATTTAAACCAATGTATATGTACATTCCAGCTGAGAGAAACAATTTCAGTATGCTGTTATCAGTCAAAGGGCGTCAATTACGACGAAATGGAAGTCGGGATTTAGGTCTTTGTAAGAAGGAGTTCCACACCCGAGAAACTATTCGCAAGAACCATTGGAAAAAAATCACACTTACCGTTTACAAAAGTTTTGAAAAGAAACGTGTGTTCTTCATCGCTCGATATTGAAGCCAGGTCACCTTTTCTCGCACGGCAGGATTTCAATGCAACATTGAAACTGACTTCGGTAGCAAACAACGCAAAGTAACTTTGGTTGAAAGCATGCCATGATGTGATAGCTGAAAAGTAACATGCATTATACGTTACACGTATGAGCTGTAAAACGAGGTCTGGAAAATTTTTTTTCGTGATGATGGTAATTCGAGCCCCATTTTGAAGTCACAACGGAAAATATTGTGCATGACATGTATAAATCAGAAGATGTGTCCTGATTCCATCCGCAAATTAGCATGAGGAATTTTTCACGATGGCTATACTTATATGATGTATCAGTGAAGCTGTAGTTCTGTAAAACTCTGTTTCTCTTACCACTGCTGGTGGTAGCACATGCAGTCTCGCCATCTTTGCAAGGTTTCTGTTTTCCCTGAAATGCAAAAGAAACATAGCGTTTCCATGTTTTAGGGAAAGAGGGATTTTTGTGGCACTGAGACATCTGTACTAGGAATTGACAACATTACCACAAATTCGAGGTATTCTCCATTTGGATGTGGTACGAACTGCCCGGAGGTGGCATTATCCTTGAACCCCTTATTCAACTGGCATGTGAAGCTTCCGTCTGCGTTGGTCAACACATTCGAAGACAGACAGTTGACAGCAATGGCGCATCTCATTGAGCATTCTATGAACGAGGTCACACTCATTTCACCAACCACAAATCCGAGAAAAACGTAGCGAAGGACTTTCGTAAAAGACGCAGGCTTAGTACACAAACTGTTTTCATCTGTCTTTGAAGGTCGAATCGCTGTGCTTTGTAAAATCAGCAGAAAACAAAGCAGGATGCTGTCTTTAAATTTCATCTTCTAGAAATTAAAGCAAACAGTCATTATAAAAATGACACGCACCGTATGCAAATATATCTGCGGTATTTGCCAATCACGTGAATAATCATAACCTACTTCAAACAGACAGGCAATACTGACTTTTCATAGCAAACATCTGAATCTAACCGAAAATGCGACGTTTAAAGTTTCCATTTTTCTCTAATTTTCATGCATTTAAATTATCTATATTGTTCGATTATTTGGTTTATTTCGAATAATAATGGAGTATATTTAACAATTGTGTCTTTTGTTCTCGCTAAAACGTTAAAACAACGTGTCCGATGATCTCTATATATTACTGTGGTGTTCTCTATAAGTTATGCTAATAATATAAACTTGAATACTAATGAGTAATGTAATGAGTATAACTGTTAACTGTTAATGTTAACGTTGATGAGTGTAACTGTTAATGTTAACATATATAAGCTGTAGACAAAACAGTTACATATTCAAAGTGCTTTTATAATTGTCGTTTTTTATTCACTTGCTCTGAAGTCGTCCATATAATAATAATATTCATGACGTTTTGTACAACATGTTCATTAGTTCTCATACAAACTCTATAAAATAAGACAAAATCTATGCGGCTGAACCTTACAGCCAGCGCTGGTTTTACACGGTGGTAAATGCCACGGCCCCCGGGCCTTTTAGCGCCCCGCGATTTAGGCTAAATGTAAATAACGCTATGTTATTATATATTTATATAGCTAATAATAATATAGCTTATTTCTTTGACTTTTTTTGTATGTATAAAGTGAAAAGTGCCATACATTGCAAGCCAGTTCGTTCTAGGTATAGGTTTATGCTTGATAAATGTGCTTGATTGAAATATATATACACATGCAGTTGAATCAGTACTTCTATATAACTGCATTTTTAGGAACGCTACGTCGCTATAGAGGCCTCGCGAGAAAAAAAACGCGGGCCCCGGGGTGTCTAAATGCGGCCCTGCTTACAGCATTGACTGATTAAAATTGTGTGCCTTAATTCGACTGTTTCAGCCATTACAAAAACGAAAATTTGAGCTGAAGCCTTTGTGGTTTGTTCCTTCAGCATATATTATAATTAAGAGAAAGAAAAGTCGCGCTGCTTGAAACCTAGGGCTACGAGGGTCATTTTCATAAAGAGATATGCATACATCAACATGAAGGACAAAACTCACCCTGGCTTTGGTATTTCGTTAAAAGGCTTCCAATCGGCACGAAGTGTCCCAGTTGTTTTGTCGCAAAGCAATCAACAGTCAAGTCATGCTGGTGTTGTCCCCGTAATTGAAGAAACAGAATTAAGTGCATTTATTAATATTCATGAACATTTCAACGAAAAACTACGACGAAATTTAGGTCCATTTGAACTACAGCCAAGCTTTCAACTAGAAACGCATTACACATTAGAACTATTCAACTGTTTATGTAAGTCTATGGCATTTTTAGCTGTTTTATCCAGGCATGATGAGAAAATGACACAAACTTCTACAACCATACTAATGGCATTGGAAGTAATTCTACTATTTTCTAATAACCTGCTTAAAAGGTATTTAAATTAAGCAGCTTTGTGGCTACCTGTTTTTTGAATTGTCACTTCACACTTAAGTATTCACAACTATACTGACACTTCACGAAGGGGCGTGGTGATCGTGTGTGAGGGGGGGTTGCACGTTTTATTATATTTTCAACTCGTCCGTAACTATTTCTATGTTCAAAGTCAAGCATACAGAATATTTACGCTCTCCTAAGTTAAAAGTACTTTGGAAACATTGCTATTGATTACGGATTTCCAAAGAATATTTTAAAATAAGAATCTGCGAACGTGTTTGCGATTTTAAGCTGTATTAATTCAAACGTTCATATTAAATTAACAAAGTAAGTAATTTAGCTTGTAGGTACACCACGTAAGTATTTAATATTGAATACTAAATTTACATTAAATATTTAATACTAAAAACTAAATCAACTAAATTAGAAAACCAATAAACAGTGGAATATTCACGATTTTCATACGTAAAAACCGTTGCTATATAATACAAAGTTAAGTGTGGCAAAATTTTACATGGGTGCCTTCTGTCGAGCAGAGAGTCATTAAAGACATTAGCAATGTTTAGGGTAAAACTAATGAAAACGCTCTTAGTCAGAATGGTCATGAGCAACCTCGTACCCAGGGTAAAAAGACCCTGGGTACGATGTTGGGTCATGAGAAATCTGAAATCTGCAATCATCAGTAAGATTTTAAAAGCTAGGATCTTCTATGTATACATGTGTGTAACTAACATTGTTTATATAATGATTGACTGGTGAACTACACGTTTGCGTGACGTTTTGTTCGCTTCGAGAGTTCTAGAGTTGCATCTTTAAAGTTGCGTCTATGGATAGAGGACGTTGTAGTTTGTTTCGCAGAAGAAATAGTTTAACGTGCTACAAAGTATGTCATGTAGATAACCGTCATGTAACATTACCACACAATCTTCCGCGCCGCCGTTTGGCTGACCTTGTGCAAATCTGGCGTATGTAACAGGTGAGCCATCAGTCCAGACGTAGCTACCTTCTTGGTCGATGTCATTTAAACCAAGAAATGTGTACTTTCCACCTGAGAGAAATAATTTTAGTATGATGTTATCGGTCAAAGAGCGTCAATTACGACGAAATGGAAGTCGGGATTTAGGTCTTTGTATAAGAAGGAGTTCTACCCGAGAAATTATTCGCAAGAACTATTGGAAAAAAAGCATACTTAACCGTTTACAAATGTTTTGAAAAGGAACGTGCGCTCTTCATCGCTCGATATTGAAGCCAGGTCACCTTTTCTCGCACGGCAGGATTTCAATGCATCATTGAAATTGACTTCGGTAGCAACCAACGCAAAGTAACTTTGGTTGAAAGCATGCCATGATGTGATAGCTGAAAAGTAACATGCATTATACGTTACACGTGCGTTATACGTTACACGCATGGCGTTTAACGAGGTCTGGGAATTTTTTTTCGTGATGATGGTAATTTGAGCCCCTTTTTGAACTCACAACGGGAAACATTGTGCATTACAATGAGAAGATGTGCCCTGATTCCTTCCGCAAATTAGCACGAGGAATTTTTTCGAGTTCTTGCACTGATGCTTATGATGTATCAGTGAAGCTGTGGTTCTGTAAAACTCTGTTTCTCTTACCACTGCTGGTGGTAGCACATGCAGTCTCGCCATCTTTGCAAGGTTTCTGTTTTCCCTGAAATGCAAAAGAAACATAGCGTTTCCATGATTGAGTGAAAGAGGAATTTTTGTGGCACTGAGACATCAGTTCTAGGAATTGACGACATTACCACAAATTCGAGGTATTCTCCATTTGGGTGGGGTACGAACTGTCCTTGATCATTATCCTTGATCCCCTTATTCAATTGGCATGTGAAGCTTCCGTCTGCGTTGGTCAACATATTCGAAGACAGACAGTTGACAGCGATGGCGCATCTCATTGAGCATTCTAAGAACGAGGTCACACTCATTTCACCAACCACAAATCCGAGAAGAACGTAGCCAAGGACTTTCGTAAAAGACGCGGGCTTAGTACACAAACTGTTTTCATCTGTTTTTAAAGGTCGAATCTTTGTGCTTTGTAAAATCAGCAAAAAGCAAAGCAGGATGCTGCCTTTTAATTTCATCTTCTAAAAATTTAAGCAAACCGTCATGATAAAAACGACACGCACCACAACCAAACGGTGGTGCCAATCACGTCAATAATCATAGCCTACTTCTGAATCTAACAGATAGCAAACATCTGAATCTAACAATCGTTTAAAATTTCCATTTTTCTCTAATTTTCATGCATTTAAATTATCTATAGGTATAGACAAAACAGTCACATATTTAAAGTGCTTTTATAACTGTCGTTTTTTATTCACTTGCTCTGAAGTCGTCCATATAGAATAATAATAATAATAATAATAATAATAATAATAATAATGACGTTTTGTACATGTTCACTAGTTCTCATACAAACTTTATGAAATAAAACAAAATCTATGCGGCTGAAACTTACATCCAGCGTTGGTTTTACACAGTGGCAAATGCCACGGGCCCCGGGCCTTTTAGCGCCCCGCGATTTAGGCTAAATGTAAATAACGGAGGTTTAAAGGGTCTTAATTAATTTCGAGTGGAATTATACACACTTCAAATTCAAGCCATGAACAGTTGATGCAAAAATGAGTCAACTATAGGTCCTCCGGCAGGAAAATCGACCTACGCTTTTGCGATGCCGGTGCACTGATGCTCTTGCCAAATCAAAACTAAATCATAACTAAATGTAAATAACGCTATGTTATTATATATTTATATATAATAATATAGCTTAGCTCTTTGTTTGTATATATACAGTGAAAAGCGCCATACATTGCAAGCCAGTTTTTTTTAGGTAGGTTTATACTTAATAAATGTGCTAAAATCTGGTGTATAACGAGAATATTTTAAGTAATATCAGCTTTTTCAAATCAGTCGAATAGTATCGTAAAAGGCTCACTCGACATTTTTACTAAATTAATGAGCTTTTTACGGACTCCCAGCAAGCCCTCCGCGTTCGTATTTTACTTTTTCATTTTTTCATCAAGAGATATGCGTACATCAACATGAAGGACAAAACTCACCCTGGCTTTGGTATTTCGTTAAACGTTTACTTTCCTTCCAATCGGCACGAAGTGTCCCAGTTGTTTTGTCGGCGGTTCAAGTCAAGTCATGCTGGCGTTGTCCCCGTAATTGAAGAGACAAAATTAAGTGCATTTATTAATATTCATGAATGTTCATAAGTTCATACTGTTTATGCAAGTCTGTGGCATTTTTAGCTGTTTTATCCAGGCACGATGACATGCATAATGATACACTGAACTTTCACAACCGTACTAATGGCATTGGAAGTAATTCTACTATTTTTTAATAACCTGCTTAAAAGGTATTAGAATATCAAACTGCTTTTTAGCTAGCTGTTTTTCGAATGGTCACTTATCACACTTATATGTATCCACCCCTATATACCGACACTTCACGAACGGGCGTGGTGACCTGGTGTGTGCATGTGTTGGGTGGGTGTGCACTTTTTATTCTGATTTCAACTAGTCCAAAGCTATTTGTATGTACAAAGTAAAGCAGGCAGAATAAATACCACGCTTTAATCTATACTAAGTTAAAAATACTTTGGAAACATTGCTATTGATTACGGATTTTCAAAAAATATTTTTAAATAAAACCTGCAAACATGTTTGCGATTTTAAGCTGTATTAATTCACACGTTCATATATTAAATTAACTAAATTAAAAACCAAGAGAACAGCGGAATATTTACGATTTTCATACGTAAAAAAAACTCGGGATCCATTTTTTTACATTTTCTACCACTTGAAGCTTAGAACTTAAAGCTTAGAACCTAACTTTTTATAGCGAACATCTGATTCTAACGTAAAATGGAGTCGTTTAAAGTTTCCATTTTGCCTAAGTTAATCTTCATGCATTTAGCGACCTTTAATTACAGACGAGTTTGTTTCTTCGACATTTAATTACAGATTACTTCGTTGCTTCAAAATATATTATATTTGAAAAAAAAGAAAACTCGCCTTGCTTGAAACCTACGAAGGTCATTTTTATATGCAAAGAGGTCGATGTGCGTACCTGAATCTGAATTCAGTCGAAGGACACAAGTTTTGGCATTTCGTTAAATGTTTACTTTACTCCCAATCGACACGAAGTGTCTCAGCTGTTTGGTCGAGAAAACCGTAAAGCAATCAACTCATGCTGCTGTTTTGCAATCAACTCATATTGCATATCGTTGTACCCGTAATTACTGCGAGAGAATTAAGTGCATTTATTAATATTTATGTTTAATTTCAACAAAAAACTACGACGAAATTTAGGTCCATTTGAACTACAGCCGAGCTTTCGACTTTCGCATTATACATTAGAACTATTCATTGACAACTGTTTATGTAAGTCTGTGGCATTTTTAACTGTTTTATCCATGCAGGCATGATGACAAAATGACACAAACTTCCACAACCATACTAATAGTAATAGCATTGGAAGTAATTCTACTGTTTTTTAATAACCTGCTTGAAAGGTGTTTAAGTTAAGCTGCTTTTTAACTACCTGTTTCTCGAATTGTTAACTTATCACTTACTTATTCACAAATATACCGACACTTGTGGGGGTGTGCACTTATTTATCTTCTGCAAGTGTTTGTATATACACAGTAAAGCAGGCAGAATACATTACACGCCATAATCTAAGTTTAAAATACCTTGAAAACATTGCTATTGTTGATTCTGGAAATTTTCGAATCCTAAATTCGTAGTTTTCGAACAAAGCAAGTTCCTGATTAGTTAAAAGGTCTATGTATAAAAGTTTTTTTGCCATTTTTCATCTTGCTTCGTTCTCTAAAAATCGTAACTGGAATGAGCTGACCGCCATCTTCGAAAGATTTCGATACGCCCGTACGGGATGCCTTCAGTGGATGCCTCAGCCTAGTCCCTAGGCCTCTTAACGTTCCTTATACGCGGCGAGGCGGGAACTGAGAGGAACTCTCGCGCGCGTTTCATTCGGTGACGTCACGGAAATGTAAAACACGCGCAATGAGAGGCCTGGGGTTAGGCTGTGGATGCCTTGAACACAGAAGACCCTGGAAACGAGGTTGTCGATACGCATGAACTTTTAATCAGCTTTTAAATAAAACAAACCAGATTTTCACCAACATACTTCAAAGTGAGGTTTTTCAATTAGCCGTAAGCATTAGGTAAGCTATTTTCAAGAAACCACTTTTGAACACAAAACAAATTAAAACTGCAAAAAATTGATTTGATCTTTTATTTATGGCCACGCATTAGCGAAGGTGAACAACAGAAGTTACAAGAGATATCACAGAAAAACTACTACAGCTAAAATGAATAAATTACTAGAAGATTTGATCATTTAAAAACAAATAAATAAGACTGAACATGGCGTAAGACTATAGTATTCTTTATAAGTAACCTAATATGCCATCTACTGTATATATTATGCATGTTAATGATACTTTTGATACTTTTTCAAAAATTTTTAAAGACAATTTGATGGCCCTTTCCCTGCATATCATGATATAAATTTCTGGACAAAAAATACTATTTTTAGCTGAAAACTGATTTTTAGCTGAAAACTGTTCCTAGATATTTAATGGACAATTCCTCTATTATTAATTAATAAACTGAATTTAAAACTAAGAGTATTCATCAGTTCAGTTAATAAGAGCATCTCCAACTTAGTAAAACTTTAGTAGTAATGCTTTATACAAAATTTATACAATGCAAGATTTATACTCGCACTGCGATACAGTATTTTTCGCATTTTTCATCACTTTCAACATTTTACCAATTTTGAGATGCTCTTTCCAGCTACCCGTCTCTTAACTGATGAATTTTTCAAGTTCGGTATTTAGTTTAATAGGAAAATGGTTCATTATTTGCTTCGTTTGTATATCACGTAGTAGAAGTTCATTTTCTCTATGTAATTTCTGTATTAATATTGCTTTGTGTGGTCAGTTTATCTGTCTTCAGTTAATCACTGCACTCAATAGATAGTCAATGTTTATATATTTTTATTATATAGTTATGCCGTTTGCCACTGTTCCAAGAAACGATCTCTCACTGCATCCAGGAAATCTGTAGTGTTGAGGTAATGTTCACGTTTTACGCTAAAAGTGAAATAGAGAGCTGTTATCGCAGTGTATGCTAATTATCTGCATGATTTGCCCAGTTGGCGCTAATAGAAGTTATAGATATGACAGACTCCGAGACTATAAACGACACTGACTAGCGATTACAGTTTCAATTGATGAAAATATTTCAATAGAGGTACCACAAAAACGTAGTACCTACATGCCGCCTTGTGTATTTTCTTTATCAAAGAGCGCAGTATGATACTGGACACAAATACTTTTATAGGCTACTAAACTAAGGGTGTATTAAAACCATTTATGTACTTACTTTGGAAGTCCATAAATGCACGCGGCCAGATCTTTCGTCATCTGACCGTTGTCCACACAATCTACACAAGCTTTCTCGAGGAGAGTGCTGAATCTAATGCAACCATAATGAAAACAAGTTAATCTAGTGTTTAAGCAAATGACATGCTCTGATAGGAGCTAATAGCTAGATCTTGAGTATAGATTCATAGTTTCGAAAGTAAATGGACTAAATACGACATACCTTTGAAGATCATCATTTCCATCAAGTTTCGCTCGATGAGCTAAGCCTTGGGTCCATGCATAAATACTTGCAATTGGGTTCGTACTTGTTTCGTTACCCTGCAAGACAATAGAAACATGTTAAAGCAAGCTATGTCGAAAATGTTCTTGATCCAAGGACCAAGTGTCAATTGTTTCATGATTCATGATATAGCACAAAAAAATTACTGTTATTATTGAATATGTTTGCTTCTGTTTTCTTGTACATAAACAACCAAGTCGATGTAACACACCAGCAAATTGCTGGTTATTTATTTCCCAATCTTACCTTTTGATGCTCTCTGTAATGTCTTGTGACAGTCCCATGAGCTGCCTCAGCTTCAATGGTCTTACCATCAGCACATACCAAGACACTGGTCATTAAACCAAGTGAACCATAGCCTAATATATCACAAGAGCTTAGTTTCGGGTACTGACTACAGTGACTATTGTAAGTAATTGCGAACATGCGAAACAGAGGTCTGAAGTAGGGTGGGGAGAGGGTCACATTAGTCTATTTTTTCCTCTATTGAAGGGCTCAGTGCAGCAGATAAGTGGTTTTACAAACTTACCCTGGGCAAGTGTATCAGACTGCACATCACCATCATAATTCTTGGCTGCCCAAACAAATCCACCAGGTGATTTCATTGCATAAGCCACCTTAATAGAAACAGGATTAATCATTTAATAATTATTAAACACAACTAAATTTAGTCATTTTTACACAAAAATACAGTAAAATTAAATTATTTTAATCAAGAGAATGCACAGCACTCTTAATCAACTTGTTTGGATAAAACACACATACCATGTCATCAATTAATCTGTGCTCGTACCAAATATTAGCTTTGTCAAATTTGGCCTTATATTCACTGAAAAGATAAGGCCATTAGTACAGCTGTTGACTATTATGTACACGTCAATCCACAAGCAGCCCGTTCACTGGTGTTACGTCATGCTATTATATATATACATATATCATAGCATGACGTAACACCAGTGACCGGGCTGCCTGTGGTCAATCCTTTCATTTCTCACTCATTGAGTTCACCGAACTTGTAGTGAAAGAATCTTACTCTTCATAAATTTCTTCAAACAAATCTTTGAATCTGCCATCGTATCGTTTCAAAATCGTATTCTTGGTGCTCATGTAGAGAGGCCACTTCTTGAGCAGGGAATACTGGAAACAGCTGTGCGCAAAATCTCGGATCGCCTAAAAACAAACGAATTAACATTTTGCATCCGCACATAAATCACAAATTTGTGAAGCCTTCATAGTATGAATACATGTACGTAGACTTGCTGTTTCAAAACAACAGATGGCGATTTTTGAAATCCTGGTGAAATGATCAAAACCATTACTTTCTTCTCATGTTACAAGTATGTAACCCTATACTTTACCTCATCAGTATTGTACATGCCCATCATAACACCACCTTCTCCAGTGAAATCATACACCACTGTTGTCTTTTTATCACCATTTTCAGGCTCAAAAGCAATTGTGAATTTTCCTGGACCTCGCACCACATAATCAGTTGCTCTATACTGAATAGGCGAAAATATTGCGTGTTATTATGTGTTAAATACCTCCAAGGAAAATGCACTGACTATGTAGTGAAAATGATAATACACTTAGGTCTAAATACCATCTCAATATTGATTCTAACCCTCATTTATACAAAACTATATATCTTAACCCCAAGCTGTGTTATTCCTAACCTTTATCTAAACTAATCTAAACCCTAATAATAATCTCAATCCAAACCCCAATAGTAACTCTCATGGTACCAGCATGTACCACAGTACAAACTAAAGGCCATATTCTGTGAATTTGCTGTAGTCTCCCCATACACAAGTTTTTAAAACCATGTTGCAATTGAATAGCTGATTCACAAATGTTTGGTTAATTTCTTGGTAACACTTACTGTAGTTACCAAGCATGTATTATGGAGATTATATTGGTAGGATTAAATGCAAATTAGCAGAAAGGAGAACTACGTCTACACATATGATGCTGGGCTACAGTGGTACATTTCCAAAGGTAACTGAATAATTGATAGATATGTGCATTGCATATATGTCAATTTTTGAAAGTCTTT
Organism: Dendronephthya gigantea; assembly: GCF_004324835.1. Lineage (NCBI taxonomy): Eukaryota > Metazoa > Cnidaria > Anthozoa > Malacalcyonacea > Nephtheidae > Dendronephthya > Dendronephthya gigantea. Next base: position 1,372,216 of record NW_021163033.1, on the reverse strand, counting down.
GACAAAGAAATAATGGGATAGTGAGATTCTCTCTGGTCACATGTTCTGGTCACACATGTGACAATGCTATTCTATTTTGTTGTAACATGCAAAATATGAAGCCTCAATTAAGAAACAGCAATGTCACCTGTGTAACCAAAGAATCGCCCGATAGACTTCAGAAATGAGGAATTATTAATACACATAGTCTGCTCAGAAAGATTTGCAATTAACTGCACACAACTTTCTATGTTTGATTAAGCAAATTACGCTTGCTTAGCTTTGCTATTCATGTTAGGATTGTAACTACCTGGTCACCAAAAGCATGACGGCCAATTACAATAGGCTTCTCCCAACCAGGAACCAATCGTGGAATGTTCTGACAAATGATTGGTTCACGGAACACAGTACCACCAAGGATGTTTCTGATTGTGCCATTTGGACTTCTCCACATCTTTTTCAACTGAAACTCTATATACACAAGCTTAGTTTGAAAAAATCCATCTCCTTTAAATACCTTATATATTTTAATTCAATTAGCCATTTCCCAATCGAGCAGAATACTGGGTCTATTCGCGAACCGCAAAGCATTTATGTACTGTTTGGAAGGACAGAAAATATCAGTTTGAAATCATTTGTCCCTCCAAATAGTCCATAGATGCTTTGCGGTTCGCGACTAGACCCAGTACCCTGCTCGATTAGGAAATGGCTAATACACCAGCACCATTCTCTTACTGCAAACCTATGTACCTTTTACTCTTGCTTCATCTGGAGTGATTGTAGCACACTTAATGCCAACATTATATTTCTTGATGGCTTCGGCAGCTTCCACTGTGACACGGTCACCTGTTTCATCACGATATGGTAAACCAAGATCATAATATTTGATATCCAAATCCATGTAGGGCAGGATAAGCTGTGACAAATGAAATTAACATTGTAGATTGAGCATTTAAATCTTGTAAAATCATAAAATAAAGAAGTTATGTGCAATAATTTAAGGTGCTATGTACAGAGTTGTTGGGCAGTTTGAATTTCATGCTAACAATATATATATATATACATGGCACACATGAGGGACATGTCACAGCTCTCGGAAGCTTTCATCCAATTATATAATGCTTTTCTATGCTTTCTAAAGAACGAAACTATGCTATTAGTTAAAAACAGAAATGTATTGTAAGGTTCAGCCAATGTAAATCATTCTTGCGAGGAGCTGGGACACTACCCAAACATGACAGCAATATTTAACCACATAAGCAGCCTATGAAATCATTTATGTAGCCTTCAGGCAGACATTGTTAATCTAGGCCAGAAAAGCCTCAATAGTGACAGGTAAGTGAGGATTGTTAGCTTGACAGAAGATACAAAAAGAGCACACAAATATTAAACAAAGTAGCTTGAACCTGTTACCAAAACTTTTTTTAAGACAGTGTACTCATCTTAATCACCACCGATAAGCAAATGATCTAAACCTTACCTATGAGTTCTAGAATCGTAATTCTAGTTCTTACAACTTACAAGTAGAAACGAGCTCTTACATTTATTAACTACAGGTTTAAATTTTTCAATTTCCTTTTTAAGATAAAGCTGCAATATTAATAAATATCTTCCCCGTTTGAGTCTTGCGAAATCAAATATAAACCTGAAATAAGTCATTTTACAACCCCTAGATCGCGTGACAGACGATAGCGTTCCGTGATTATTTTTGTTCATAGAACGATAAAATTGCAACTTAGAAATTGACAATGAAAATATATACAAGGTCACAAGGACACGTATAATTACCGAAAGTCCAAACATAAACTTGTAAACTATTAAAATTATTGCTTTAATATTACTACCTTTTCCTTGATTTTTTCCCAAATGATTCTTGTCATTTCATCTCCATCTAATTCGACAACAGATCCCTCGACTTTGATTTTTTCTCCAATCGAATCTACGAACACGTGCGACAAAATGTGTCAAGATAGACGCGCCGGTTCATAATAGACTTCGATCATTATAGAGCCTAAAACTTCAAACTTACAATTCCTTTTTTGCAACGAATGCGCGGACAACGAGCTTAGAACATAAGGAGATGTCGCTCTTGTTTGTAAGCTTCTCAGAGCTGATTTCACCAAGGTTTTTGGGAATCGTTGTAATGCTGCCATTCTGAAGTTCCGGACGTTCGAGAGGCGAAAAGAACAAGGGCAAGGTCTGAGTCTGAAGGTCACGCGGAGGATATCTAAGGACTTCCTGGAATTATGGGGGATGATTGTGATGTACGTTGTACATAAAGGGACAACCGTGGATATTCGCACATAGCAATTGATATTTAATGTATTTGATTGCTAGATGTGAGCAGATGTGGTTCGATGTCCTTCAATGTTCTTTGTTATCACATGAAATCTCGTCTTACCCATAAATCACCTATTTGTCCTTTGTCCAAGCCATCACTGATCTCAATACATCGCGAAAATACTACTTCTATCAGAAAGAACGCCTAGCTGACAGGGTCTTTTTTTAACTATGATTTTTTTAGTATGGGTTTTGCGACTGCAGCTTTCTGTAGGACAAATGTTTTGAGAAATTCTTTCGTCAATGCCTCGAGATAAAGCAAAGACGTTTTGCCTCATGTTACTTGTAGATTACACGTATTCTGTTTGTAGGCTTGTAGCTATCAAGCTATAAGTTTGTAGGCTTATGGCAACTAAGCAAAAATACAGCAGGATTTAATCATTCCGTGTTGGGAAAAACTAAAGTGTAGTATCTCAATGCCAATGGCAATAACAACGATTGTCTTTCTCGGGAGTTTTAAACAACAAAACCTGATCAATGCACCTACTGACTGCTGCCTCGTGCATATAACATTGTAACTGCGAATATATTGATAAGTTATGAAGTATACTGCGGCTGACAACAACAATAAACCCTCTTGGAGGTTGAAAACTAACGGAAGTTGTTAGCACGATAAAAGAATACATACGTCTGCTCAGGAAATGCGACATTACAATTAAATATATCGAACAAACTAATGAGATTTATTACGAGGATGCAAACAACTCCAGTTTCAACTGATTTCTGCCCAAATTGTCGATGGCAAGCTCAGCCGTAACCTGAAATCAGTTTAAGAGGTAATAATTTGGCCCTAAACGCTTAAAGTGTTAGCGCAAAGCTCGCTGTAAAAGTGATAAATATAGAAAGAATTATTAAATGTGATGTTAGGGTAGATTTGTAATAAAGACCAACAATGACGTCTTGCCGCGAAAATTCACATGTGTATTTCATTCATTGAAATTCAATGATTGAAACGACATTGTTTAGCTTGTCATTTGAAAATCGATGTGCATTGAAGAACCGATGATAATAAAGCTGTGATCGCTGGGGTCATTATTAATAAAGGCAAAAATCTGAAACGATCATTTGTTCCTAAAAAACGAACAATATGCTGTGTTGAGACAAAGGTTTAAAATTCACAGACAATCGAATGAGTCAGCCGTAATTTTCACTTGCCGAAATTCCCTCCCATTTCTAATCCAAATTGATGACATCAAGTATCTTTTTAACACCACTTATAATGAATTCGCTAGTTAGCAAAATAATAGGGTTTTAAGGAAATAATTATAGATATTGAAATTTAATAGGTATACGCCTAATTACAGGCTTTCCAATATCAATTATATGTTGCCGTAAATATCGGCTATATTGCTGCATAATAAATATGTACTTCAGAAATCAGAATCTGTGGTTCCAGTTATATACGTGTTTTATATATATTTAAAAACTCTCCAGTGATAAATTAAATGAATCATTTAGGGTATGCATGTTTATGAAAGTTATACTATAGTTGTCGATTAGTTTGCCATGCTGGCATTAATATAACCATTAAGATTTTTAAATATTATGGACATTCATTGATATGCAGTATTCATACATCAATTTTGTATTAGAAGACAAAGTTATTTTAGTTAAAATTTTCAAAGTTAAAATGGAAATCAGAATTGGGCAAATTACTCATATGAACATTGACTTACGTGTTTTAGTGTGACGCAACAAACCTGATTACTATTGACAACGAAGCTGTTTACACCAGCAATTATTCTAGCTGATATACAGAATAGAATTACAGATTATATCAGTTAGACAAAGAGTTTAGTTACAGATTTATCTCTGATAGTATTTATTTATAAAGCATAAGTTATTTTAACAGGATGTGCCGAAGATAAAGGGATTATCGTTTAGAATTATCTGCACTGCCCCACCTTCGTCTTTCAAAAGGCACGCCTTTCATGAAAATTTGCCAAGTTTTCATTAATTTATTATAAGCGAGAGATTATATTATAAGGCAGAGATTGTATCATCATATTGCCATGGAAAAATATTAATTTAAATTAATAACTAGAATAAAATAGTCTATTATATATCTGAACAAAATCATGATGTGTGATGATAAGTTTGAACTTATACATTTTAAAAGAACTGATCAGTATACTGGAAAATCTATATTATGATCATGAAGGCAAAATTCAAAGAAATGCATGTTCTTTCCAAGCGAATTGCACGTGAGCTGCTTCATAATTATACTGATGTACGCCATGATCGAAAGCATTTGCGTTTACTAAATGTAACATACTTATAACTATGAGCTTGTATTCTTGAAAAATGAAAAGAGTCGCTTGTATTATCGGGGAAAATAAGATTATTCTATTCATTCAAGTTTTATTTTCCATGCATTTACAAAATAATTACACATTTTTCAGACGGGCGCACTACACGCACGGAAATTTTTAAATACTTTTCAATATCGTTATTAGAATAATCATCAAATATCTATTCTGGGTCAAATTATGCATACAAAAATATGCGGAGAAGTAGTTTCTTTCCAATTTATTCAATTTTCGGTTTCGGTCAACGGTTTTCTCAAAAGTAACATATATTTAAGAATTTGGACTTTTACACGCGTGAAAAACGCAGCCCTATACGCATTGAATTCATCCCAGATGAATAGGTTCGCAACAGAGCTCAATTTTCTCATGGTAAATGGAGTGTTTATGTGAGAAGGTTGCCAACGCGTGATTCATTCTAATGATTACGTCATGATCATGAATACCAGAGTCTTTATTCGCGCGAACAATGGTTTGACATTTGGTGATGCATGCATGGTACACGTGTTTTTAACTTTTTAAGAGTCGCTGAATAATCTGTGGATATCACGTTTGGCGTGTAAAGATTTAGTCAGAAACATTACCTTGCGTAAAAGCTACAAATTTCCCCCAAACCTGATCAATTTATCAAATATAATTCAGTAATTCTCAAGAATAAATAGCTGTGGTATACTATGGGCGTATAGCTGCTGAAATTAGGAGACAACGCGTTACCTGTGCGTATACCATGATCTTCTCAATATTAACAAATGATATCGAGGGAAATGAATGGAAGAACCTTAGAGAATATATACGAAAAACACGGTATAGAGAATGCTTGCCTGAATAATGATAGCTATTTTCAAAGAATTGTTCCATTGGTGTTGAATTAAAAGTTGCACTTTATAGTTCATACTTGAAGCATTCTGTCTTGAATTCATGCAACTTCTAACAAGGAAAGAGAAAAGTCGGTTCCACTATTTCGAATATATAGTTTCAGATGGGCTATAAATTCATTGGTTAGGTTTAGGCGCGTGGTGTAGCGGTTTAAAATTTTATACGTATAATTTTCTATATACAAAACGCTTGCATAAATGAAATATGAATGTAGCTAATAATGTTTCAAACTAAAAGAATTTATCTTGCTTTAAACGCTTTATCGTGTCTCTATCATGTATATTCTCAAGACCATAACATTAACATTATCATTCTTGAACAATTATATATTTGGCCTATTTACGCAAAATCATTATTGGCGAAATCAGTTGCAAGTGACAATGTGCAATTTTAATAACTGGACAAGTTTCCTCAGCGCTGATACGACATTCGTCACTGTTACCGTAGCAACGAGCTTTCGGGATATTGGCCGTTGAAGTTCAAGGTTAAATATGGTATAATCGTAAGGACAGTTGAAAGTGACAACAACATGTTTAAGGAGTTTAATGGGGTAACTGCAATCCTCTTGCGAGACCAGGATAAATATCTCTTTTAAGCATCGTCCTGCTGTGTCCTGTCTCGGGTTTGCGAGCTTTTTGTGCGAGTTTTCGAGGCCTGTGGTTTGCGTCTTAGAGAGCAAACAATATTTAAACAAAACATTGTGTGTGGGTCCGTAGATTGGCTGGCAAATTTTGTTGCTATATTCGTAAGACACCTCGCGAATGTTCTCCAGCTCATTGTCCATCCCCCGTGGGTGTCCTGTGCTGTTTTTGCGTTATACTTCACAAGGGGTTAAGGTGACCGAAGATTGTTTGGGTTCATTTTGCCTCGTGATAGTTTTGTTAGAGAATGTAACAGCATGCAGGAAAGTGCTTATTTGGTTCTTGTAGTAGAAGAGGAAACCGGAACAGCGGGACTTTGGTATTATCATATTAATAGCGAGCTATTTTATAACCTTCCTGAACTCCACTGGTTGCCATATTTCTGATCTGGCGTACGATTTTCGCGATCTGAGAAACCCCTCTCCACTTTCCTCGCGCGTGGTCCAAATCCAACAACGACCTAGGGTGAACAAGGGGGTCTCATCCTTCCTGAAAGCAGCCGAACTCAGCGAGTTTATGAAACATGGCCGAACGTATTCCCTTCGCTTCGCGAGAGATCAACTGCGGAGTTCGCCCATCGAGACTCCCGCTGAAAAAGACAAAACAAATCTTAAAGATTTGATTAAAAATGACAAATACCACGAACACGAAAGCGTTTATTTCTGACCAAACGAGTACAGAATGTCCATCGAATCGACTACGACCGACGCAAAACAGCTCGCGGATCGCAAAAACATGAACGTAACGAGTTTGAGGGGCTTATCTAGGGCATTAGACATAAGATTAAACAAAATATGAAACATTAATATATCATTCTCTCCCAGGGTGCGACTAATATTTGCAAACGTTTGCGTGGTAAGGGGAAAACTTTAACGGTAAAAACAAGCTGAGTGATATTATATATACACATAATGAAACATAAGTTTACACTACACCAGCTTCGTGATATCAATACAATTGTGCAGGCGCAGGACATACCAGAAATGTCACTGCAGCCAGAACTATATTTTGAGACAGGTTATTGTTGGTTTATAGTCAATTATTGACCAAAAAATATTACATTTTATTACCTTGATGTCATTTATTGTAGTCCTCAAGAAATGTTATATAGTTATGCATTAATAACTTCAGTTACTCGTTGTAAATCGTGCTTGGTTGATGTTATTGTAGTTTTCTAATGTGCTGTAGTGAATCTTTTAAAATTCATAAGATCTTCAAAAGCGTGACGCGATTACGTCTTCAAAAGCCGTCAGGTCATTTTGGAACGCTCTATACAAATCAATCAAATTGTCCCCCGTCACAAGTAACTTGGCCTAAATTTCAAACTTCCCCAAACTGTCAAGTTTTTAACGTATATTCCTAGAACATTTTGTGTGCTACAGGTTGTTAAACTAAAAGTTCAATATATTCTAAGTTTGGATGCATTTCAGTCATTCGTCACTCCATTTTTAATATTATTAAACCTATACGAAAGCTTTCCTTGAAAGTGAAGCGACGTCCTCTTAAGTTTTGATGTGAAAAAGCTGTTTATATTGCCTTTGCATGATTAGGGATCCATCCCTCAGCGCTTGTCTGAAAACCGAAACACGTTTCGTGTGCTTCATCCGATCTCTCGACCGGCAGAACCCAGGAGATAAGAGCTATTTTCTTGCCAGACAAGTTCGGCTTTTGAATGACATGTGAATTTATGGGTGGACAAGCGATAATTCGCCACAGTATTTGCTAATTCATTGATCAAAATGCTAATCATGATCATTTGAAGTGGAACAATAGCAGCTTCCTCTCCCCGTTGATGAGCAAACAAAAACGTATTTAGCCAGCAATACAGGATATAATTGAGTGCAAACTGTCTTGGGGGGACGGGCTGCTATCATAATGAAATGAGACAGTCGTGCTAGCGGGGTCGCTATGACCAATGAACTGCGTCGAAAATTCCGAAATATTTTCAAAAAAAAGCGAAGAACCAGTACGATTTCAGGGCGTTCAGCGCTTTGCCTGGTCGAGATAAGATTGATTTTATTCATTCAGGCGATATTGTAGCGTTGTCCTTGTTACTCATTACAAGTACTTTAAGGAGGGGCTTACTCTACAAATGACTAATTCCATTGTGCGTTGTAGTGTTCGATGAGCGCGCGAGACAAAAAGCTCGGCCTGAGAAATTGATTAACGAGACTGGCTCGTTTACACCTGTAGTGCAAAATAGCCATAATTGTTTGTGCACATGCTATTCTGAGTGCGGGGCGAGAGCTCAGCACGAGGGCTCGTAGATTAAAACACAGGCACTCCGAGAAGGCCTGGCTTATACAACATTAACAACGCGAGAGGTCACATCTCGTCGCTAGTACCCTAACTATAAGCACAATTTCATTCGAGCCTCTTCAGCAATTTGGTGTGCGCTTCGTATCGATATCCGAGATGGCCTTTCCGATACCTCAGACGACCAGGGAATGTACTCAGTTCAATGTACACTCTCTGATTGGTGACTCAACGCTCAAGTACAAAACCAGCGAGAGATCGCAGGACTTTCAACAAAATCCCTCGACGCTTCCGCGACTGGATCGTCACGGGCATCATCAGACGAGCTCGACACAACAGAGTTACGCGGTTTTGGGAGCAGGCAGCGACGCAAACGACTCGTTGAACGTGGATCCCGATTCCGGCAAGAACAAAACCTCACAAAAGAAATCGAGACGTCGCCCTCCGTATTCCTACATCGCTTTGATAGCCATGTCGATCCAGCAATCCTCGGAAAAACGGCTGACCCTTGACGGAATCTGTAAGTTCATTCGGGATAAGTTCCCTTTCTATCGCGAAACCTATCCGGCCTGGAAAATTTGTATTCGGAATAATCTCTCCTTGAACGACTGCTTTGTTAAGACGGGAATCAAATCGGACGAGCCGCTGAAAGGGAACTACTGGACGCTCGACCCGGAGAGTTATAACATGTTCGAAAACGGCAGCTTCCTGCGAAGAAAAACTCGCTTCAAACGGCAGGAACGTGTACGAGAAGAGCATGCAAGCAAGTCATGTTTACGGGAAACGCCTGGGTATCCGGCAAGTCCACTGCTGTACAACGACTTGAACATGAGACTCAATAGTAACTTTGTTTTGCCGAGTTGTTCTGGCCTTAATTATATCGATACGCCAAAGATCTCGACCACAATGTCAAGTCCTTATCTCCCTTGGCCAAATCCTTACATATCTTCGCCGGCAAGAGACACGAGTCTACAATGGCCTTCGTCTTATTCCTCGTTTTTACCACCTTATTACAACCATTTGAACTCTTGTACGCCTTGTTCGTGCAATGTTTGCGATTCCTCAAAAAACCTCTATCTCAGACTCTCAAATTGACCTTCAAGATGCCTTACGAATTGAGTTCGATATACGTGTAAAATGCGAACTAATATGTACAGTTAAATTAAAGAATATCTAAGACTAAGTAAACATTTGGATTAAAAATCACTACCTTAATCTATTCAGTTTAAAATGCAACAAAGAACTTTAATTGCTATCTATAAAATAGTGGAAAGCAAAGGGCAATCCTCTGCGATAAGATCTGCTTTATCGACTGAAGGAAGCTAGGAACGGTTATACCTGACGTGTGTAATATTCATTAATCATTACACCGAGATATTTGCGGGAATTTCAACTGTTTGTAAATAGAGCGAAGATTAATGTTGACCTACGGTGTATATATATGAGAATATTTATTGTAAATAAAAGCAAATTTAAACCTGTCAAAGTGCTCTAAATGTTTGTTTTAGATCCAGAAACATTTTAATGAGGCAAATGAGCTAAAATAATGAAAGTTTTGGCAAGATGTTACCGGCTTGCATGTGAGAACAGAGGGTGGCTAGTCTATATTTTGGCCAAGCGTATGCAGCTGACATAAACTAAGTGATTTCGCGTAGCCTAAACAAAATAAAGTTTGTACTAATTGAACAGATATTTGCACGTTGGCCATCCATTGACCCTGACATTCAAACAATTTGACCGTATGTTTCGGATTAGATGGAAATAGTGCTGTGCACTTGGTGTTTTTCGTTTAAACATTTAGCATGATTTAGCAAGATGGCTTATACTTAACGGCGCAGCAAAATAAAACACTCTCTCGCGCACAGAAAGGAGATTTTTTTTTCCATTCTTTGGAAAAAAACGACACGATATATAGAACGATAAAGAAATTCTTTTTATCATAAACCTGAAGACTGTGGCTATACATATAGAATAGATAGCGAAATCAACTCAGTGTTCCGTCATAGAGTATTTCTAATGATATATCTCAAAATTTTGAATTCCGATTTTATTTCTTCCTCAACTTTGTAAAAGTATAGGACAGGTTCTGAAGGTACACTAAAATCAAATGCTTCTGACCAGAATCAAACGAAAGTGAACTGATCTCTCGATCCGGCGTTTCTATTAGTTCATTGTGTTTTAAGGCCGACTATAGCCGACCGGCGTTGTCAGTCAAAATCGTCGATGAAGACCAAATACATAGAGCTATTAAGTTGTATTAGTCAAAGTCTAATTGATGCTTGACGCGATCACCGTGTGATCAAATATCTAAACATAATTTTATAGTGCGGTAAACCATGTATAGTCTAGTCCAGTGTACGCTAGCCCGATCAAATGATTGCCGAATTCCTGGTCGGCGAGACAAATGTCACGATTCTTGAACTTCCCTAGTCATACGGCATTATATTTCGGTTATTTTGTATGCTCAGGTTCGTATTTTGATGACATTACTCGTTGATAAACTTTGCCTTTGGGCCAGTTCGGTGCTCGCTATATATATCCTAGCCAAAACCTAAACGTCAAAGCCAGTGAATTGATTCGAATCTGTGGTATTCACAATTGCGTATTCATTAGTAAAACAGAACCGCTTGTCACGTCAGCTTCATGCAACGCGCCGAGGAGATTTAGATGACGAAATTAGTGATATTTAATCCGTCTGGCAACAGAGCCATACTACTCCTTATACTAAGCTGTAGCCAGCGAAACGTAGGCAGGGTAAACTTGGTGAAATACGAAGAGGCATTGTACTTAAAATTTGCAACACTATGATACCACTGAACGCCAAGAATTGCATGGAAAAGTTGATAAAATACCGAATACCTTGTTTTAGAATTTGCGGTCGACGAAAACGATTGGCGCTATCGTCATCGATATTTAGGTTTCACGAAATATATTCTCGCGAATTGCTCTGGTAACAGATGCAAGCGTACTCGGCATATGTGATTCAAACTGGTGTTGTATTATACTCTAAAGGCTGCCTGTATAATCTCTCTTTAACGAAGCAAATGGCGCACAGCGACCGAAAATATAGTCCTCACATGCACAAGGATTCTTTGTAAAAACATCGCATGCAACTCAGACTTGTACACCAATTTGTGATCGTTTCTTGCATCAAAATATATACATGTTTCTGCCACCGCGGCTCTGAATGCGTCGAATATTACGAGAGCTTTGTGTATACTTCACTACTATAGAAAACACGCTTCGTAAACCTGCCGAATGGACAAAATGAAACTGGATAAAGTTGGTTTCAGGAGAGGTGGCGTGTACGAAAAGCAATGCCGAGAATCGTATACGCAATTTGTTAATGTATCGATCGATGTTTGCTTTGCAAAAGACTGTTAGTTTTTTAAATTAAGACGAGAGCAAAAAGCCACCTTCGCGATCTTTTGTCTCGCAATTCTATGGGCCATTTCCGTCGCATTCCGCCATGCTCCGAGTGCGTTTCCTGTGTCCTTTGTCGCGGCAATTCGTGCTCGTTTGAAGAATCTTGATGGGACTTGCGTAGATCGATGTCAGTGACTGATCATACGCGGTACTTGCTCTGTCAGAAACATAATGAAACTCACAGGACATTATCCCGCCTATTTTTCTTACTGCCCTCTGCATGAGCTATACAAAACAGCGTGCACAAGGCTTCTTTTGAGGCAGTTTTGATCATCAGTTTTGCGTGCAAAAAGTCACCGGGAAAGCATTTTTTTCATAGGGCAGTATGCTAGAACCCATAGTATTTTTGCATGTTCGGTATAAGACTTTATTATAGACAATTTTCATTTAAATCGATTTTATATACGGTGTTGCTTTATTTATTTTAAACACAATTACAGTCAAAATGTGTGCAAGACAAATCGTGTAAACCTCTTAAACCCTCAAAATAGAGTTCGTTCGATTTATATGAGTGCCGACGAGGGTTTGGAAATTCGTGTAGCTATCGCAAGGCTATGACAATTTATATATAGTAAGTCTAATTACTTAATTAAAAGTTGATGTGATCTGAAGTCTAACTGGACATCTTTTATATAGGGCTAATTCTAGTTGAAGTAACGTAAGTTTCTAAAATCACGCCCAAATTAAATGGTAAATGTAATTTACATTGCGGGCAAAAAGAAATACTATATACCTTGTATATTATACACACGATCTAAATTTATTAGACTACTATACAAAGCTAGCTATGTACGGATTCAAATTTGGAATCTTGTTTCTGTTGACAAGATAGTCATTAGTATGTGGTGCATTCACATCTGATGAATTCTAGAATTCGTAGACTTGCCAAATAAACAACTGATGAATTAGAGTTCATAGACTTGCAATGCATTTCTCATAACATCTTTTCAAAATAATGGCTTTAAATACAAAGTCTGTAAATATGGCTTACTCCTCAATAAAGGGTATTTGCCTAAAAGGGTTTTGCCCGTTCGAGGACGAGGACGCTGCTACTAAAATATAACTTTTTCACTTTTGTTCAGGACAGTATGGGGTACTGCTATACAGCAATTAGGAACACAAGCGTGGCCAAAACTAATGGCCACCTTGTACTAAAACTATAATAGTCCTTGGAAAATGTGCTATAACAACTTAAATAAACAAAAAAAAAACTTTTTTAAAGTTTTTTGGAACTGGTCCTTGGTAGGATCTTATTTAAAAGATCTTCATCGCTGCTCTTTATTAAGTTTATTTATTTTTAAACGTCAAAGCTACACGTACGTTTATAATGGAATATGATATTCCGTTTAACAGGTCAGCGCTTTTTGAATGAATTCATTGATCAAATTCAGTGTGGCTTATAGTAAAGCCAAAAGTATACAAAAAAAACGACGGCCTTAATATTAATATCCGAAGGTCGAGAATTATTTCTGCAAATGGCTTCACTCAAACTCGATGCCTATTTTTCTCTAATTTTCTTTTGCAATCTCATTGCGTGGTTTGAACCCATAGCAGAAAAATTGATCATCTGCACTTAATTCCTATAACAAGCCAAATATGACTTTGAGCTATTTGACTATGCTTGCGTCCAAAAAACCGTATGTTTTTTTTTGCAATCAATGTACCAGTTAATATAAGTTGTGTCTGTGTAGCAACGTTAACAAAGTGCAGAATATGAATTCAAACCAGTTTCTCTAATATTGGAATTTGGAATGGTTAAATTTAATCTTGAGATGCAACATGGGGCTTTGGCTGCAAGCCGAATAGCAGAAATTCAATTCAAAGTTGTACAACTTGCAAGTTGATCGTCTTAGATATAGCTTTTTGCTACAACGCTCTCCCCCGCCCAATTTTTCCGTTCTATTTTCAAACGCAGAACGGAGTTAATTGGCTTTTCATAATTAATGCAATTTTGTCTAAATTGGAAAAACAAACTTTCTCGCGAGATTCATAAGTTTTCATTTATTAATAATTAGCGAAATTGGCGCAGTGCCTAAGTCAAGGCCAAAAGTTAATTATGTTGTATGTTCATTATTTCATTGTTTTAACCGATTACATCTTGCCGTGGAATATTATCTGCCGGAGGTTTTATAAAAAAAAAACTAATAACTATAGATTGCATTATATAGCAACAATAATGGATGTGAACGCATCCAGTGCGTGGTTGTCTATACGAGCATGCACAGATCTCCACGATGAGGTCCGCGGTAGTTTACAAAATTGCAGAAACAATTCTTTGATACTCAAAGCAGTCATGATTGGATAGTACTGAGATGGATTTTTGATGGTCAAATATTTATTTTTGCACGATGTTATATACTTTGAGTTTCCCACTATAGGTGGAAATTTTCAATGAAACGAAATTCGCTCGATTTTCTTTTCAATTGGGAGAATTCGACCTCAGCGGATTCCCTTCGCCGGACACAACACGACAAAAATCTCCGCCTAGTGAAAAACCGCCCTTACACATTAAGTAATTTATAATACATGTTTTACAATTGAAATAAGTGCACATATCAAACTTAATTAATACAAATGCCTAATACCCATTTTGTGAGGCTCATATTTCACCGAATTAGCTGCGAAATGTCGGTAAATTTTGCGGTTTTTTGCTTCTTGCTCTTTGTGTGAACAAGTTGGAAAAAACTTCCCGAGATATATGAAAATTAGTCATATAAGCTTTATTTTGAATTATTTCGCGTGGTGAATAGACGTAATTACCGCTCGTCATTTTCGAGTTGAAATGAGACTGTGAAGCGATATTTTATTAGGACTTTGTACAGTGCGCGCGTCAATGGGTTGGGGGATTGAGCCATAGTTCGAAATACGCATGCTCTGCGCGGTAGTTACCACCAAATTTGAATAGCTCGAAAGGAAAGCTACATTTTGATACGAAATTCGTCGTGATTCGAGGCATTTTTGGCCTGTCAAAATGCGAGTCAATTTACTAAAGTTGGTATTTAGTTTGCTGTTGATATCCAGCATTGCCATAGATGTAGCTCAGGCTGGAAACTATGAATGATGCCCATGCACGAGACGTTGCCGGCCTTAGCATATCATGTTAGCATGTAAGTGTATAAAATTATGAATATTTTTAAATGACTTGAATATTTTTTATCAATTCACATCAAAATTCCCAATAAATCTTTGTTATTTCGGTTACGCGTGAGACTAAGCGGCAAGATTCCGCTGCTACTATAGCCTGCCTTTGTTGTGAATACGCACTAGATTTATGTCTTTGTCGACTTCTTGTACCTCAATGTCATATAACGCATTATCCTTCTTTTTTTTGGCTGGCTTTGGACCAGATATCGTAGTGGATTCAAAGCAAAACAATCTGGTGCTTGACGCACACGCGTCTTTCCGGCATATTGCGCGTACACAATTTGAGCTAAAGGGCCTGAACCCGAACTTCAGCAAATGTTCATTTACATATGGTGAAAGTTTGATATGTATATATACAGCATTGAGTGAAAACGTTTTTTTGACATAAGCACTCAGTCTGTACCATAGTTAACAATATTCAACACGAAAATTTAACGTCGTTCAAAGTTATTCGTGATGCAAGAAATTATCTCCAAGTTTCTTTCTTGCATCTTTCTTCCCATATTGAACATTGTAAAGTTTCTTTGTTTTACAAATTAAATTATTCGTATCGCTAAACAAATATGGTTTCGTATGCTCTTTTATTTATACACAACCCTCCTGTGTTCAATTGTCATAACCCATAGCTTGTCGGAAACTTGGCAAGCACGAGCTTTAAGAATTAGGTTCATAAATATAAATTATGAACATGCATCGTAGTAATTAAAGTTGGCATCGTCGCGCGAACCCAGAAACCTGTTTGCGATGTCTTATTTAAGATGTTTTCAACTGTGCTTGCATGCACGCTGTGCTTAAGGAGACTTTAATTCTGGGTTTTACCTAGTTCAGTGTAATCACGCATATATAGGCACATAAACATTGTTGGAAACTGTCATACTAAATTATTTTTCCTAAGCCTTGAAAAAGTATTAAAACAAAATTAGCAATTTTGCCGAAGCTTTTTCCGAAAGCCTTAAAAATCTCCACTGCAGAAATATATCCCCCTGTAGTTGATGAATCGCTTCAAAATCTTTAGCGATATATACTGGAAACTCAATTGGTATATTGAGACTCCAACGAAAACAGAGCGCCTTACGACATGCGCCTTAGCTATATATCTTCGATAGCCGTATGCATGCTAGCTATTGCGCTAGTACTCAAAGATTTATGCTATAAAAATAAGTTTGAATATCAATTTTTTGCGCAGAATATATTTCCTACCTTTTGAATTCAAAGGTAATCTAAAATGAATTAGTTTCACGCACTATAACGTTGATTGATCAAGGTATATTATTTCTGTTCAAAGCGAACTTAATATTACTTAGTGAACAACTTATGGCAAACAACAAGGGGTACATCTCAATCCAGGGGTGAAAGCTAAGAACATAATATAGTTTCGTTCAACGCGTATATGAAGGTGAACTCTAACTCATGCATGACCCATGCACGGCGCTTTTCACCAATTATGATGAGATTGGGCCTGTTTTAAATTTGTAACGGGAATATTTTGTTAAGCATGCGGTGAAACTATTTTCAGTGATAAGTACATGCATATAAACATAAATATGTTTAAACTCTGGTCCTCAAAACATCCTCAGTCGCGGGTAATCTGATGACTAGCTCTCAGTACTGAATTTCATTAGGACAATTATAGATAGTCCAACAACTTTTTCAGCAGAACCATGCTGGGGCTAATTGTATCAAGCCCGTTTAGCTTAAATGGTGGATAAGTTCAAAATAGAAAGCAAGTCTATTGCTTTATTCAAGAAGCAAACTAAATGTTTCTAACCTTAAGACAAAGCTAATGTTTACAACTACATATTCAGTGCATAATATTCAAGTAGACTCATTCAAGAGAGATGTAAGAGTGTTATTTAATTTTGACCTATCCACCGTTTAAGCTAAACGGGCTTGATACAACCGGCCCCAGAACTGTAATTGATATATAAAAATTCGTATATTTTGCTAACCAAAGAATCTTATTTAAATAGCACTAAATGTTCTGGATAGGCTTTACAGTTAAACATGCTGTCAACATAATGTTTTTGATTATTCGCTGTCAAAAATACTCATTAGCAAAGACACTGTCTATACTAGAAGGTTTTTCCAAGTGTCGAGCTGAGTTTTCCATTGTGTGGACAAGCAAAACCTACACGATCAATACAAATAATTACACACATTAATGTTTTATCCAATCAGTTATATTGCCTGGGGGAGGAACATTTGGATGAACGTAATGACACCTTATGAAAGAATGATGTGTAATTAGCTAATCCTGCAGCTTTGGATTGGGACGTCCTAATACGTTCTTCTTATAGTTTCAGCACAATGGCAAGCGTAAAGCAAAGAATATTGTTTTGTTGACTGTGGAGATTAATCTATAATTTGGGGGCGTTTCGTCCAAAATGCATGTTTTATTATCGGGATAGATATTGTTGAAAACAATTAGAGGCTGTTTTATAGAAGTTGTCTTTTCGTGTGCAGCGAGTGGGACAAAACTTTCGACAAGTGTCTCAACTTTCTCATCAATTTCTGATTAAATTGTAGATCTATTTGCTTAAAAATTGCAGAGTTATGACGAGATTAAAATTACCAGACCTTCTTTATCTAGGTTATATTGAATTTAATGATATTATATTTATCCAGTATTAATCCTTATATATTAGGCAGTATGAAAGAGCAGTTGTTTAGCTTCCCATACCGCAATGATACCTTTCTTCAGGTCATAACAGCAAGGAATGATCAAATATTTTAAAAATGAAAATTATTGATCGAAATTAAACTTGCCCGATTGAAGGCAGAACCGAAGCAATTTTTATTCTATTCAGTTCAAATGATAATGTAAACGATAAAAATTTCCAGTGTAATTAAATGGAAAGATTCTGACTATTTCATGGCGCTAAAAGCCGGGTTTCCTCTTTTCCTACATTTAGAATTCCTTCCTATAAAGACCATTACGCAGTCATCTGATAAAAAAATTTCCTGGGCTCATTATGAAGGAGGAGCATTCTGCATGGGTACAATTTATTCGTCTATTTTGTACCGGACGAAAAATCGTAAATGGGTACTAATCTCTCTGGCAATCACTCTATTGGTAATGGAAATGATGAATACCATTGATACTGTTAACAGTGAGTACACTCCGAAATTGAGCTCTTTTGCGCAAAAGGACTTCCTCGGCGATTTGCATATATAGCAGTACATTGACAATGTGTATATAGCAGTACATTGACAATGTGTATATAGCAGTACATTGACAATGTGCATATATAGCAGTACAATTTCCACAATGTGGAAATGCTTTGACGAATGCAAGTCGGGAATAGTGAACATTGACTATTGCATGTTTCCATTCCAGAGGTGTTCTATTAAACGTATTCAAACGTTTTTTGATGCCAATACAAAACTATTCTCTCAGTATCTTGATTCGTGAAGTTAAATAGTTCGGCCCACGTATGCTCTGCGCCACACAACATCGTAGACATAACATATTCCAGCGCACAGTTAAGCAATTCTCTCTCACCAGGCCTCCGGTGCGTTAAAATGCGCGGTATTTCCTGTCCTTCACAGCGGCAAGTTCTAAAACATGTGGTTTGTGCACCCTGTGCCTGGCGGGACTCATTCAATACGAGGTCTCAATAATCGTATACGTTCATCAAAAGTATAGCAAAATATATAGAAGACACAATGCTTATTGCGCAAGATTGCAGTTATAAGTATAAGGGTGTTTGTTTGAGTGTGATAATCAGAACTCATGTTGCCGTTGCTGCGAACGTTTTGGGACAGAATTGAATGGTATACCTGTATGTTTTGCTATGTTCTTAAGAGCCTTCCTCGTGAAGCAATCTGCGCAATATAGCTAGTCCAAACAATTTGCTGGTTTAATTCATTTGTGTATGTAAAGTCAATGACAGTATTCCACCCAATTACCGGCGTTTTGCCTTTATGAGACGTAGTTGTAAATTAAAAATGCCTTGCCTTAATTAAGGATTTCACAAACTTGAGTAATGTTATATTTTTTGAAAGAACCTGAGCCTTCACAACTAATTTGACAGCATTCATTGCCCTAGGGTTAACCGATTTCGAGAAAGTTGTGTACAGTACTGTCCAGAAATAACCTAATACTGCGGTTCGGTTGCGGTTCGGTTAACCGCAGTTTTTGTTAGGTTAATTCTGGACATTACTGTAGTTACCATCAATTTAGAGCGCAGCTACGAGGAAAGAATGTACGTAGAAAATATAACGGATATTTGAAAACGTCAGCGACTAGAGCAATCCATCAACACGTATGGCATGTTGAAGCCGCTGAGAGTTTTGGAGAATGTTGCAAGGAGAGCCGATGAGATATTATAGTGAAACACTCCTGCTATTACAACTCCTGCTATTTTGTTTATCAATTTTTCAGCCGATATCAGCAACTTTACCAGTAATTTCCCGCGGTTATAGGCTCAAGCGGGCAAGTTAACCTCACCGGTGGACCCTCTTCAGTTTATTATGCTTATGCAGGATCATTATAACTATGATCGTCACTAACGCCAAAACACGTACTTTGAGCTCGCAAAACATACATTGCATTCGTAAGAATACTGGTATGCACTTTTTTCCGTGCAATAAGTTTTCTAAAGATGCGAGTTTTGTGTCCAGAACAGCGCAAATACAACCACTTCATCTCGTTAAAAATTCCAGAGCTTCCGTGTCTTATGGCGAACCACAGGCCACAAATCCAATTTTTAATTAAAACTTTATTATTTGTTTGTTTTCATATCACTATTTTTAAATATACCTATCAGTGCTTGCAACACTTTCTTTAATACGCAAGATACCCCAATATATTTTGCTATGAAGTCTGTAAACCAAGCAAGGATAGCCTGGATAGTTTGTTTGCAATTATCTTGTCTAATTGTGTCTGTAGTGTAGGAATGGCCAATTGGGAAGTGAGAACAATATGATTGTATCATAACAATAGAAAAGCTTGATAAGCCAAAAGGATACTGCATTGGAACTACAGTCTACATCATGCCTTGTGCTATGAATGCTCGCCTTCTACGTAATAGTAAGGCAAAACTGAGCAATATACTGGACAAAATTTCATCGAAAATTGTTAGAAAGAGTCCAAAAGAGCATGTGTAAACCACTCCTGCTCCTAAGATAAGCAAATTGGTACGATTTTGATAGCATAACCTAAAATACTTCTCCTGTC
The DNA here is from genome assembly GCF_004324835.1 of Dendronephthya gigantea. Taxonomy (NCBI): domain Eukaryota; kingdom Metazoa; phylum Cnidaria; class Anthozoa; order Malacalcyonacea; family Nephtheidae; genus Dendronephthya; species Dendronephthya gigantea. Next base: position 1,352,069 of record NW_021163033.1, on the reverse strand, counting down.
ATTTCAAATAAAACAAAATTATAGTTTCTCCTTGGGCATGCATCAACTGTTTATTGTAAAACTTCGCAGCTGCACGCTATCGTAATTCGGCATTGACTCTGTCTGGTAATCAACTTAATTGCATGTTTCACGTTAATTCTGTTTTATTATGTTTAATTAAACACTTTTACCGGGGTATTTTCTGTTTGTTTTTCACCTGCATGTCTGTCTGGGTTTGTTTCCATATTAGGAAAAGGTTACAACTTAAGATTATATGGCGTAGAATAGCTCTAGATTTAAACGAACCATGCAAAGTACTTGCAAATAAGAAAATCGTTAAATCTCTGCATGAATCATTAAACTGTCGAAAATTCACAAATCTGAACTATATGCTCACTCACAGCCACCAGTTTCTTTGTCGAATACGTTTCACAATAGTCTATACAGGTACTTCAACTCGGTTTGATCTAAAGTGTACTTCATCAAGGGTAGTCTAATATTAACGGCTCCATATATGAATTTAAATAACTTTAGGATTAAGTGAAGAAGTAATTCAGTCAAAACAAATAGTCACGCAAAAGATAAAATGTGCTTGTCAGTAATCTCCTATTGCCGGCCAACAAAGTATAGCGCGGACACAGATGATGCGAGCTCGACTATTATGAATCTGACTGGGTCTGTCATCAGCTCGATGCTACTTTGTATTTTATTGAGTACAACCACTAAACGGCTCGATGGGTTCCCATGAACAGACAAACAACAGAAACACATCATACTACCTGCCAGAGAAAGGTCGAAACGTCGAGAATTTGATGAATAATTTGTCTATTTGTTACTCGAAGATGCTCGACTGTTTCCAAACATAAATCAGTATATTTTTACCATGGCATACAAACATGCAACAATCCTCTGTTTTGGTGCAGTTAATGAACTGTTGGGGTCACATTTCAAAAAGATACGATTCGTAGGAACGGAAATTACACCGTACTTTCGACCTAAAAATAGTACGTCTGCATGATTTGTTCAGTAATATTGCAACTCATTCTTGTCTACGAGACCCCTTCAAGTTTCTTTAGTTGTCCCTGCGAATACAATTTCCTGCTTATTATTTCACAACGGAAATCTGAGCCCGCTGTGCTTGGGCCGCATGCGGTTACCATGTGGCGAACACACTGTGCCTTTTATTGCTTGCAATTAGTACCATGGTGCTTCGCGGCAGGAGCGATGTTTGGAATATAGTGCGAACTTACTGTTAGTGATCGCTATCGTTAATACAATAATCCTACTGTTTCATGCCTTTAAACACTGATGACCAAAACACTTTTGTAAAAAGCAAAACTTATCTTAATCCGGATATATTTAACCTTACGTATAAGACACAGTGCTTCCAATGGTGCCATAGCACGTTTTAAGCAAAATTTCATGGATTGCATCATTTAGTGTCATAGCCGTGATGACTAAAATCACCTTTAGATTTGCTGTTCATGTGGCTGTTGGCTTAGAATTAGGTTTTTATCCCTTTCTTAACCGTTGTTAGAAACTGGAATATACCTGAAAGCATGTGAATGCATCTGCATGAATTGTTGGCATGAATACAAAAAATTGTAAACAAAGTTTCAAAGTGAAATACAATCCGACGTTCTGTCAACTACTGCATGCAGGCAAAGTAAAATATTCCAGCTGTATGACAACTAGCTTTCATCTTCAAGAGGGCGTAAAGTGTATCTGTCGCTGCATTTTTAGGACAAAAACGTCGTCAAAATGAAAGAGTTCAAACACCAAAAATTAAATACGGCGACCATGAAAAACGGCCGGTATACTCGACCATGGAAAACGACATACTCCGTATTCTGGCAACCATGGTCCAAATATTATACTAATAGTGAATGTTTTCATTCGTGCAATGGTAAGAATATTCTCATTTCGGTATGTTAGTAAGAAGATAGGATTTCGGTTGAAAATTGGTATTCACATTGCTCAGTCACCTCACCCGTATCTATATTTATTGCATATACAATATAATTTCAATTTTTGCTAGACACCGTTCTCTTCATTCCGAATTCAGCATGCAATTATCAACATCTAACACTCGACACTCATCTTCTTTGATGCTTTTGACCCTGTTTGGCAAGGACACTATGCACTCGTGTCTCGGGCTCTTGTTGTTAAAAAACAGTCGGGTTTTCCTAAACAATGTTTTTTATTCAGAATAAAAATTTCATTACCCAGTCATATTGCTTGTAATTTGCATTTTGTCACAAAATTTACTTTTCTAATTTTTGCATCTCCTCAGCCATGGGCTTTACGTTCTTGAACGCCGTTTTCTCACTGGTGGAATACATCTGGCATTTCTTAATATTATGACAATCATGCCGTCAGTATCGTTCCATCTTGTCTTCTGTGCAAGCAGACGTGACCATGAAATCATCAATTGAAGATATGGCCTACTGTTTGCAGGCTATCTTTTGTTCTGCCTTTCAAGAGAAACTTTAGTTTAATGATCAAAACAAATCACTCTACGAAAGTCACCGCCGAAATGTAAATTCTTCAACGAAACGACGATGTATGATGCCCTTATATACTTTTATGTTTCAGTCATTCTATTTGGAATTCTCGGTAACACTCTGGTTATCGTCTCAATATCACGACAAAAGAAGCTGAAGAAGAACAACTACTACTTTCTTGTTTTACATCTTGCGATCTGCGATGTGGGATACTTGGTTGTGAGATTCGTTGACGTCTTTGAAAGGAAATTTGTCGAGCTTTTCGAATATTCCGTTCTGTACTGCATTTTCTTTAATGTAGGAATCATTTTCTATATCGCAGGAGTCTACATGATGTTGGTCATTGCAGTTCTTCGTTATCGTGCTACTGTTCATCCCTTGAAACCTACCATCAGCCCAAGGGGACTGAAAATTGTTTGTGGTTTGGGCTACATTCTTGGCTTAGCACTCTATGGAATTGAAATTGCGGATTGTATCATACAGTGGACAAATGAAACCATATCAATATTCCGTAATGGTTACCAGGCAGGATGCCTTTATTTGTTCCCAACAGTCTTTATGGCCGTGGTTTATTATAAAATTGGTCGAGCTCTCATGAATCAAAACAAACACATGAAACGTGTGTGTTCAAACGCTGTAAGAAGCAGATATGTTCAAAATCGACGAACTTTTCTGGTTTGTCTCGGGACCGTTCTTTGTCACGGAGTGGGTGCCCTTCCTCTTGCTTTATGGTTCACATTACTTGCCGTTGAAAAACATTCCGTAATGATGAAATACCTACAGATTTTTCAAATTTTTATGGTTTTGCGGGTTACTGGAACAAATTCAGTAAATCCTCTCATTTATGGAATATTGGACAAAAAGTTACTCGCCTTCTGGAAACTTTTCCTGAAGAAAAAACATGAGACCACAAGAAGATGAGACAGTTGCTGTGCTTAGGGTGTGTTTGACAATTGTAAGTCCCCTTGAGACGGGAAGACAATCTCGAGCACTTATAGTTTGTCTATAGTACATTTTGAAGCATATGTAAACTCAAATAGGCAACTGCAGCACTTGAATTCAAAGTACCAAAAGAATAATTGAATAGCCCTAGCTTAAATGTGTATTATTGTGCTATACCCATGACTAGTACTTAAAGTAATTTCTGAATTTAATTCATAGATTATTCGTAACATATTATATAGCTAGCTACTTTATTCAATTACGTTAATAATTAATATTTAACGTTTATTTTAACTTAAATTGTTTTACAATAGTTTATGCGTATGCTTTTGCTGTTCCTAATTTCCTAGTCCAATGTATGTAAATATATCAATAATTTCTTTGCTAAGTAAGTGGCATGCATGCAGTTTTTGTTTTTCACTTTAGAGCTGAAATGCCCTCATAAAACGTTGCCAAATAAAATATGTTGATGTTTAGTTTCATGAACGGACTTTGGGTGGTTGGATTTGGGAATGAAAGCTAGAGTTGGAACGGGAGGTAGGATCAAGCTTGCAGCGGGTAAGATTTATAAAGACAGTAAAAAAGTGCTGAGGAAACTATTCTTCATAATTTTATTTATCCGACAGTGGTCGAATTCTATTCCTGTAGCATTTTAGGGACCCCAGTAATCTCGTTAAATTTTCAGATAACAAATATATACTCATTTCACTTCTTTTAATGCAGGTGCATGCATCACAAGACCGTTGATATTAGCCAAGGTCTTTTCCATAGTTTAATAATAACACAAGAACCGCATGGTGCACGGCGAAGAATACTTGAATATATATTATATAAGTTACTTGAAGTTTCATTTCAGTAGAAACTCTTTGTTGCTTTCCATCCTTCATCACTGAAAAAACATTTAAAATTTTCCTTACGTGTATACGTGCGTATAACAAACGCATAAGTGGAAAGCAGCCTTTACGATGTTTTACCCAGAGTATTTGCATAAAATTATTTCATACGTGTACTCGGTTCCTAGAGGGAACGTAACGATCGTCGCGTTCATTTTTCAATTGCATCTATCACCAACAAGAAATACTTCAAGCGCAGGAAAAAGGATGGATGAGGCAGGTGATGCTTACACATATTCTACTATTTCTGTGGACATATTCGGAATTCTTGGGAACATTATTGTTATTATTTCTGTATTGAGAAAAAAAACTTGAACAACAACTATTACTTTCTTGTTTTACACCTTCCGATCTGTGACTTTATATGGCTTGTGTTTATAATTATCTTCGACTTCTTTCATTCTATTCCTCTTGATGAACAATCGTGGTTCCTTAATACCAATTCTGTGTATTGTTTTTTTTAGTATTCCTTACGTCTTTCAAGTGGCAGGAGTTTACATGATGATAATCATTGCAGTTCTTCGTTATCGCGCTGCTGTTCATCCCTTCAAACCAGACATCAGCAGAAGAAAACTGTTTGTGGTTTGGGCTACATGCTTGGCCTGATCGCAGGCTACGCTGCAATTGCACCCGAATGTTTACTTTTGGATTCGCAGGACGACAATGTCACGCTTGCTTACACTGAGATATTTATAAATGGTTACATAATGTTTTGCTTCTACTTTCTTCCAACTCTATTCATGGCCATAGTCTATTACAAAATACATCAAGGTCTTGGGAAACAAAGCAAGTCGATGAAGCTGATATGTTCACAAACGATGAAAAGCACGCATAATCGTAATCGTCGAATTTTTCTTGCTTGTCTCATTTCTGTTCTTTGTTACGGGCTGGGAAATATTCCTATGTCAGTGTGGATGACATGGTCATTGGTTTCTTTCGCTAACACAGGGCAAACTCCGAAAGATTATTCGAATTATTTGTGGATTTACAGATTTGGAAGTGTGTTGAGAACTGCTTGTTCCTGTTCAGTGAATCCAGTCATTTACGGAATGTTGGACAAGAAGCTACTTAAATTTTTAAGAGCTTGTCTTAAAAGGCGACAAAAAGCCACAAGAAAACGAGGCAGTGGTTGTATGACTTGCCTTTTGTTTTCACTTTACATTGTTAATTTCAAGCAGCTGATCAGAAACATATTGTTGTAGCAAATCAATTTACAGTTGTTTCCGGTCGACCTTTCAAACAACGATAGTGTTAATCCACGTGTTGGGCGTTGTGGACGTGACTTCCATAGATATGAATCGACATTTCCAAATAGCATTGACGCATAATTGAGTTTTTGAAGGCGCACAAAAGCCCTAGACTTCGTGCCCTCTATTTCTGTCTAGTATATATAGTTGTGTACTGACTTAATAAATAAATAAATAAGAAAAGTTTACATTTTTTACTTTTTTTCTGCCAATTGTTATATATACTAGCTTTTCTTTTCACAAAGGGCAAAAAATTACTTAAAAATCCAAATTTACTCTTTAATAGTGAAACTACATAGAATGTACGGAGTTGTTCGAAATATTGGTCGGGGATAGGTTTTGCTTCTTGCGAATTCAAATTTCTGGAGGAGTTTAAATCAATAGACAAATATCTTTTCACTTTAGCAAATGATCGATCAACCACATGAACGATTAAGCAATTTTATGCAGATGTTTGATGACTTCAAGTGGTGATACGTACTTTTCAACGTTAATTCTTCTTCATCTTTAGTTAGAGGAGCGTTATTTCAATAAGTGCGACGAGAAAATGCAAAAAAAATCGATCAATATGATATCTCAAAATCTTGAAAATGCCTTATTGTCTGGCTAATCTAATATTCATGAATTGAATTGAACTGTCTGTTTTGAACTGTCTGTTTTGAACTGTCTGTTTTGAACTGTCTGTTTTGAACTGTCTGTTTTGAACTTTCTCACAAGCTTTTTTGGTAAATATCTTTTTTGATATATATGATCATGTGTATCTTAGAAACCAAGAGAAAAAAAGGAAAAGCTGCAGCAAGTGAAGTTCTTTTATTATCGGAAACTATATTCACAACTAATATTTGTTCTCGCGTTGCAAGGACACGAAAAATATATCGACCCTTAGCATACGATGTCAACTGAAAAATTTATTAATTGTCTTTGTCCGCTCCTCAATCGTAGTTGACTCAAAAATACTGGAACCTGGTTGGCCAATCGTATTACTTACTATAGTTGTTTAGAACTTAGTAAAATATTGTTAAACAATTTAATTATATCTGCAAGAGCCGACCCGGCTCCATATGTCTCTGCATGTATATCTCATGAACTAAAGGTTTATATATAAGTTGTCAACTAATTTTATATCAGTCATCTCCTAATCGATCGTCGTTACGAATGTTCCTGCCGGATGTATCATTGCTTTTAAGGTTCAATTTGTGTGATATTTTTATATATCTTCGTTTTTGCGAACCCGATCAGTCTCTGCTTACATGCAAGATACCATCGTTTGATCATTCGTCTTATATATCATCAGCAAAGGAAGAAATCTTCACAAAGCAAGGATGGAGAATATAGCATTTGATGCGTACAGATACGTCGCTATTTTGGTTCTCATTTTCGGAATTCTCGGGAATATTTTAGTAATCATCTCCGTATTGCGAAACAAATTGCTGAGAAGCAACTACTACTTTCTTGTTCTACATCTAGCGATTTGTGATCTGGCATGGCTTGTCATAAACTTATCTTATTTTGTTCATCATCATTATCTGCAATGGTTCTCCTACAATCCTATGATTTGTATGTTTTCTCATCTTGCCTACTTCTTTCAAGTAGCAGGAATATACATAATGATGGCCATTTCAGTTCTTCGTTATCGTGCAACTGTTCATCTTTTTAAACCAGACATCAGCAGAAGGAAATTGAAAATTGTTTGTGGTTTGGGCTACATACTTGGCCTGATCGCAGGCTACGGGGCAATGACACCCAAATGTTTACTTTTGGATCCGCGGGAATTTGCCGCGCTTGCTGAGGTACTTTCCTATGGTTACATAATGTCTTTCTTTTACTTTTTCCCAACCCTATTCATGGCCATAGTCTACTACAAAATACATCGAGCACTTGTAAAACAAAACAAGGAAATGAAGATTGTGTGTTCAAATGCAATAAAAACCGGCATATTCGTAATCAACGAACCTTTCTTGTTTGTCTCAGCACTGTTCTATGTTACGGACTTGGAAATATTCCTACGTCGGTGTGGTTTTCATGGATGATAGCATTGTTCGTCACCACTGGGCAAGTTTGGCATCATAACATGTCGCCATATTTGTGGATTTACTACTTTGGAGGCATAATAAGAACAGCAGGTTCATGTTCGGTGAATCCTCTTATATATGGAATATTGGACAAAAGGTTGCTCAATTTGTTGGGAAATTGCTTCAAAAACAAACGAAAAACATTAGATAATGAAACATGTGCTGTATAGAATTGCATTTCATGGATCTACTTATTTAAAATGTCAAAGCGACACTTAATGTCTTAATATGTTTGCTTATTTGTCAAACCACTGAATATAGACTACTTGTTCTGAATAATCACTATCCACTTATCCGTTAAAGAAATTGGTTATCTTTCTTTCTGTTTAAATTATTAATTCATGGCTTTCGACTCACTGAAAGGACGCCCAATGATACCTTGTAAGTTACGCCCTTTCTCCCAAATTCACTTTTACCTACGTCACTAATCCTTGACCAATCGGGATCGCCTGTTGACTATAATTAGGCAATTATATGCAAATGGTTTAATTATTTTAAGTGACAAACAAGGTTTATCAACAGTTTCACCGCACGCAACGATAGTTAAAATTTTTATCTTCGTTCTTTTAATAACTGCAACAAAAAATGTAAATTAATTATAGATAGCTAACATATAACATCTTTAAATATTGCAACTGTCTAATGATCTGGCTAATCTAATATTCTGGAGCGCGTTGTATGAAAGCCGGATAGTGATTTTTTTCAATCGCTTTAAAATCGCCTGTTGTTGAGTATGTCTTTGTTAAATCTTATAGTCTTTAACAATTGTTGGTTCCAAAGCTGAAGCTTTATTGTTCTTCAAGCATGATGAACGGTTGTAAAAAGCGCTATCCGCGGCTTTCATACCTCCGAACCCTGACTTATAGCAAATAAATAAAGTTTACGTAAATTGACATTTTTTCCGTTTAAAGTGGAAGTCAAGTCCGTTCTGCGCATAGGTTCTGCTCATAACAAGTGTGGGCCTTCATATGTGAAAATTACCTAAATTTCGCATGTTTCTTATTTTTTCTTAACATAAACTCTAGTTCATATTAACTTAGAAGCGTAACGAACCTAAATAGTGTTAGATATTCAGACAGCACATCGTATTTTAAAAAATAGTGAAGTTCAAAATGTAAAGAAACCGTTTGTTTACATACGGACTTGACTTCCACTTTAAGTATACGTATTATATTTTTCGAAAACAAGGAAGTCCCTAAGCCAGCATCAGCGTCCGGTTGTACAAAAGCTAAAGTTATAGCGCTATCCACCGAATAGAACTTTTTGAATGGCTTTGAAATTGTTCGTTGTTCGGTAAAATCTCAATAAAATATTAGAATCTTTAAACTCGGCAATCTTTTTTTTTCGAGCATTTTTTAGAATGGTTGGAAAAGCACTACTATCTGATTGACAGTGCAATCTTTTTTTTCGAGCATTTTTTAGAACGGTTGGAAAAGCACTATTATCTGATGGACAGTGCTCTCTAGCCTTTCTACAACCGCTCGAGAGCAGCTGATAAACATTATGACGTTAAAGGGTTTATAAACAACCTGTTTCGTACTGTTCAGCATGGATAGAGCATGCATTATATTCTAAGAGGCTTTTCTCGTATTCCTGATCTTTAATTCAACTGAGCAGATTAGATCCGGATCCTTTAAAGAACAACGGGCATGGATGAAGCTGAGTACAATGGCTACAAATATTCTTCTATTTCAGTTGTTGCATTTGGAATCCTCGGTAACACTTTGGTCATCATCTCCATCTTGAGACAAAAGAAATTGCTGAAGAACAATTACTACTTCCTCGTTTTGCACCTTGCTGTCTGTGATCTTGTATATTTGGTTGTAAAATTTCTCAATATCCTCAACAACTATTTTGTTATGCTTTTTGACCGATCTGTCATATACTGTGTTGTCTCAAGAATGAGGTTCGCTTTCCTTGACGCAGGAATATACATGATGTTGATAATTTCACTACTTCGTTATCACTCCACAGTACATCCCCTAAGTCCTGCCTTCAGTCGACCGAAAATGCAATTGGTTTCCGGTTTGGGGTACATTTTTGGCTTGATTTCAGGCTATGGAGCATGTCTGCCACGATGTCTTCTCAAGGGAAGGGAAATAAAAGCTGTTTACACCAACGTTTATTTCATTTATGTTGTCGTATGTTTCTTCATCGTCCCAACAGCCGTGCTGGCTGTAGTTTATTATAAAATCGGTCGAGCACTCGTTAAACAAAACAAACGCATAAAAAGTGCAAGTCAGTCAAGTGAAGCGAATCGCAGGTATGTTGGAAATCGACGAAATTTTTTTGTTTGTCTCGGAACCGTTCTTTGTTATGGATTTGGTACTTTGCCAAACTGTATCTGGTTCATTTGGTGGATTGCGTCCGGTCAGAATCTAGCAATGAAATACGATTGGATTAAATATTTTGGTTCTGTTCTGCGAGTTGCTGGATCTAATTCAGTGAATCCTCTCATATATGGAATACTGGATAAAAAATTGGTCAAATTTTGGAAACGTCGCCCGAGAGGAGAGCAAGTGCCGCAAGAAATATGACACATGTCTCCTGCATTGGTTCAACTCGAGTAGTTTAGATGGATATACATAATCTATCAGTTTGCTGCAAGATTAGTTGAACTTCCAATAGGTTTTTGACAACAACCATGCTTCTATGTTTTGGAAGCAGGTAGAATTAGGTGTTGGCATTGGAACTTCGAAAATTTTGAAATATTGTAATCTTGAATGTAAACATTAAAACTTAAAATTCTTCAGAAGAAATACAAACAAAAAGATGTAAAAGGCGTCACATGTACAGTAAAAAAGCTGTACATTTCATTAGGTCTTCTCTGGATGAAAATGGACAATAACTTCTGAGTATTTTGCACAACACAAGACAACGGTAAACAATTACATCGTCGAATGCTTGAATTTAACAGGTGTTACCGTTGTGTTTAATGCAGTAAAAATAGCCATCAGCGTATTCGAAAAAATTTGTTCGATAACCGTTATCAAATATGAATTCTGATGAAAACAGCATGATGATGCAGCATTTTAATGCAGCAAAAACAGCATTTTCATTCTGACGATGATATGATATGCGCATGCTGCAAGTTCTCTTTGCGGTTCATAAAATAAATTAAATAAATACTCCTCCTTGTTCCGGAAACATGCCGGATCCACCTTTACGCAATGCTTTTAATGAGAATATTTGCATAAAATTATTTCATACATGTACTCAGTTCCTGAAGGGAACGTAACGATCATACGCGTTCATTTGTTAATTGCATCTATCACCAACGAGAAATACATCAAGCGCAGGAAAAAGGATGGATGAGGCAGGTGATGCTTACACATATTCACACATACAAACCCAGATGATTACATAACCTCCTGGCGGAGGTAATTATGTATGCATATTTATATACAGTACTATATATAATATATAATATATAATATATAATATATAATATATAATATATAATATATAATATATAATATATAATATATAATATATAATATATAATATATAATATAATATAATAATAAATAATATATATATATATAATATATAATATATAATATATAATATATATATATATAATATATAATATATAATATATAATATATATATAATATAATATTATTAATATATTAATATATAATATATATAATATATATTATAATAATATATATATAATATAATTAATATTAATATAATAATATATAATATATAATATATAATATATATAGTATATAAACATGCATACATAATTTTTTGCAAAGAAGCATGCTTTCTGGGCTGCCTTTGGTCAAACGCATGCAAATTCGATATTTTCTCGATCACATTTGCTCGATTTCACCTATTATGCACAGCCAACGTATTCAAAAATATTGTTTGATAACCGTTGTCAAATATCGACTGCATATCATCTTCACGATAAAAACTGCATTTTCGCATTTCCGACATGCGCATGCTGTAAGTTCTCATTTGCACGTGGTTTATACAGCTAGGCGGCTATATTTATGTAAATATGTAGACTGAATACTTTAAAACGTTAGAGTATTAGTCAAGACATGGCATGTCTCTTCAAAACACACCGCATGACATGTCTCTTCGAAACCTCCTGTTCCTAGCTTTGTCGGAATTATCCTATTATTCATAGATTAGATTCTCTTCCGAGTTTAGACTGAGTACTTTAAAACGTTAGAGTACTAGACAAGACATGGCATGTCTCTTCAAATATATAAATGACATGTCTCTTCAAAACCTCCTGTTCCTAGCTTTGTCAGAATTATCGTATTATTCATAGTTTAGATTCTCTTCCGAGTTTCTAATTCTTTTATGGAAAAACCCTCCGCACTTTTAAAGAAACAAAAGCGTAGGATATATTTCTATAAAACGAGTTGTGTTGTATAGAGTCATAAGAATTCGACTATCCTGATTGGATGTGTTTATTCACAAATTTGTTTTTAGGGACCGGTCATTATTTATACCCAGGGTTGGGGCCGAAGAGAAATTATTTTAACTGCCAAAAATTCACCTACCCAACCCAACTTGAACCAAAAATTTGGATACCCCACTATTTTTAACTTTAAAAAATTTTTACCCAACCCTGGCAGAAATGCTGGCCCAAGTGATTTTTCTTCACAACATTAAAAAACATGGCGGCCAGTGAAAACGAATTTGAAGCCTTTCTCCAATCGATAAATTTGGCTGTGGAACATCTTGAAAGATTTAAGCCGACTGGCTTTGACGACATTGATTTGATTAAGTCATTGGAGCCGGGGGAATTGCAGAATATGTTTGATATGGTGGGATTAGCAGCGAAACCGGGCATGTGTTAAAGTTTAAGAAGGCTATTGCTCAACTCACTGCATTGACACCACAAAGAACTGGCAATGTTGACCAAAGTTCTGTGCCTCAGAAGACAGTTCAAAAAAGTAAGTTTTTAAAAATGCATATTATTAAATTAATACACTATGAGGACTATTTGTTTTGGGACAATCATGGAAAAGTATTTTTAAATCGAAAAAGGCTCTCCATTTTCATACATGAATACTTAAATATATTATTGATCATTTCAACTTTCAACGTACATGTCCACATATAAACTAGTATATTTGAAATACAGTAACGACTGTATATTAAGCTTTAATATTGTTTAAATACGTTTTCCAATACCAGAAAGATATGAATAAAACATCTCCATATTTTTTTCAAGAGAAGGCCCCTGCCTCTTGACTGAAGACCTTTGCTCATGTGTGTGAGAAGTGAGACATTTACAATAGCTGATATAAAGGAATATTCAAAACACCTTTGCCAAATATTTAATATAATATATTTTCTTTCTTTTAATAATAGCGATTGCATTTGTTGGTGGGAAATTTGTCTTGGGCGAGAATGCTATAATTATGGATAAAGAGCCCTGGCAAAAGTTTACTATACCAAATGTAAAATCCAAGAGACTGATTTATCACAACCAGCTGACCAAGGAGATTTACCTCTCAGCATACACATCTAAGCAATCAGGTTTCCAGGCATATCTGAATGGTCAACGTCAATTCAGGTGGAATATGAAATGCAGCATTGAGAAACTTGCTGATATTATTTCCAGTTACAAATCTGGTTTAATCCCAAAAGAAAATATCGATTGTGATCGTTACAGAGAGTTCCCTGCAGATGTCAAGATGGAGGATGTGAAAAAGAGTCAAAGAGCAATTCTGCATATCAACAATACATTGTGTGAAATGAGAAAGGAAAAAGACAAACTTTTGAATAGAAAAAAGAACTGTATGGAAGATATGGAAGCCAAGAAATGGGCTAGCAATGAAATTGCTTTTGTTCTACCAACAATACGACAGATAGAGGAGTTGATAAATGAAACTGAGAAAATTGCTAATGATGTGGAACATGTTAGTAATCAATTTATGAAAAGATTTGATTCAAGCACTGTTCGTGAGAGTGAGGAGAAACGTAAACTTAACAGAGCAAAGGAGCAGAGGTCAAAGGCAAAGAAAAAGAGACAAACTGTCAAAATGTCAAAACCAGTCAGGCTTAATGTAGAGAATGATTCATCAAGTGATGATCCAATTGATATTCTTTAAACAGATGATGAATTTTAAGTATATTTTGTTCAATTTCATATCTTCAATATTACATTGTTGTTATTTTGAAAAATTGTTACAATTTTCTTTTTACCCAACCTTGAAAGAATGAGATTTTTTCTTTACCCAACCTTTTATGTCATGGATTTTTCAGTTACCCAACCATTTTCTCTTCGGCCCCAACCCTGGGTATAAATAATGACCGGTCCCTTAGAGTATTTAAATTATTTCGTATTGTCTCTTTTTTACTCAAATTTCGTTGAGGTCCAGCGCACGCAAACTAACCGTCAAAGATCTATTTCTTTTTTCTTTTGTTAGGGTTTATTTCTACTATCAAAAAATATGTTTACATTTTCACCCAATCCGTGAATCATCTCTTATATTGCATGTCACTGGTATGGTGTAAGAATAGAAAATGTAATAATAATCTTTATTTAAACAGGTTGACCCAGTCAGCTAAAACAGCTGTTATAAATAAGGGACCTGCATTCTACGTCGTACGGACCTGCTAGAACGACTTCCTTTATTTTCAAGTATCTATTTTGCATATTTTTCTTATTCTTCCGCTTTGAAAAACTTAGAGAAAAACCCACCACAATAATTCATTGAAATCAGTCGTTGAAATCTATAGTTTCCAGGGCAAGAACAGTCGTAAACAACATTAATTTTATACTGGCAAGTTGAGTCTTTTTTCTGGCCATAAAAATATCGGCGTGAAAACTGAAGGCGACGCCACTTTAGTGTACTAGTACATCATTCATCAATTTCCGGTCGCTTCATGCAGCTGGCTTCGTCAAATGCGTGAACTATAGTGTTATTCATCCATCTAATTTAAAAGAGCGGCATAAAGTGGGCGATAATCGATATTTCAGCAACGAAAATCATGGTACAATTTTTCCAGGAAACAATAAAAGGTAAAACAGGTGATGCCTTTCGATATTCGTACATTTCGATTCTTGTACTTGGAATTCTCGGTAACACCCTGGTTATCATCTCCATATTGCGACAAAAGAAATTAATAAAGAACGACTACTACTTTCTTGTTTTACACCTCGCGATCTGTGATCTGGGATATTTAGTTCTCAGATTCTTGGAAGTCTTCCACAGCTATTTTTTTACGTTCTCAGTCCGTCACACTCTCATACATTGTATGCTCGTCGATATAAAATTCATTTTCCTATTAGCAGGTGTTTTCATGATGTTGGCCATTTCATGGTTACGTTATCACGCTACTGTACATCCTTTAAAACCCGCCATCACTCGACAGAAATTAAAAGTCATTTGCGGTTCGGGCTACATTCTCGGAATAATTGCTACATGTGCGACCAGCATTCCCGGATGTTTAATGCTGTCGAATGATATCAGGCACGGTTATGTGAAGTTTTATTATGTTTACTTGGTAGGATGTATTTTTTTGTTCCCAACAATCTTTATGGCCGTGGTTTATTACAAGATTAGTCGAGCTCTCATCAAACAAAACAAACACATGAAGCGTGTGTGTTCAAACGCAGTAAGAAGCAGATATGTTCAAAATCGACGAACTTTTTTTGTTTGTCTCGGGACCGTTCTTTGTTATGGAGTAAGTGGTTTGCCGATCGCCGTGTGGCATGCATTGTATATTTTTACCGAGCAACATTTACAATATCATTGGATAAGATCGCTTAGTTATGTTATCAGCATCGCAGGTTCAAATGCAGGAAATCCCTTAATCTATGGCGTTTTAGATAGAAAGTTGCTCATATTTTGGAAGCAAAGTTTCGGGAGGTGTAGATAACCCCCGGATTAGACGGTTACTCTAGAACAGTATGAAAACGTTTTCCTTTAGTTGTCTGAAGCCAATCCCAGCTTTAATACTCCCAGGGATGGGAAATTGAAGTTTGAAGGCTGTGTCGAGTCATCAGGGAATTCTGAGGTAAATTGGACAAAAAATAACTGGTTCTCCTTTTTGACCTCTATTTTGTAAACATAGAAACTAGCAGAAAATTTAAATATGCTTAAAATTAAGTGTATTCTGATTACGATATGTCATATGCAAATAATATTATGAAAAGCATTTGTTATATAAACACCGTATTAAGGCTCTGAAACACTAGTAGCAAAAACTAACTCGCAAGCTCGCTGCGAGTAATTTCGTCCAATCACAATGCTTGACAGTTTATTTTATTTAGATGCAAACACTCGCAGCTAGTCGATTTTGCGATAAGTGGAAAAGAGTCTTTGAGGATATTAACACATTACGCTTGTTTACGTTGTAGATTGTAATAACTGTAATAAAGTTGTTTTTGTAAATAATAAAGTTTCTCATGAAAAGAACGGTTGTTAAGCGCCATCATGTTAATTAATTTGTAGTACACGATGCCTCCTTTTGTGACGAAAGTTTCGTTCTTAGACTAAGTTTCTAATTGCAAAGTCTGAAATCTAACGTTACTACACATGTTTAATTTTATCACATAAGCCAGGGCGAAAATCACATTTGACTACACGAAGCCGTAGAATAAATTTGACAAATCGCTTGTATAATGCTGTAGTTCATCTGAACACTTTCAGGGCAACGACCGCAATTAAAACTCCTTAACGAAAAACTTTTTTCGGATAACTGCATGTAAAAAGTAAATTCAAAGCAAGTAAAGTCGATTTAATTGAAAGCGCATGAATCTCCTGGTTATAGTCTATTATTCTGACCATAAACAATTATTTTTATTATATTTACAACTGTTTTTATTTTCTTGAATTGTTTCTTGGAAATTACGCATAGACGAGGCTATGTATAAAAATGAAGCTGTGGTGGAAATTTTGTTTCATGACAGACGAGGCATTTGGGTGGATTCCCTCAAGTCGAATATTCTGTACATGTATAACAGAAAATTGCTTTTGCGCGACAAGATGTCCCAGAATAGTTTAGCATAGCCAATGTTTCTTATGTCCATTATTGTCCAGTGCTAATTATGTTATAAATGTGCTTAAGATAACCAACTGTCATTTGTCTGAAATATATAGACCTCATCGTGTTAATCTTGAATTCAATTAAACGGAATTGAATAAACCTTTCAGTTGGCAGAGCAATGGATAAGACAACATACGATGTCTCCAAGTACCAGGGCCGTAGCTAGAGCGCTTAATTGGGGGGGTGTATATTCATATATTCATGTTTATATACCATAGGAACAATAGCATACAAAAGAAATCATTCGGGCATATGACGAATATATGAATATGCACCCCCCCAATTAAGCTTCTAGCTACGGCCCTGCCAAGTACCTTTCTATTTCAGTTGTTGTATTTGGAATCCTCGGTAACACTTTGGTCATCATCTCCATCTTGAGACAAAAGAAATTGCTGAAGAACAATTACTACTTCCTCGTTTTGCACCTTGCCATCTGTGATCTTATGTATCTGCTTTGGAAATTCGTCAGTGTCCTCAACAGCGATTTTGTTCAGCTTTTTGCCAGATCTGTCATGTACTGTGTTGTCTCAAGAATGAGGTTCGCCTTCCTTGACGCAGGAATATACATGATGTTGATAATTTCACTACTTCGTTATCGCTCCACAGTACATCCCCTAAGTCCTGCCTTCAGTCGACCGAAAATGCGATTGGTTTCTGGTTTGGGGTACATTTTTGGCTTGATTTCAGGCTATGGAGCATGTCTGCCACGATGTCTTCTCAAGGGAAGCGAAATAAAAGCTGTTTACACCAACGTTTATTTCATTTACGTTGTTGTATGTTTCTTCATTGTCCCAACAGCCGTGCTGGCTGTAGTTTATTATAAAATCGGTAGAGCACTCGTTAAACAAGACAAACGCATGAAGAATTCACTTCTGTCAAGTGCAGCGAGAGGCAGATACGTTGGAAATCGACGAAATTTTCTTGTTTGTCTTGGAACCGTTCTTTGCTATGGATTTGGTAGTTTGCCAAACTGTGTTTGGATCATTTGGCGGATTGCGTCCGTTAAGAATCTACCGATGAAATTCGATTGGATACAATCTTTTGGTCCTGTTCTCCGAGTTGCTGGATCTAATACAGTGAATCCTCTCATATATGGAATACTGGATAAAAAATTGATCAAATTTTGGAAACCTCGCCCGAGGAGAGAGCAAGTGCCACAAGAGATGGGGAACATTTTATCCTGAACAATTTGAGATTGATGAAAAACACAAACTCTGGTTACAACATCAAAACTCAATCGGTTTTACTATACGCGTCCTGTGTTGCATATATATAACTGTACATAACATAATTATATGGAATGTGTTTAGAGTAGCTAATATATGACTAGAGTGCTCGATATACCAAAGTATAGAGCTAATAAGACGAAGGTAAAAAACAGTGAACTTTGTTCTCTTCATATGATTTAATTCATTCACTACAAATTTGTTTCGTATGACAAGCAGCGCTTGCCACACTCATCACGTGAATTTAAATCCATGTTTATATATAGCTATATATAGATTACTGGCAGGGCCGTAGCTAGACCGCTTAATTGAGGGGTGTAAATTCATATATTCATGTTTAAATACCGTTAGAACAAAAGCGTACAAAAGAAATCAGTCGGGCATAAGACGAATATATGAATATACCCCCCCTCCCCCCCCCCCCCCCGATTAAGCTTCTAGCTACGACCCTGAAATTTGAATGTTGGACAAGAAGCTGTTCAAATTCGCGAGAGCTTGTCTTAAACGGCGACAAAAAGCACAAGAAAACGAGGCAGTGGTTGTATGACTTTCGTTTTGTTTTCAGTTAACATTGTTAATGAAGCAGCTGATCAGAAACATAGTGTAGTAAATCAGTTTCCGGTTGTTTCCGGTCGACTCTTCAACAACGATAGTGTGTTATACAACCCACGTTTTGGGCGCTGTAGACGCGACCTCCATAGACGTTAATCGACATTTCCAAGTGGCAGAGAGGTCAATTATTGAGTTTTTGAACGCACACAAGCCCTGGAATTCGTGTCCTCATGTATATCTGCCTAGTTTATTGTGTTTTGATCATTTGGTGGAAACATTTTGCCATGTAACATTATATTAGTCCATTGGTTTAGATTGGTATTATTACTTTTATTATTAGCCTATTATTAAAAGGTTTATTACACTTCTTCGCAATTTAAAATTGAATTGTAAAGTGTTTACAAACAGATTGGTAAGAACTATTTACATCGTAAGAAACTATATATATAAGGATAAGGATATCTAACACTATTGGTAGAAAACAGTTTGCGCTCTGTCTTACATTTGAATAATGAAAGATGATTTAAATTTCGAATGTTATGATTGTGGACGGTCTCTCTAGTATTCGGTACGTGTTCATTAAGGGGCGAATGTTTCATTATTTTCCGCAATGTATTGATGCAGATGCGTCACGTCTAATATCTAATCTTTCACAACCCGCCATTGCCAATACTTCCTCGTGAGAATGATATAATACGTAGCGCTCTTTTTTGTACCCTTTCCAATTCGTCTGATTGGTATTTGGTCAGGAACTCAACCTTTATAACACATGCAATGAATTGACACGGGAGAACTAGGCATACATCTATGGTATATAGCAATACATCCAACTCGACGAACATCAATCGGACTTTTAACGCAGCCTCCCGAGAACTATTCGCTTGAAAAATGACCCTTTGTCTTCACAGTCTGCGTCAAAACAGTGCGCATTTAATGGATCAAACCATAAGCAGCCCAGGAAGCATGCGAAAATTATATATTATATATTATATATTATAATATAGTGTAGTATATAAACATGCATACATATTTTTTGCAAAGAAGCATGCTTTCTGAGCTGCCTTTGGTCCAACGCATGCAAATTCGATATTTTCTCGATCACATTTGCTCGATTTCGCCTATTATGCACAGCCAACGTATTCAAAAATATTATTGGATAACCGTTATCAAATATCGGCTGCATATCATCGTCACGATAAAAACTGCATTTTCGCATTTCCGACATGCGCATGCTGTAAGTTCTCATTTGCACGTGGTTTATACAGCTAGGCGGCTATATTTATGTAAATATGTAGACTGAATACTTTAAAACGTTAGAGTACTAGTCAAGACATGGCATGTCTCTTCAAAACTTCCTGTTCCTAGCTTTGTCGGAATTATCCTATTATTCCTAGTTTAGATTCTCCTCCGAGTTTCCAATTTCTTTTATGGAAAAACCTTCCGCACTTTTAAAGAAACAAAAGCGTAGGATATATTTCTATAAAACGAGTTAAATTGTTTAGAGTCATAAGAATTCGACTATCCGGATTAGAAGTGTTTATTCAAAAATTTATTTTTAGAGTATTCAAATTATTTCCTATTGTCTCCTTTTTAGTCAAATTTCCTTGAGGTCCACCGCAGGGAAACTAACCGTCAAAGATCTATTTCTTTTTTCTTTTGTCATGTTAGGGTTTATTTCTAACATCAAAAATATGTTTACATTTTCACTCAATCCGTGAATTATCTCCTATATTGTCAATTTCACCCGCTTGGTGTAAGAATAGAAAATATATCTACTAGAATTACTTTATTTATTTTCAAGTACTTATTCTGCATATTTTTCTTCATCTTCCGCTTTGGTAAACTTAGAGAAAAAACCACCACAATAATTCATTGAAATCTGTCGTTGAAATCGATAGTTTCCAGGAAAACAACAGTGGTAACCAGTGCAACAGTGGTAATTTTATACTGAGTCTTTTTTTCTGGCCATAAATATATCGGCGTGAAAACTGAATGCGACGCCACTTTAGTGTACTCATCATTCATCACTTCCGGTCGCTTCATGCAGCTGGCTTCGTCAAATGCGTGGACTATAGTGTTATTCATCCATCTAATTTAAAAGAGCGGCATAAAGTGGGCAATAATCGATATTCCAGCAACGAAAATCATGGTACAATTTTTCCAGGAAACAATAAAAGGTAAAACAGGTGATGCCTTTCGATATTCGTACATTTCGATTCTTGTACTTGGAATTCTTGGTAACACCCTGGTTATCATTTCCATATTGCGACAAAAGAAATTAATAAAGAACAACTACTACTTTCTTGTTTTACACCTCGCGATCTGTGATCTGGGATATCTAGTTCTGAGATTCTTGGAAGTCTTCCACAGCTATTTTCTTACGTTCTCAGTCCGTCACACTCTCATACATTGTATGCTCGTCGATATAAAATTCGTTTTCCTATTAGCAGGTGTTTTCATGATGTTGGCTATTTCAATGTTACGTTATCACCTTACTGTACATCCTTTCAAACCCGCCATCACTCGACAGAAATTAAAAGTCATTTGCGGTTCGGGCTACATTCTCGGAATAATTGCTACATGTGCGACCAGCATTCCTGGATGTTTAATGCAGTCGAATGATATCGGGCACGGTTATGTGAAGTTTTATTATGTTTACTTGGTAGCATGTCTTTTTTTGTTCCCAACAGTCTTTATGGCCGTGGTTTATTATAAAATTGGTCGAGCTCTCATGAAACTGAACAAACGCATGAAGCGTGTGTGTTCAAACGCAGTAAGAAGCAGATATGTTCGAAATCGACAAACTTTTCTTGTTTGTCTCGGGACCGTTCTTTGTTATGGAGTAGGTGTTTTGCCAATCGCCGTGTGGCATGCATTGTATATTTTTACCCAGCAACATCTACAATATCATTGGATAAGATCTCTTAGTTATGTTATCAGCATCGCAGGTTCAAATGCAGGAAATCCTTTAATCTATGGCGTTTTAGATAGAAAGTTGCTCATATTTTGGAAGCAAAGTTTCGGGAGGTGTAGATAACCCCCGGATTAGACGGTTACTCTAGAACAGTATGAAAACGTTTTCCTTTAGTTGTCTGAAGCCAATCCCAGCTTTAATTCTGCCAGGGATGGGAAATTGAAGTTTGAAGGCTGTGTCGACTCATCAGGAAATTGGACAAAAAATAACTGGTTCTCCTTTTTGACCTCTATTTTGTAAACATAGAAACTAGCAGAAAATTTAAATATGCTTAAAATTAAGTGTATTCTGATTAAGATATGTCATATGCAAATAATATTATAAAAAGCATTTGTTATATAAACACCGTATTAAGGCTCTGAAACACTCGTAGCAAAAACTAACTCGCAAGCTTGCTGGGAGTAATTTCGTCCAATCACAATGCTTGACAATTCATTTTAATTAGATGCAAACACTCGTAGCTAGTTGATTTTGCGATTATTGGAAAAGAGTCTTTGAGGATATTAATACATTACGCTTGCTTACATTGTAGATTGTAATAACTGTAGTGAAGTTGTTTTTGTAAATAATAAAGTTTCTCATGAAAAGAACGGTTGTTAAGCGCCATCATGTTTATTAATTTGTAGTATACGACTCCTCCTTTTGTGACGAAAGTTTCGTTCTTAGACTAAGTTCCTAATTGCGCGAAGTTTGAAATCAAACCTTAGTACACACGTTTAATTTTATCACATAAGCCAGGGCAAGAATCCCATTTGACTACATGCAGCCGTAAAAAAAATTTGACAAATCGCCTGTATAATGCTGTAGTTCATCTGAACACTTTCAGGGCAACGACCGCAATTAAAACTCCTTAACGAAAAACGTTTTTCGGATAACTGCATGTAAAAAGTAAATTGAAAGCAAGTAAAAGCGATTTAATTGAAAGCGCGTGAATCCCCTGGTTAGTCTATTATTCTGATCATAAACAATTATTTTTATTATATTTACAACTGTTTTTATTTTCTTTGAATTGTTTCTTGGAAATTACGCATAGACGAGGCTATGTATAAAAATGAAGCTGTGGTGGAAATTTTGTTTCATGACAGACGAGGCATTTGGGTAGTTTCCCTCAAGTCGAATATTTTGTACATGTATAACAGAAAATTGCTTTTGCGCGACAAGATGTCCCAGAATTGTTTAGCATAGCCAATGTTTTTCATGTCCATTATTGTCCAGCGCTAATTATGTTATAAATGTGCTTAAGATAACCAACTGTCATTTGTCTGAAATATATAGACTTCATCGTGTTGATCTTGAATTCAATTAAACGAGAAATTGAATAAAGCTTTCAGTTGGCAGAGCAATGGATAAGACAACATACGATGTCTCCAAGTACCTTTCTATTTCAGTTGTTGTATTTGGAATCCTCGGTAACACTTTGGTCATCATCTCCATCTTGAGACAAAAGAAATTGCTGAAGAACAATTACTACTTCCTCGTTTTGCACCTTGCCATCTGTGATCTTATGTATCTGCTTTGGAAATTCGTCAGCGTCCTCAACAGCGATTTTGTTCAGCTTTTTGCCAGATCTGTCATGTACTGTGTTGTCTCAAGAATGAGGTTCGCCTTCCTTGACGCAGGAATATACATGATGTTGATAATTTCACTACTTCGTTATCGCTCCACAGTACATCCCCTAAGACCTGCCTTCAGTCGACCGAAAATGCGATTGGTTTCTGGTTTGGGGTACATTTTTGGCTTGATTTCAGGCTATGGAGCATGTCTGCCACGATGTCTTCTCAAGGGAAGGGAAATAAAAGATGTTTACACAAACGTTTATTTCATTTACGTTGTCGTATGTTTCTTCATCATTCCAACAGCCGTGCTGGCTGTAGTTTATTATAAAATCGGTCGAGCACTCGTTAAACAAGACAAACGCATGAAGAATTCACTTCTGTCAAGTGCAGCGAGAGGCAGATACGTTGGAAATCGACGAAATTTTCTTGTTTGTCTTGGAACCGTTCTTTGCTATGGATTTGGTAGTTTGCCAAACTGTGTTTGGATCATTTGGCGGATTGCGTCCGTTAAGAATCTACCGATGAAATACGATTGGATACAATCTTTTGGTCCTGTTCTCCGAGTTGCTGGATCTAATACAGTGAATCCTCTTATATATGGAATACTGGATAAAAAATTGGTCAAATTTTGGAAACCTCGCCTAAGAAAAGAGCTAGTGCCACAAGAAATGGGAAACATTTTGTCCTAAGCAATTTGAGATTGATGAAAAACACAAACTCAAAGACATTAAAACTCAATCGGTTTTACTATACGCGTCCTGTGTTGCATGTATAACTGTACATAACATAATTATATGGAATTTGTTTAGAGTAGCTAATATATGACTAGAGTGCTCGATATACCAAAGTGTAGAGCTAATAAGACGAAGATAAAGAACAGTGAATTTGGTTTACTTCATATGATTTAATTCACTACAAATTTGTTTCGATTATGACAAGCAGGGCTTGCCATACTCATCACGTGAATTTAAATCCATGTTTATATATAGCTATATATATAGATTACTGGCTACAAATTTTCAATCCTGATAAATCTTGATCGATTAATCTTGATCGATGTGCAATAAGCTCACTTCACATGCAGAAAATGTAATACAATACATACGGACGAAGTTAGCTAATGTACATATAAGTTTAAAATACTAGTCGTTAATATAATCTTCCTTGCAAATGAAAAGCGTCCATATATGGCATGTGTCTTCATACCCTACTGCCTCTTTGTCAGAGTTATTTCATTATTTTGATTATTTCCTTTCTGACAATTTTCAGTTTTATTTATCTCGAAGAAAATGCTTCCTAAATTTCGAACGGAGAGCCTTTCTCTTTTCTATACAGCTTCAATTGAAACAATCCAAAAATATCAACGTTGTCTGCAGTTAGCTGCTAACATATACAATAATCACATCATTTTCAAGAAGTTTGTATATCCGTGAGCCAATTTGTGTAATGCTTTTTACTTCGGGAAGCTTAAAGTTATGGAAAAACCAACATATTTCAATTCGGAAATTTCATCAAAACCGGTTAAATTTAAAACGCGTAAATCTCCAGGTTAGTCTTTTAATTAGACCATGAACTATTATTTTTATTTACAACTGTTTTTATTTTCTTTGAATCGTTTCTTGGAACTTAAGTCGAATATCCTGTACATGTATAACAGAAAATTGCTTTTGCGTGACAAGATGTCCCAGAGTTTAGCATAGCCAATGTTTTTCATGTCCATTATTGTCCTGCGCTAATTATGTTATAAATGCGCTTACGATAACCAACTGTCATTTGTCTGAAATATATAGACTTCATCGCGTTGATCTTAAATTATATTAAACGGAATTGAATAAAGCTTTCAGTTGGCAGAGCAATGGATAAGACAACATACGATGTCTCCAAGTACTTTTCTATTTCAGTTGTTGTATTTGGAATCCTCGGCAACACTTTGGTCATCATCTCCATTTTGAGACAAAATAAATTGTTGAAGAACAATTACTACGTCCTCGTTTTGTACCTTGCCATCTGTGATCTTATGTATCTGGTTGGCAAATTCGTCAGCGTCCTCAACAGCGATTTTGTTCAGCTTTTTGCCCAATCTGTCATATTTTGTTTTGTGTCAGGAATGAGGTTCGCCTTCCTTGACGCAGGAATATACATGATGTTGATAATTTCACTACTTCGTTATCGCTCCACAGTACATCCCCTAAGTGCCGCCTTCAGTCGACGAAAATTGCAATCAGTTTCTGTTTTTGGATACATTTTTGGCTTGATTTTAGGTTATGGAGCATATTTGCCACGATGCCTCCTCAAAGGAAGAGAAGTAGAAGCTGTTTACACTAAATCTTATTATGGTTACGTTGTCGTATGTTTCTTTATCGTCCCAACAGCTGTACTGGCTGTAGTTTATTATAAAATCGGTCGAACACTCGCGAAACAAAACAAACTCATAAAAACTTTATTTGAAACAAGCGCAGGGAGGGTCAGATACGTTGGAAATCGACGAAATTTTCTTGTTTGTCTTGGAACCGTTCTTTGCTATGGATTTGGTACTTTGCCACACTTTGTTTGGATTATTTGGTGGATTGCGTCCGGTCAGAATCTACCAATGAAATACGATTGGATAGAATCTTTTGGTTCTGTTCTCCGAGTTGCTGGATCCAATTCAGTGAATCCTCTCTTATATGGAATACTGGATAAAAAATTGGTGAAATTTTGGAAACGTCGCCCAAGGGAAGAGCTAGTGCCACAAGAAATATGAAACAATTTGTCTTAAACAATTTGGGATTGATGAAAAGCACAAACTGTGGTTACAACATTAAAACTCGATCGGTTTTAATACGCGTCCTGTGTCAAACATCGGATGATATTAATATGCACTAAGTTCACTTCGCATGCAGAAAATGTAATACAATACACACGGACTATATTTATGTACAAAAGTTTAAAATACTGGTCGTTAATATAATCTTGTCTGCTAATTAAAAGCGTCCATATATGGCATGTCTCTTCGTTTCCTTCTGTCTCTTTGTTATGTCAGAGAGTTATTTCATTAATTTGAGTCTTTCCTCAGTTTTTGACAATTTTCAGTTTTATTTGTCAGTTCGAAGAAAATTCTTCCTAAATTTCGAACAAAGAGTTTTTCTTTAATTCTTTCTTCTACAAAACTTCATTTGAAACAATCCAAAAATGTTAACGTGCCCCCCCCCCCCCCCCCCCCACCAAAATACTATTTTAAAATCGATGCCCATTTTCTTTCCTGCGTGCCCAGATACACGTGCCCAAATCGTTTTGTAGAACATAAATATAAACCACACTAGTGGTGTCCTTGCAACGTTGCCAATCAAACTGTTCCTATACATATTTTCAGCTGCCCTTTTTATTAACCAAAAGTGCCTCTGGAAGCTGGTGCCTCTCCCGATCTCTGGATCCCTCCCCCCTCGATCTCTGGATGCTTCCTACGCGGCTACGTCTCGGACCAAATTGTAGGTTCCGTACTATCCCAGGCAGGTGTTCGATCGGGCGATTTATTAGGACTGGGAACTGAATTTTTGGTACTCTAATTTTCTCATTTCCGGTCAGTTCAGCTGACAGGTAAGGAAACGAGCCAGGTGTATTTTTATTCGTATGTGAAAAACAACATATAAGCAAGCGCTCTCTTATAGCAGCATCCATAATCATGGTACAGTTCTTTACAGAAATAATAGAGACAACAACATCTCAGGCTTTTAAATATTCGTACATTTTTGTTATCGTATTTGGGATTCTCGGCAACATTTTGGTCATCATCTCAATATCGAGACAAAGGAAACTGTTAAAGAACAACTACTACTTTCTTGTCTTACACCTTGCCATCTGTGATCTGGAATATTTAGTTGTGAGATGTCTGGAGATCTTGAACTCCTCATTCGTCAATCTTTTCGAGCACTCTGTCGTATACTGTTTGGCCATTGAAATAAAATATATTTTTGTGGTCGCAGGAATTTTCGTGATGTTAATCATTGCAGTGCAACGTTATCGCGCTACCATTCATCCTTTAAAACCTGCCATCTGTCGACGGAAAGTAAAAGTCATTTGCTGTTTGGGCTACATGATTGGTGTGATGGCCACTTTTGGAACAGGCATACCCGCTTGTTTGATGGTGTCGAATGGTGTGATAAGGAATTACGTAAAATTATATTATGGTTACATTGTATTCAGTTTCGCCCTTTTCCCAACAGTCTTTATGGCCGTGGTCTATTATAAAATCGGTCGAGCCCTTGTCAAACAAAACAAACACATGAGACGTGCGTGTTCAAACTTTGCAAGAAACAGACATACGCATTTTCAAAATCGCCGAACTTTTCTTATTTGCGTCGGGACCGTTCTGTGCTACGGTGTTGGTGTTTTGCCCATAACTGTGTGGTACATATGGTACATTGCCACCAACCAGCATATACAATACCATTGGATAGAATATTTCAGTTTTGTTATCAGCATCGCTGGTTCAAATTCAGGAAATCCCATCATCTATGGAATATTCGATAAAAGGTTGCTAACATTTTGGAGGCGATGTCTCCGGAGGTGCCGAGGTCTACAAGAGGATTAGGCAGTGATTGTAGGCAATATATTGAGACGTTAAATTTTCCCATAGATGAAGTAGTAGCTACTGTAACATTGTCTTCAATTGCTTGATAATTTTACAGGTATAGGATGAAATATAACATCACTATTCATTTCTTATTAAGTAGTATTATTGATTAGTTGTTTCAAGAAAACGTGTTTAAAAGCATGAATCTATAGATTGTATACACAAAACGTCATGGGCATCGGAAAACCGCCAGAAGTGAGGGGCCCCGCAAAGTGCGTTCCAAATATGGGCAACTTTCTAGCAGGTTACAGGGGCGTGCCCTGAACACTTGCGTTCTGGGAGAAGATTAACAGAATTCTAACAATAAAAATGTCATTAAACCTCAAAATACAACACAAAAAGTGGGGGCACCCTCACTACCCAAAAAAAAAACGTGCGTGAGCAAAACGTGAGCAAAGCAGGTGTAAACGCAAGTGGAAACATCTTTAAATGTAAACATTTTAACAATTTAATTTCAACTGTTTAACTGTTTCATTTCTTTTGACAATTCTGATATCGTCGCCAGGAAATGGACGAATCGTGAATGGGACGTTGAAATGAATTCCCCAAATAACAAATTGTCCTCGAAATGTTCGACATACGCCAATTCACCGTTATGGCGGTTTTCCACAGAGTTGCAAAAAGAGTTCAACCTTCCTCCGGTAGGATTTCAAGTTTTGAAAACCTTCCTCAAAATGACGTTACGTCACCGAGTCAAGTGGCAACTAGCATAAAGAAATATTTGGTTTTTTGGTACATGCATGTGATCAATTAGAGTGTTAAACTTTGAACCTTCCTCACAAACCTTATTCAAAGCAAACCTTCCTCCGGGTGGCACCCGCGTACCCGCAGCTTTTTTGCAACTCTGGTTTTCCACTAGGCGGAATTTTTCATTCGATTTTCTTTTTAATTGTGACCCGTGAAGGGAATCCGCTACGGTCGAATTCTCACAATTGAAAAGAATATCGGACGAAAAATTTCGTTCGGTCGAAAAATTCCGCCTAGTGGAAAACCGCGCACATCCTCGACTCTATTTCCTCGACCCTCGACAGATTGAACTCCCTCGAGATTTAGAGGTATTACACCGGCAAAAAAGTGTCTTTAAGTGTCAGAAATAACAACGGTCCCACCGTGGTTCAATGGTCTAATTCTGCTCCTATGTAAAGTTGCAAAAATCGTGCTCATCAAACATTAAACAATATAACCATGCTCTGGTTATGATGTCAAATATTTAGACATGGATAACCACGCTGTTTTAATGGTCAAATGCTCGTTCTGTGTAAAGTTTCCAGCATGTTTTGTGCTCATATACAAACATTAAACAATATAACCATGCTTTGGTTATGATGTCAAATATTTTGACATGGATAACCACGCTGTTTTAATGGTCAAATGCTCGTTCTGTGTAAAGTTGCAGGCATGTTTCGTGCTCATATACAAACATTAAACAATATAACTATGCTTTGGTTATGATGTCAAATATTTTGACATGGATAACCACGCTGTTTTAATGGTCAAATGCTCGTTCTCTGTAAAGTTTCCATTATGGTTGGCGCTCATATACAAACATTAAACAATATAACTATGCTTTGGTTATGATGTCAAATATTTTGACATGGATAACCACGCTGTTTTAATGGTCGAATGCTCGTTCTGTGTAAAATTTCCATTATTAAAATCGCCCGTTGTTTGCTTAACTTTGATTAAATCTTAGTATTCCTAAATCGAGTATCCTCTTTAATAATTGCTGGTTCCAAAAATGAAATTTTATCGCTCTTCGAGCATTTTTAGAACGGTTGAATAAATCACTATCCGGTGGATAGCGCTATCCGGCTTTCATACAACCGGCCCCTGGTCCTATATGTAAAGTTACAAGGATATTCAGAATTGTAAACAAGCTGCGGTACGCGGGTACCACCCGGAGGAAGGTTTGCTTTAAATGAGGTTTGCGAGGAAGGTTCAAAGTTGAACACTCTAATTGATCACATGCATGTAGCAAAAAACTAAATATTTCTTTATGCTGGTTGCCACTTGACTCAGTGACATATAACGTCATTTTGAGGAAGGTTTTCAAAACTTGAAATCCTACCGGAGGAAGGTTGAACTCTTTTTGCAACTCTGAGGATATTTGCCAACTAGTGCTCATACAGCTACAAATATTAAAAACACAAATTGTGACACACAAATAACTATTGTTTATGCGCACGGGCGGCAATGCAGACTACAAGCACGGACGGTAATTTCCGAAAGATAGCCGATTAACGCTTCCATTTATAGCACATCAATGTATATGATGTCGGCAAACGCCATGATTTTCATCAGGACGCATCCATGTGAATCTTCGGTCAGACAGGAATTTGAGAGCATCTGTTCTTGATAACACGACAGGAAGGCTCCCGGTCGCTATTAAAATGACGTCATTTCACAGTAAATGACAGCTCAGAAAAACGGCTGATAAATTTAAAACAACATTAACAAAAAGCTGGCGGCCTTCACGCGCAAGACAGGTGAGCTCAATATCACAGCCGCGACGCACGCTTCGACAATTGCGCACGAAGTTGTATCGAATCTCATTAACATATAATGCGGCACTCCGCTGTTTTAACGCGGACCGCGAGTTCGTCCGAGACGGGTAAAAAAAGAGACACGGATTTTTCGGTGAAGGTATGTTGACTGTTTCCTATCAAGTTTTGTATTGTTCATGCAATTGAATACACATCATTCAATACTTTCTATCCCAACAGTAAACGAATCGAATCTTTCATAATCTTTCCTCAATTTGAAACTCGGTCACTTGAAGTAATTCTTGTAAACTTAAGAGCCCAATGTTTAAGAACGAGGTAAAGATAAGGCGCACATTAGGGATTAAATAATAATTCACGTCTGATCACTTGAAAGGTAAGGCTTGGTCTCAGACTATAATGTGGTAATAAGTGACACAGTAACGAGTTCGCTTTGGAATCGCCCTAGTTGAATATCTTCCGACTTATTTTGTGTTCAAAAGCGCCATGTGAAAAACTAAAAATCGATACGATCTGTTTGGCTTTCCTCGCTTATGTGCCATATAAGCCCATAATCCTAGCGGAAATAGTTTTTAAATTAAACCTCGCTGTTAAAATGTGCTTATTTTCATAACGTATAATATTATATTTATTTGAAATCGTTGCAAATTATATAAACATATATAAATATATTTTGTACTTCGTGCTGTGTACAATATAATTGAGACATTAAAAGAGTTGTCTCTACCAAATCAACTCTACTCGGTCAATTTCACGATTTCTTTGTAAAAACTAAAAGAAATGCGAAATATGAAAGCTTTAGACGATGGCAAAGTTTAAGGATCGTAGCTCTTCTATGAAGCTGGTCTTCTAAGCTTCACTCATTTAAAAACTACAGGTCGAAAATTTGAGGTCGGATGATTTGTGATCTATACATCTCACAAGACTGTCTCAATCTGGTCACTGTTATATGGGTATTGTAATTTAAAAACACGCCGACATTTGTGACAAGGGAGTCGCATTTCCGTTCCCATCGCTTTGGCAGGAATATATCTCTAAATATTATGCGATTGTTGATTATCCCGGCAAATCGAGTCTTATTGCTTTGGGCAAATGATCCGAAGATGCGGATATGTCTGAGTCTAATGATAATGTAAATGCATTGTGTCCACATTTAGACTGACGGCATTGTTGACCATCAGATCTCTCCGTGTTTGCTTGTTTTACAAAACAAAACATCCCAAAACGAATCTGCCTTCCTGAGGATCGAAGATATTCAATAACGTTACTCTGTTGCGCAAGTACTGAATATTGATACATTGATACTTAAACAGCCGTGTTTTTCTTTCCCTAAAGTGCTCAGCGCCATGCCATACCTTTCGACACGTTAAATTTCGATTTCGCTTTTTTAGATTTTTATGCGATCAAAAAAGCCGCTTCGCTAGATTGTCACTCCCAATTTCCTGTGCTATATTCGTCTTTAACATGAATACCAGATTACCATTGCATTAGCTTACCGAGTCGACCGATATTTTATTGCCTATTCACCGTTAAACTTTGCCGTATCCTAGCTGCAACCTGTGTAAACATATGTTATATTTTGAAAAAATTCGCTAAAAACGATGGAAAGTTATGTCTGAGAAAGATAAGATTGATTTTTTTGATATTTCTCAAAATTAGATAGACGATGTGCGATAATAATTCAGAGCCACATGTATGTTTGCACTTTCATTAACACGGGGCCGTTTAGCCTTCCGGCTGTTTGAAAACGTTTTTCCTTGCTAACAGCTGGTATTGATATACACAGTTCTCTCCATTTCGAAACAAAATATGAGACAACATCATTATAAATATTTTTCCGAATCATATATTCATTACTCCAGCGAACATTTCGCCGACCTAACATTAACTAATATATCTACTTCAGTATACTTAGTAACTTCCGTCACGCAAAAATATCGCACTATCGAACAAGTCTTCTAATTAAGTTCCTTTATGACTCTCTTGTAGCTACACTTAACGAATATATATTACATACTAACTACACATAGCTACTGGCCAGTTTTCCGTTTCAATTTTCGATTTCATATTTCAATTTTTTCCATATCTACAACTTTTTCCATACACAACACTCTCTCCTCCGCAGAGACTTCGAATGCAAATGCGCTAGATTTTTAAAGATGACCGCTGCTGCTGAAATTAGAAACGCGCTAGCGGTCATCTTTAAAAATCTAGCGCATTTGCATTCGAAACCTCTGGCTCTGCGGAGAAGAGAGATACCCAACATATATCCGGTGTGGCAGCTTTATGGTATATGCACAACAAAAACAAATGAAAAGCGAACGAGATTAGTTTGCAGTGTTCACACTAGCATAATTCGCTCTCTGTATTTGTTTTATCTTTTGAGGCCGAACATATTTTGAGACGAAAAACCGTCTGTTTATCATTAAATTTTTGGCAGAGACAAATTACGCCCAAGGGGTAGCTTGGCGTTATCATAATTCAGCAGAACAACGCGTTTCAGCATTTCGACTCAACATTTCGACTCGACATTTTGACTCGATTTTCAGGGCATAATCGGTGGCCAAGAGACTTCATCTGGCACTTCCTTCGAGTTGGAGTCGAAACAAAATCATAACTGGTGCACTAATGGCGGCAAAACCACGTCACCTGCTGGCGCCTACAAGTTTACCATGGACGACATTTTACAGTATTTTTTTGGCAAAGCAAACCACTTGCGCGCCCACAAGGAGGAAGATAACGGATTATGTAAGTCGAAATATCGCTATAATATGCATCAGCTGGTTTACGTTACGCGATTCTTTTACAAAAACGCTGATGCCTGAATGATTGTAATTGAATCAGATTGTAAAACAATCGAGCAATATATTTAACGGAAATGATTCATTTCGCTCTCAGCTTCGTTTTGACTCGATTTCGATGTATTTTTTTCTATTTTTCGTAATCGCTTATTTCATCGCTACTTTTTTCATATAGATAACGAAAATTGTCCTTCTCAAAAGATTGTTATTTCTAGTCTCTCGAATAGATTGCTTATTTGTCTTAAAAAAATTCTTTTGCCCCATGGGCGAAAAGACTGCACAGACACACCTCCAACTGTGTCGCTCGCATGCTCGAACAATTTGGAACAGCTATCCAGACACGACACACTTATCAACATTTATTGCTTTAATTTCTTTTCATTGTTCATTGTTATTGGCGGCCATGTCAGATTTGATGCCAGCGAATTTTAATCTGCGCTGTTTGATAATACACACCGCATGACTGACATGTGCACTAGAACTCGATAATGCAACACGTCTACGATAAGACAAATTACATGAAGTGTAATGTCAATTATTTTTTTTACATAATTGCGAGTCTGAAGGAGAGACAATTACCGACAATTTCTAGAAAAGTACGTCACCCTTGCATGCCGTCTATTTTTTGATCACCCTAATTCAAAATGCACTTGTATATACATCTCGTGTCGGCGTTTTGACTTTTGATATCGTAGCGAGAATCTGAAAATGTCTAGAGAATTTTATTGTATCATCAGTCTTGATAAGATTCTGATGATTTTAACACCTGCGACTATGTGATGGCAATCCTATGCAGCAAAACTAGTTCGTCTCACGAGAATCTGCACATGCATTAATCTGTGTTGTGTTGAATCAGTTCTATGTTGCTATTGTTAGTGGTTGTTCATATTAGCCTGGTTACCGAGGTCTAACGTCTAACGGAGCGTAAAATGGACTTTGAGGTATTGAAATGAGTAAACAACACGATTCTGGTAGTCGCGTAATCATACTCACAATAGCATGTGATTGTTCTCTTTCAAAAAGACTTATTTCAATACTTCAAAACCATTTTACGCTTCGTTAAATCTCGGTAACCGCAGGCTCATGTGAACAACCTCTTTGAAACGAGTCTCAGAAGCTAGGAGGTTTGCCTTACAAGGCCATTCCCCATCCAAGGTTCGACGAAGTCTTTCGTAATCGACGAATTCGTCACACGAATGACAATTTTCCTCGTCAAAATACGCCTGTGAAAATGTCAATAAGTACGTCCGAGTGACCTATGATTTGTCGGCCTGACCTCTAATATAAAACGTCTGTGCTCTTTATACAATCCAGAGATTAGCTATTCACTCGATGAGTCTTACGTTTTTTCTGATAACGCTGGTTACCAAAACCTCTCAAACAAAAGACAAGCTTCTTAAACTATAATTACAAATTTTCCCCACGAATTCATGTTTACGACGACACCGCATTTTTTTCACAATGATTGAAGGCATGAGATTCGAGATACGGAACGCCGGATGAAACTCAACTAAACGGGAGTGAAATGATAATCTTCATCGGGCAACCGTTCTGTGTCAATGCGGGATTGCACAATCGATCTTTATCTTTTAGGGACGATAAGTGGCTTGGAGTTTTGCAAGAGTTATTTTTGTTTATTTTTTCGTTATCATTTCGTATTGAATTACGTCTCAGTAACCTCTCACTATCTGGATTGTTTTTCTCCTTTTACGTTTGCTAGTTAGTTCTGTGTCACTATTCACATTTAAGGGAAGTAATTACACTCCTTTTAATTAACACTGTTGGCTAGCCACCTTATCTACACGGCAAGTTCCGCTGTATTACGCTAGTGTTACAAGGAGCTACCTTGTTTAAACGAAAACTTCGCAAACGGAGGTATACAAAATTCTGCCCAAAGGTCCTCGGCACTTGACTCTTTCTAGCTTTTTACACGCGTCTAGTAGTAGGCCTTTGTATCGGTAGCCTGAACACTAATAATTGTTTTATACAGGCATCAAATTTGCCGTGCGGAACCAATAATCCGAGTGTACTGTAAACGGGGCTTTAAAAGTGCTTGCAAATGTATCGTTCACATCAGACGTCAATTGAACGCGAATTTGATTAGTGGTGACGTCGCCCATAAACGCGGGTTATAAACGCGGGTCCTATAGCGTTGCAGGCCTTTTTGAATGTGGTTGTGCAGCATTAGGGCTGTTGTCGTCCTCGCGTCAACTCTATTTCATTAAAATAACTCGCTATAGGCTGTGTCTAAATGATCTCTCATGAGCGTAAAAAAGCGCAACGTTTCTTTCTGAAGTTTGAACGGATTTTGATAGAAATCTCCAAATTTATCTGGAAACAATTTTAAGAACTTTTCACTTCGTCATTTCTTGTCTTCGAATGATAATCATGTCTCGCTTGAGCAATAAAATAAAAAAGGATAAGATCAGCTTTGTGCCACAATTAAGATAATAACCACCGCATACGAGTTCACTTTTCAAAGCTCCCAATCAGCCTTTCTCCAGTCTTCCAGTGATGTTCCTGCGCGAAGAGAAGGAGTTACTTTATCATAATTCACAGTAACATGGCTGGTGGCTGATGGCACTGGAAATACTTGACTCCCCCTGGTATAATCATTTCGAAACAAGGATTTTATGGATTTTTTACTGAATTGCTGAACATACATACATGTATAGTTTCTTTCCCAAAAAAGTTTCCAGAATGAAACAAGTTCTCTATGTTTTGATCTTTTTTGACATGGTAAAATTTTGTCGGATCCAATAAACTTAAGACGTATTGAATGTAGTACGTTGTTAACATAAAAGCAGTACTGTGATTGTCTCTAGTTGATTTGCTTCGGCTGTATAAATTGGAACCGACAAAATTTCATACTGTGAACAAACATTTAAAGCGAAACACTGGTCGAGAGCTCACAAAAGGAATATTCTTGTCGGATACCGTTCTGATGGTGATTTCCCAGGGTGAAAACCAACCAATTAACAAATTTGCCGACAGCTGTGGGATTACCCACGAGGGAAACGAAAAAGACCACAATAATGAGCATAAATTCCATCCTTTAGGTTGTGTTGATTGTCAACAGAAGACTTCCGAACGTTGCCCGATGCACGGGCCCCTCCAGTCGTTGTGTAAACTCGTCAACAATGAAAAGCAGGAAGTTGAAGGAAAGGAGAATGCCCACGTGACGTATGCGGTCTCATCATTTCCGCCGGAAGTGCAACTTTGCGAATCTCAAATTCCAGGCCACTTTTACGGAGTCTGCGCGCGACAGTTCATTCCGATAGGCACCTGGATAGGACCGTACGAAGGTATCCGAGTGTCGGCCGAGGACACCCACGAAGGAATGGACATGTCTTACATGTGGGAGGTATGTACGGATTTTATCATTTTGACGCGAACACGTTGGATGATCTGTGATAGCGTGATATTCTATATAAACAATTGCAAATGCCAGTCGTTTTCTTGTGATTTCAGTATTGATAACGCTAAAAATTTTACTCACTGTCGTATATTGTTTCTAAATACAAAGTCAATTCTACCCTGTTGACATTGTTTTGACCATCCGACCACGTTTTTACTTTACTTGCCGAGAACTTCTCCATTAGAAGATGGCATGTGTGAATACTCGACAGCGACATTTCAGCGTTCAAATACCTTTCAGGTGTACAAAGACGGACGTATATCTTCGTATTTGGACGGGGGGGATGAAAATGCATCGAGCTGGATGCGATTCATCCGTTGTGCCCGCCATAAACACGAACAAAATCTTTTCTTATTTCAATATGGCGACAATATCTTCTATCGTGCCTACAAAGAAATACCTCCCGGCACGGAGCTACTGGTTTGGTACGATGAACAATACGAGAAGTTTCTTGGGGTACCTATATGTCTACGCCATGTGATCCCGGTTTCAATAGGTAAGACTTGAACATAGGAAAGAAACAATACGTCCGTTCAATCTCACAACATGTCCACAGGTTGTCCTTGATTGCGTCGATCTCGGTTCTGTGATTTTGATCTATGCCTTCTGGTAAACGGGGTATAGTCGTGGACAAACTCAAAATTTTTTATATGAAGTAAAGTTCAGTTTTGTTTATTCGAAGCAAACATTTTCTACTATGATACCTGGGCACATTTATACTTCTATCCCGTATTTTCTTTATGCATATCGAAGCTTATAGTGTTTATATTGGCTCGATCTTATTAGTTGTTTTGTAAAGAAGTCGAATAACTAACTTCAAAAACTCGTTTTAACATCATGATTTGCTTGTTGACAAAAATACAAATTCACTCGATAGGTCAAGTTTACCCCCATGATATGAACCTCTCGACCAAAGACACCAACTATCCACCATCGTTCTACGTACCCCCCACGCAACCCCTACATTGCGACACAGGTTTTCCTGGAAAGGCGTCACCAAGTAACAACCTACTCAAAAAATCACCGAGAAATGAATGTAAGGAAGACCTTACAAAAATTTCTGGGATTAAAAAGAATACCGCTGACAAAAAAGATGCGGCAAGCGGGCGCACAAGTCCGCGCGAAAACACGAGTAGCTTGGAATCTGGTGTCTGGAGATGTGGTCAATGCTTCAAAAGTTTTACCCAGCGTTCATTGCTGCAAATTCACGTGTGTCCACGTTTACCAGAAAAGCCATATCAATGTGGGCATTGTTCCCAGTCCTTTTCCCATCCGACGGAACTGCGCACGCACGTGGTAACACATAATAGCGAGAGGCCTTTTAAATGCGGTTTCTGCGGACGATCGTTCGCGGGCTCAACCACGTTGAATAATCACATAAGGACGCACACTGGACAGAAACCTTTCGTTTGTGAGAAATGTGCAAGATCATTTTCTCAGGCATCACAACTTAGTCGTCACCAGAGGTTACCAGGTGATTGCCACAGAAACACTGTATACTGACGTGCGCATGTAGCAACGAGCACGTCATCTTCACTGCCGTGACAAACGTGGGCAATCTCTCTGTACAATTTCTAATGACATTGTGTTCCTCCCACGTGCCTATCATTTCTTACGGCGAAGCAGATTTCAGTTGAATCTCAAATCCACGAATGTCATGAAATGCTGGTCAACTAGTTATTGATATAGTATTACTCTCACGATCGAAATATCCAGAATATTTTGTAGCAAAGAGTATTTTACGTAAGAATGTAGTATATGGCAGGTTATAGCAATATATACACAGTTTCGATCAAGCTTTCTGAGACAATAGTCAGAATATATCTTTAATACCTTTGTGATTAATGCTACTTGTTTGCATAACCTCATTAATTTGGCATTGCGAGTTTTTGCCTTATATTCTCACGGGGCTATTGATATGTTAAACTTAATGAAAGCTATATACATTATTATTCCCACCATTCTTTTAGCAAGAACATTGTACATTTTGAATATTGTAACAGACATGCAACCTTCATAGAAATAGCTGTACGATGGTTGTATATCTTAGGCCACCGACTGTCAAATTCTCTGTGATCACTGTTGTTGGCATTTTCAAACGAAAATTCCTAGTAAGCTTCAAAATATTTGGTAGAAATGATTAAAAGAAACTAAAATTGTGGTTAACACTGAGTTACTTCATCGTGATACTCGCTGCAAAACATTTGCAACTTGGGATTTACCAATGCAAGTTTCCAACTGTGAACACAGAAACTTTGACAGCGCAAATCGGGACCTAGTGTTGAATACTATAATGGTATATACTGTATAGTGTATAGTTGTAGCAAATATATTTCTCTAGTATTCTTCATGCATGCATGTATCGATTGTATAGTGTTATGCAGTAATCCGTCTAGTTTATATACGTTAAATTAAGGCCCTGTTACAACGTTCAATTTTTCTTGCAACTTGCAATACAATTCGATCTACTTCTAAGAGATGAAATTAGAAAAGAGTCTAGCGGAAGAAAGGTGCATAAAGTGTAATAATAATATTCGTTATTTCCAAATATACATCTCTCAAAAGTAGAATTGCATTGCAAGTTGCAAGAGAAATTACACCGTGTAACAGGGCCTTTAGTGAAGAAGATATATAACGCCCACACAGTATAAGAAGGATGGATCTTTCGTTCTTCACATACCCAATTTGCATGTAATTAACGTCTTGAACGGGCTTCATGATCGAGGCAGCTGAAATCTTGTATATATATGTATACATAAATATATGTAATGCTTTACTATTATAAATGCAGACCACAGAATTTGCTTATCTCTTCTTCCCACTTTGATGTCTGCATGTTCATTTGCCTATACGAACGAACGTAATCGAGAGCTCTCTTTAATTCCTCGCTTTTCATGCACTCACTTGAGTCCAACAATATATAAAGGCTTTCCAATTCATTTGAATGATTTGATGCCTTTCGACCGAATCGGCGGCGATTCAATTTGTTGCAAAATGCAATATGCAAAAAGCAGCAAGTGTCGCAAATTTGCAACTTTCAAATAAAGGCCAATAAAACGAAAACGTCCAATGATAATTGAGAGATATACCATATGCTTTTCAGCGACAATTTGTTCAACTTTGACAGTTATTTCGGTCGAATTAAATAATGATGACTCATATACGTCAGGTTTTTTACGACTCTAGAATCAAGGAGATTTTTCCATCTCAGAGGACGTAATATATAAACGTGATGAGCTCTCAAAACTTGGAACAGCTGCATCTACAAACAAGTGAAGTTTGCATCATGAAATGTATTTGTGAGTTCGACTTTTGGGCCACAATTACAAATTGAAATGATAGCCCGCTACACAACTTCACATCCTGATGTTCTAGTCTGAAATAGATCCGTGAATAAAGGATATGGGAGGTTTATTTTGTTTAAATCGGTGAGTTTGTTGATTTTAAGTATATATCTTTATTATATCGCTAAATGCATGATCATAGAA
The DNA here is from genome assembly GCF_004324835.1 of Dendronephthya gigantea. Classification (NCBI taxonomy): domain Eukaryota; kingdom Metazoa; phylum Cnidaria; class Anthozoa; order Malacalcyonacea; family Nephtheidae; genus Dendronephthya; species Dendronephthya gigantea. Next base: position 1,312,274 of record NW_021163033.1, on the reverse strand, counting down.
TTCGAATTTCGAGTATGCTCGGTGAACTTATAATCATATAATAAGTTGTTTTAATTGCAAAGCATGAATTGCTTCTGTGGCGCTAGCTCGATCGCGAAGAGTGTTGTTTCATCAATGTCGTTTTTTACGAATTGGGTTAACTCGCTTATCCCGCGAACGCCGGAAGCTATATACGGAATATCCAGCAGCTTCATATATGAAATTACCAGTCTTTGAGAATGAACTTCAGTAGATATAACATATATCCGCGAATTGCAAATGCTGGGAGCATTGTATATTCGTTTATTTCCATTCTAATTGTCTTGAACATGATATCGAGAAACTTAAGAATTAAAACCGATATATACATATATATTGATTAAATGAAAAAGCTAATACTTTACATTTGCATGTATATACTCTAAACATTATATAGAATCAATTGAGGAGCGCTGAGTACTTCACATATATATAGCTATAAGCATTATATATTGTATAATGTATGTATTATATATATTTGATTAGAATTACTTTTGACAAGTTTCTCAATTTCATATCTCGAGCATAAAAAAAGGTTCGATTAATTGCGTATTCAACAAATTTCGCCACAGGCTCTTTATTGATTTCGATGCATTTGAACGACGAACATGGCTGGCATTATCGGAAGCCCCGTTTACACTAAACACTCAATCATTATGGGCATGGCACGGTACGGCTAAAATTGGTACCGGTGCCCAATTTTATTAGTGTTCAGGCTACCAAAACAATGGCCGAGCACGAATGAAATGGGCACGGAACCCGTTTTAGCCGTGCCGTGCCAATAAATCGAGTGTTGTGTAAACGGGTCTTGAATGATAAAAGCTACATCAGATTATATGTATATAGGCTACGTTCAGAATAAAATGTTATTGTATGTGGTGTTCCAGTGTGCCAATAGGTAGAGAAGTCTTCCTGTGAATATAATTGTTTTTAGTTATGCACGTGCACTATAAGAGCCGAATACGTGATATATGAAAAAACGTTATATAGGAATAGAAAGCCAAAACCGGGCGGCACTCATCAGTATTGATTTGTGCACGTGAACCGCGCATGCATGGCTGCATGCGTTTCCCACAATCACTTTCTCATTACCAAGAATTTCTCAATTTTTTGTCTCTCTGCGAGAGCTGGTAGCGGTTTAATTGGAGAATAAACGAGGATGTGAACTATTTGTACAATGTCAATGATTAATCATTCCACGGCCAAGTAATTGTCCCGTCATCAGCACAAACAATAACCTTATAAAACCATCATTCCCGAGTGATCACAATTTGCATTTGGGACACGTTCGCTTCCTTCAACCAATGAAAGTTGACAAACGAGCTCGCTTGTAATTTAAATAAACGAACTCGTGCTTCGTAATGTAAACACAGTTTACATTGCTTTGGAACTACGGTCAAACGCCTGGAAAATATCCCATTGTCGTTTTACAACGTTCATTCGAGTAGCCCAGAAAGAGATGAAATCCTAGATCAGCACGAATCTCTTAGAAATCAGTGAGCGGTTTCACTTGGATATACCCAAGCCTATAATATCATCGTATGTAAACATTATACATATATCCGTTGCTTGTGTCTGTATTTAAAAATACGTTTCTCATTCGGCTTTTAACTCAAATTACGTTCAACCTTCGTGTTCCAAGTGATCGTCTTGACTTAGTAAGTCGCGGAGTGCGAACTAGCGAGAACCATATGTTACCTGGAAGGTGCTTAATCGATGAAAATGGGCAATTTTTTCACGGGGTGAGTGAAGATTCAGGAAATTCAATGTTTGAAACATTTGTATATTGTTCTCGAAAGCTTTGAATTCGAGTGACACTGTTAACCATTTAACACAAAACCTATCATAATTGGTTTGTATAATGGTTTAAGCTGGTCCTCAAGGGAAATGCGGTTAGTACAGACCTTATATAAGCAGACATTATAAAAAATCTACAATATCTGTAAAAGATCAACTTTTTATTTGTAATTCACAAGTGATGTTAACTGTATAGTGTATACGTGCATATATTTCTGCATGGATTACATTGAGAGATCCTACGGACATTTTAGGACTTTTCAATATTTGTAACGGCTGCATGAATGTGTGGGCTTTTCAATATACGATATACATGCCAAGGAATACTTGTATTCAATTTGCTGGTCTAGACGTACGGTAGAGCGCCATATACCACCGGAAATTTTAGCTCATTTCCATGATGAACGAGGAAGTTCTCAGTTTAATATAGCGGATGTAACCAAATCGGACACAAATGTGTAGCCGTATAGTTTATACTGTGTGCGGTAGGGTTTAGCCTAATCGGTAGTAATAGTATTTGTCAATCGTCATATTGCATCTTTCAGGCAGCAAGATTCGGTTAAAGTTGAGCGAAATGATGACGAATCTGACTGCGAAGAAGAGACCCATGACAGCGCCCATTTACAATCACCGAGCTCAAAAAAGAAATTTCTCAGTGTACTTCATGTTGTTGGTAAGTAGAGAAGTGGAGAGAAAGTCTGTTCGCGCGATTCATGCAGTTTTGTTGAATCCAATTCCCTTCTCATGGATATTTTAAGGCTGCGATTTTTCTTTTGATAGATGTGAACAAGTAATAAGTTACGAATGCTCTGATGTGTACGAGCTCCTATTTGAACATCAGTAACTAATTCACTCGTTCATATCCATCAAAAGAAGAAAATCGCGTATAAATTTGCAGCGAAAACCGCAAGTGTAAACGGGCCTTTATAGTCTGTTGACTTGCAATGTATATGAGTTGCAAAATGCAAAGCGACTTAAACCAACGCAGCACTGCTTCGTTAAATAAAACTCAGTGATAAGACTACATTCAATACGTCAGAAGTGAATTGGATATGACAAAATTGCATCTTCTGAACAGACCTTTACAGGGTGAGCAAAAAAAAGGAAAAATTGATGCTGTTTATATATGCATATTTGCCGCGGCGAACTTTTAACCTAATTAGACTATCTCCTTTTGTCAAAAGGCTGGTTTTGATATGATGACATAATTCGTCGTAATTCATCGTCAAGCACACGTCGTAATTTGTTGCAATTTGTTATAATTCGGTTTTAATATGTCGAATTTTCCATAGCAATAAATGACAAAAAAATAGGACATATGAATCAGGACAAAGTTACCGAATTATATATAACGAAGTTATATCACATAAAACCCAGCTTGAACAGGTGCAGTTGACTAGTTTTGTTATCTCTCGTACGTTTAAAATTCGACTTCCAAAATTCGAGTTCCGTACGGTTAAAATTCGACTTCCAAAACGAATACGACTTAACACAATAATTCAGATTCACATTTCACACCTTTTGTCAAATTACAACAGCTGAGCGGAAATTTTTCAATAGCTTATATCTTGAGTTTACAAAATGTCATATTTCGGACCATTGCTGACCATGACAGATTGTATCAAGAAAAACGCGAGTAATTTCACTTCGTTCCCAAAACACAAAAGAGTTTAGTTCCGTCATGGGCGTGAATATTACAGTCATTTCGCTTATGGTGATCGCCGTTTGCATCGAACTTGCCACAAAGGAAATTCCATTGTCTTTCAAATCAATTTTTGCTGGGGACAATCGAGCTCTTAAACCTATTCTTCTAAATTTGTCATGTAGGTTCAAATTACAAACAGTGTTTTGATCTTCTGTCGCACGTGCATAATACTCTTCGACATAGATCGGTCACGTTTAACTAATTTAAGCTTACTAGAGTTCAAACAGCTGAATATATGCAGTTCTGGATGAAATGGCTTCGCTTATATGAAAATTCTAACCCCAAACCTGAGAACAACTGTTCACTGAACTTCACAATGGGGTGCAATACAACAGCAACTCAAAAGCCCCCCTAAAGGCAAATATAAGCCGTGATATTTGATTACGCGTATTAAATTATGCAAGCAACTGAAGGAAGCATTTGAATATATGATAATTGTCAGTAACAAATCGCGTAGGAAGCTCTGGCAGGAAAATACAAAACTAAGCATGCCATGAAAGTTTCTTGATTTGTAACACCATAAAGATATGTCGTTTCGCGTTTGAACATCCTGTATTGATCATGAGGCTATATACACGTTTGCTGTGGCGAAAATGACCGTTCTAGTCGTATTCAGTGAGTAAATAAATAAAAGTGCTTTGATAGGTTATATTTGGCCCAAGTCTGGCTAGTTTAACCAAGTAATTATTTATTTATTGCCTGCTCCGTTGCTTTTTTTTAGTCCATAAAGGGAAAGTAGAAGGTCAAACCGGTATGTAACATGTTTGTTAGTTTATAGAATTATAGCCTAGCTAATAGGAGGGATAATTTGCTACATTGGTGTTTAGCGAGCATTCGCATTTAAATCTAATGAATTTGACATCTAATTCCTTCCTGCTGTGTGTGTCTAGTAAATAATGACCTTTCTAAAGACTTTTATATGTTGCTATAACATCGTGTCTGCGATTTGAATCGAATCTTCTTTTCAATTAAATCAGGAACAATTTAGTTTGTTATCACGGTTAATATCGTTCAATAGTAATTTAATATTGCCAATACGTAACATCTTTAATAAATGATATCTACACTACCCGAAGCACACCATGAATGTTTTGGCTTCACAACCGTGAATATGTTAGTTGAAATTTTGTTCTAAATTGTAGCCGAAACCAAATTTTAACCAAATAACTTGGGTTTGTAGTTTGTTTACATTTTAAACAGGTTATATTCAAGCCCTTGCAATGTACAAAACACACATTAATATTACACACATCACTCTGTCTATTGCCTGGTTATATTACTTATCAGTAAAGGCAACGTCTACTGATATTGATGCGGCAAAATTCAGCATTGGAAATATCAAAGAACCCAATTTTCCGGCGCAATATTTCATAGCTTAAAGGAGGAAACGTGGATAAAAGAGGTAGATGAAGAAGCTGGATCTGAGGACTGCCTACTAGTCCCCAATCCCTTAATCGTTCTGTTGGAAAGGGTTATTCGTTCAATTCTTTGCAACTTTCCTTTGTTGAATTTCGCTGTTTGTGTGCTAATAGAGTTAGACCCAGTTTACACTGTTAAATTTTTCTGTGATCACACATTTTCAAGCGGCAATTCTTATAAACCCAAAATATTAGGTAGAAATAGTCAAAGCAAAGTTAAACAGTGGTAAACACTGAGTTACTTCATCGCGGTATACTCGAGCACTTGGGATTTACCAATGCAAATTTTTAAATGTGAATACAGAAACTTTAACAGTGTAAACCGGATCTTACATGTCAAGGTATACCAGTTGGTTAGTAGAATTACATGGGCCTCTACTCTACCTTTTTCAGTGGTAGTAGCTGGTATTGGTTAGCAATGCATGTCTGCCTGAAGAATACCAGGTTATTTGCTAACTATACCATGCCAAAACCGAATTAACTTTTAGGAATAATTTTGCATCTTACATAATTTTGGAATTTTTACACCTGCAATTTTTGCTGCGATTTTTTGTGCGACTTAATTCTTTTGATAGATGTGAACTAGTGACTAGTTACGAATGCTAAGAGCTTTACCAGAACATCTGTAAATAATTCACTGGTTTACATCTATTAAAAGAAGAAAATTGCACATAAAGTCCCAGCAAAAATCGCAAGTGTGAACGGGCCTTTACATAATAGTCTTTGAATTATTTGGATGAAAAAAGAGTTAGATGTTTGAAAGATCTTTGTTTGCATCAAAAAGCTCTCAATACCACCACTACTTCTTTATACATCCCTGATTGAAGTCAATATTCAATCGAGAAAACACTTAATAGTCATGGCGTGTTGGAGGCAGATTGAGGACGGAAACATTGTCGAAGACGGCGTTGGAATCGTTGGAATGACAAAGAAATGCCGTCCAGAAAGACACATCGCCACATTTCGCCATTCTCACGTCGTTTTTGACGCTCCCGTCCTCAATTTAAATCTGTTTGAAAAAATCATTGGGCATTAGACAGAGTTGTTTATCTAGGTGCATTGCAAGCTAGTCGACAACAGAAAAAAATTGAGATAAGAATCAGGTTCAGTTTTTAATTTGGTTTTCTTGTATTTAGGTAACATCAACAGCTATGTGAAGATAATTTTGCACAATGCTATTTCCAAAACGGAAGTCGCTCGTGGAGCGAGCCCTGTGTGGCGAGAAGAGTTCCTGTTGTGAGTATTTTTTACTGAATATTTCGCTTGGACTGAAGAGTGGATTTCATTTCACCCAGAAAGTAGCACGATGTTAATGATGTAACTCTTGATACATGATACATTAATGATGTAACTCTTTAAAAAGAAAGATAAATAAGCGGTTTTATAGATAAAGAATTGACCAGCGTAATAATATTTTGACCGTCTGTACTGTAGTGAAACGACTGAACTCAATCGTGACTTGAATCTGGAGTTATGGAGTCGTGGTTTGATACGGGACACGTTGGTTGGATCTGCTCGAATCCCTCTCATACATATCCACCATTCAAACGAGGTGATTTTACAATGTCCATTTTATACTACATAAAAACTTATCCAGATTCTATTTCGCTTAACTTTAACACAAATTGTACTTTTCAAATGAAAACAATTGTAACATGCCTCTCTGTTGGGTTGTTTTCGTTTGTTTCTTTGTTGAATGCTGATGTCCTTATTTTTCGTTTCCAATCTCACTGTGTAGCAAAATTATTTTGATACTATTTTTTCCTCAAGGCCCGTTTACACTTGCAATTTTTGTTGCGATTTTATTATGTGCGATTTTCTTCGTTTGAAAGATGTGAACGAGTGATTTAGTTACGGATGTTCAAAAAGCTCTTATGCATCAGAGCCTTCGTAACACATCTACTCATTTACATCTACCAAAAGATTCAAGAAATCGGTCATAAAATCACTCCAAACATTTGCAAGTGTAAACGGGCCTTCACTAGCTTATCCAGCTAAAATTTCTCTAACCCAGTTGTAATAAAAATGAGATCCGTCTATATATACTAAAATATCTCTGTGTCATGGTTTGTATGTGTTGTATCTTCATTTCCTAACATGACATATCTTGACTGTATGTTTATCATATTTATCATATATATCATATTTATCATATATATCATATTTATCATATTTATCATATGTATCATATGTATCATATGTATCATATTTATCGTATTTATCATATTTATCATATTTATTATATTTATCTTTTTTTTATTATTCAGGAAAGCAGTAGTATATGGATTCCATTGTATCGTGTTGGTTATTCTGGTGTTATAGAAGCCGGTCATAAACTGTGTATTGCGACCAGATTTTCTCTCCCAAATGGTAAATTTTCTTAACGTTTGAAATCCTAAGACATCCCCACACATGGGCTGATACAGCAGAGCTAGACACAACATGGCATCATTAAACTATACTTTAGCCAGCATGGGCGACTTTGTACGCATGACCGTCTTACCACCCCAGCCATGGTACTTGATGTAAATCTTCCCTGCATGATGAATCAAGCTTATACATTTAACCTCGATTGTATACAACATGAATTTCCCCTTTAATCACTGAAAATCCCGGCAAAACGAGCTTGTTTGAATTTTTTTTAATATATTTAGATTTCCGGTCTATTTACATAACTTCGATAATGGTGAATACCCCTTTGATATCAAAACTTGCATTTAAAATAGCAACTTAAATATGTATCTTTCTCGCTTAATCTTATAGCTACTTTTAAGAGTTTCCCTGCCCCAAAAATGAACCTAGTAAACCTAAACCTGCTTCAACATCGCTCTTGTTAACGTAAATTTGGCTTTGTTTGTCAATAACTGATTATGTATCATATTTACGAAGTTTTTACGCCGCACAAGCTGTGGCCATCTTGTCATAACAAGTTCGACGTTTTAGCAGAATAATGAATGTAATTAAATGTATGTAGTTTGCTGGCATATGTATATAACTTACTCTGTGCATGAATTGTTTCATTTCCACACCTTTCAGGTCTCACGGAGAGCGAGGCAGCAAATCTTCAGGAGAAGTTGGACTGGTTGAACGCCATTATGCAAGATGAACTCCACATCATTCAAAAGCAAGTTTCTCGGCACTCGGAATTGAAATCGTTGTTGTCAGATCAGGATCACGGTACGGCACTAATACTACGAAGACATAAAATGATAAACTTCACATTTAGGATCAGTTGCTGATGTTTGGAAACCAATTTCACCTTGTAATAAACACGTTTCAGACTTTGTTTACCAACTGCAGTCGATAAACCTTCTCTCCGCAAAAAAAATTGTGAATATGGCGACAGATTTTTGCGTAGATTTTATACAGTCTTAAATTCACTGATATCGTAATTTAAGCTTAGCATACATATGCAGGTCTGCAAAAGCAATTTATCTAACGCATTTCAAGGATTAAATATATAGATTGTCAGCTCGTATATCTGTTTTTAATAAACGTTTTCTCTTCTTGTTTAGGAAAGAAGATTTACGACTCCAAAGACGGTCCTTCGTCCACTGAAGAGAAAAAGGTCGACCCGGAGAATTGCGCATTGAAAGAAAACAGCGATGTTGAGGCAGACATGGAAAAACCGAAATCACACGACGCTCTTCTCGTACCGGAGTCTCCACGAAACTCGCCGAGTCTTAGCCGAAGGCAGGTCGTGAGAAAGGGCATGCCACCACGAGACCCTTCCTTTGAATCAGAAGTTAATTATTTAACGCCGGATGGAGTAAGTATTCCTTTTAAAACTTTAAAAGACGTTTTCTTTTATTGAAAATTGATGCATTCTTTGAAATCCTCGTAACACTTAGACTTCAAATTTGTCGAGCAAAAATATTTAGAAAACAATACTCTGAAAGTATCACTTGAACTGAAAATTTGAAGCTAGCACACAGTAAAAACGAACCGTCCGAATTAATAATCTTGTGTATACTAAGGCGACAAAATGGACAAGGGTCAGGGTAGATCGATAATCCCTTAGATAAATCAGACAATTTTGAACCCAAATCGCCATGTTTACAGTGCATGGTATACCGAAGAAGTGGTAAAACAATTTGCCTCTGCTGTTTTAAAGAGATCTTACATGTCGTGCAATCGATATTGTAAATTTTAGAAAGCAAAAAAAGTCGACTGATAATCGGTTCTTACCCGAAAAATTAGCATCCTTTTTTATCAAACTTTGAACCTCTTGAGTAGTATGGAAATGTTTTAAACATGGCGCCCACAGAATCTTTCAATTTCCTCAGATTACGGGCGGTGATAATACAAGTTTATCCGACTACGACATGGACAGCAGTCGAGAAGGATCTGTTTCAAGCAGAGGTGGCGGTGAGGATGGCAACAGGGTGAAGCGACCGAAGAGAAAAAGAGGATTTCGTATTTCACCGAAGAACGAGGAGAAAATATCTGCAGCTCTTAGCGAATACGGGTAAGGCACAGTTTACACCGTCTATCTTTAAAACAGGGAACGGAGAAGGGAAAGGAATGGTCGGGGAGTGACCGGCGAATGGTCGGGGTATGTTCGGGAAATGACCGGCGAGTGGTCGAGGAATGACGGGGATATGAAAAAATAGATATAATCTTGTATAATAAGAATTTAACGGGGAAACCGGTGCAAAATATTTCTCACGCTTCTCTTTCATTCTTATATGCTTTGAGAGCACAAAAATGACATTCCTGCGACCATTCCCCATTACCTTCCCCATATTACCCGTTCCTTGTTTTAAAAATAGCCCGGTTTACACTGTTCAAGGTTTTGTGATCACACGTAGAATTTTGCGTCGGTAATTCTTAAGTTCTGAAGAAATTGCTGAGTATTTCAAGGAATTGACTTACAATGAGTCATACAGGATGTTTGACCCATGTTTCCAGGAAGGCAAAACGGAAATTGACAGAATTCCTTGCAGGATGTATTTAATATAATGATGTAATGCTAGCATGCATGAAAGAGCAGTTCTTTAGCATTTCAATAAAAACCTTTCTCACTTTAAAAGAGCGAAGAATGATTGCAGAATACAGCCAGTAATACTAATAAGAATGTCCATTTAACTATGAGAGATCGCGAATACAACCGCACAAAGATTAGCTTAATTTGTTATCAAATTGACAATCAAAATATTATTTCCATCGTTTCTACAGAAATAAATTTTTGAGCAACATCGACATGTGTCCAGATCTAAAGCCACACACAGAAGCTTTGGGTGTTCATGCGTTGGTTAGTATGGCACAAAGTAATGCCTACGAAGTTTTGTTCGTGAGCAGCACCTATGCTGTATATTTTCCCGTGTTGCTAGGCTAAAAGATTGTTTCTTAAATTAACAATATGAGGTCATTTTTTCATCTTCCGCATAGACCTAACTCCTCTTAGACCTGCTTTGCATAAAAATTCAGTCAATGGTTCGGAAGTTGACACATAAGTGCTAAATTTTTTAAGTGCTAAAGTGTGAACTATTTTCCCTATTTTAGTCTCACGTTTCAGCAAGGAGAATGGCTAGACTGTCGATGGCCCAACGAGCTAATCTCACAGATGAAGATATGGTACGAAAACATAGTATTTTTTTTTACATTTTAACACCGAGCTATAGCAGTCCTACGACACACGGTTCTTAAATTTACTCTGTGTTGAAATGTTGTTCCTTGTTTGATTTGCACTCGGAATAAAGATCGTTGACTCTCTATAGAAACTGAGTTATCGTACGTCTATAGTAAACTGTCCAATAATATCCAGTTATTTGCCATGATTACAAATTAATTGAAACATTCTTTCGTTCTAGAAACTGCATGTGTACAAAAAGACATTGCAAGCGATGTTGTATCCAATTTCAGGTGTGAGAAACGTTTTATAAAATTTCCAACACATCTTTCTCGATAAAACAACGACATGTAGTTCTACACTACACTTTTAAGTTCTACACTGTTAATAAAGTTTTTATGGTTACAGCAGGAAGTTTCAGTGCGAATGCAAATCAACACTAGTTAAGCAGGCACGACGTACGATGTTATATAACTTATATTATATGTTTTGTTTGCAGATACAACACCTCACGAGTTCGCCATTTGGTCAACCCAAGTGCCTGCGTTTTGCTACGAATGCGAGGAACTTCTGTGGGGACTGGCGCGACAAGGCCTCCGCTGCAAACGTAAGTCAGTCAACGAATTAGTACAGTAACGTTCACAGATGGTCATATCAAGTGAATGAATGGCGCATACTTTTTGGTCACGGGATCATGAAATAAAACTTTACCATGCATATCCTGTATTACAAAGGTCAAGTCCTTTCTTCCTGTTACCTTGACTTCCTTGAAATACAATACCATGAGATCATTATCCATCTTGTGAAGGATAAACAACACTATATATTTCAAGCAATAGATTTCGGCATCTTTTTAATCTTCTACAATTTGTTCACTTGAAAGGATGTAAATGAAAAGGCATTCTGTGTAAGGTTCCTTTTTGACGGCTGACGATAAAGATCAGTTCACTTGAGTTTTAAGTTTGAAAACACCGTTGCCGTTGGAATCTCAAACACTTTTCTTTTCCAAACGAAATTATCGAGAGTTTTCTTCGTTGGCTAACAACGGAAGTTGAAGACTTATAAGGAAAGAACGGAGATGGTTGTACGTACGCAGTTTGAACAAATTTCATTGTCGTTGTTTAGAGTGTGGAGTAAAGTGTCACGAGAAATGTAAAGATTTGCTAAATGCTGATTGTTTGCAACGTAAGTAAAAAGTGAATGCTCAGTCATGAGAAGATAGCTTACATGTATTTACAAAATATCGAGGAACTGATCTATATCCAAGTATTTCGATGCATGGATGTCTAAGCCAGTGATCCAGTTTTTGAAGTAGTTTTTCTCGACTAAATCTTAATCGATTTAATTCTTTTTTCTTGTTTCCAGGTGCCGCTGAAAAGGCGGCCAAAGAAGGCGAAGGTTTCAAACAAGAGGCTGTAACAAAAGCAATTAAAGAGCGCATGCGTGAACGGCAGCAAATGAAAGAAAAATCATTTGATATGATAAGGTTGGTGGGTGGATGGGTGAAGTTTTCTATGAAAACCATACAAGTTAACAAGTGGTAAAATTTTCTTTAATTTCAGGGACGTGTTCCAGGTGGACAACAATCAGCATCTTGTCCATCTTCAGAATGCTCATCAACAGATTCTTGCAGGAACGTCGAAATGGTCGGCAAAGCTAGCCATAACAGTGGTCTGTGCCCAGGGGCTTATTGCCAAGGATAAAACAGGTAATGTGCCGGTGATTAAGCGCAATATACAATATACCTCTTTCGAAACGGAGACTCTCGTGAAAACGAAACTTTGATATAAGATGATGATACAAGATAAAGATAGCGATGAGTCTGAAAATTTACATTCATTAGTTTTTCTTTTTACTTTCCCAGGCACAAGTGATCCGTACGTGACAGTTCATGTTGGAAGAACGAAGAAACGGACAAAGACAATTCCTCATGAATTGAACCCAACCTGGGATGAGACGTTTCATTTGTAAGTTGACTACTCCAGTGGCAGTTGTAGAAAAGACTAGTTAACTTTTAACGGTAGTTAAGGACAGAATTGGCTAATCTGAGTTGTATGTTTCTGAGTTAACTATGATTTAACAATGCAAAATGTAGTCAAGAGTTTTATCCAACCGACCCCAGCTGCCTAATGATTAAGGTCTCTGTCGATTCTACATACAATGATTATAGTTGGACTGGTTGCGAATGGTATTACTATTGCTCATGATCCAGCCCCAGAATGATCAAGATTTCTGAGATTCCTGTCAATTCTACAATGACTGTTGGTATTCTGTATTTTTCAGCGAATGTCACAACTTTACGGATCGAATCAAAGTTCGTGTTTGGTAAGCAAAGAATCTTGTAATTTTAGTGCGTGATTTGTACCCACGATTGTCATCCATATAAACCGCCTTAGCTATTATTCCGGACATTTCCCAGCATGGAAAGAGGGACTGATGAGGGACTGATGAGGGACTGATGAGGGACTGATGAGGGACTGATGAGGGACTATTGATGGTAATGTGTTGATGTGGTTTTGTATCCAGGGATGAAGATGATGATCTCAGATCCAAAGTGCTGTCGAAGTTTACACGGGAGACAGATGATTTCCTTGGTCAAGCCATTATTGAAGTTCGTACTTTAAGCGGGGAAATGGATGTGTGGTATAACCTTGGTAAGAAAGACTTTGATAACATGTGATTGTCACCAAGTTTCAACAGTAAAAATAGTTTAGCAAACACCGTTAACAATGCTGCTCACAGGATGCAGCACAACACTGTTCACGTATGTTTAAAATAACTTGCATGGACATGATTATTTTTACGCGTTACTTTAGAGAAACGAACCGACCGATCTGCGGTATCAGGAGCTATACGACTTCATATTAGCATCGAGATAAAAGGCGAGGAAAAGCTTGTTCCCTATCACACGCAGTATACCAGTCTACACGAGGTACGAGAACACATACTTTAGTTCACTACAGAATGTGGAGTTTGATTCTATAATTAGCAAAGTGCTGATTTGAGGAAAAATGCATCGATCAATTGCGATAGGCCTAACTTATCACAAATGCGAAAGATTAGCAGAAACTTGAACTTCCTGAATATTTTTTAGAACATGTTCCACTATCTCTGCAAACAAAATGACGACAAAGTTCCTATACCGAAGGTTTCTGAAAAGGTAAAGTCATAGGATTCTTTCCTTCGGAGCAATATGATCTGTTTGTGAATGTGAAGAAGCTAATTATGTATTTTTATGACAATCTACATTCGATAATGTATGATGCAAATTAACCTTTCAGGAGGAAGCCTGGAAAGTGTATTTCCCTGGGGACTATCAAGAAGTTGTAAAGGAATTTTCAATGAGATATGGAATTGAGACCATTTATCAAGCCATGACGTAAGTTTTCTGGTTGTCGAGAAAATTGTCTTTCTCGTTCAGCAGTGACAATAGATCGTGTAGAGGATTGTACGATAAATTGGACTGGTGAAATAATGTCTTTAAATTCTCTCCCACACTGCTTAATGGAAGATTTCAACTGTGGACAAAACTCGTTTCAAAGCAAGTAGGGAGAAATCCAACACCGCAAAGAGTTCATTTACATGTATAGACTTCAAATTAATTCCCAGAAGTTAAAACAGGTGTTGCTGATGTTATCTTGGTGCGAAGGAGCCTTTTTTAATGGGAATGCTAGAGTTACTGTATATCAAGAAATTTGCCCATTTAAGTCCGTCTGTTTTGCAGGCATTTCTCTTGCTTGGCGATTCACTACACAAGCCCTGGTGTCCCGGATGTGATGAGTAAATTACTTGCAAATGTCAACGCTTTCTTTGCCCATACAACATCAAGTAATATCGCATCGGCCTGCGACAGATTTGCAGCAATCAATTTTGGAGTGAGTATATGTGAAATGTTTCGTATTGTATTGTACGCCAGGGACAGTTGTATACATTTTATTATGGCTCGACAGCGTTCAGATCAACGCTATATATGTGTCGTTTTATGCGTCCTAGTCAAGCTACAGTGTATGGGCCTTCACGTAGTTTGTGACGTACAGTAGTTTACGGATCAAGCATGTTGTGATTCGTCAACTGGGCGCATTAACCAATCACTGAATCACAAACGCGCTTCGCCGCAAAATACGTCATTACGCAAGCTTTTATTTAAGATCTATATATGTCTTCCGAATCAAATTCTTATATGAATGTTTTTTCACAGCGAGAACGGTTTGTGAAGATTTTGGATCAATTGCACAATTTACTGCGGGTCGACCTTCAAGGTTACAGAGTGAGTTTGTGATTACTTTATTTCTGAATATTGAACTGGGAAGACCCGGGAAGGCCATATAAATCCCTGATCAACTAACTTCGCAAAGGACTTATCTCATACAAACTCGATGGAATACAGGTTAGATTAACGACCTAACGTCGTAACGATGTGATGTTTCATATTCGCAGACGAACTTTCCGTCGAACAACCAGGAGAAAATGACGGACTTGAAATCTACTGTGGATCTGTTGACTAGCATCACGTTTTTTAGATTAAAGGTAGGTATCGGATGATAGCTGAACTGAACGGAACCGAACCGAGTCGAGCCGAGCCGAGCCGAGCCGAACTGAACTGAACTGAACTGAACTAAATTGGGAAAACGACTAACATCATTTTTGTTATGCTTAGGTGCAAGAGATGAACAACCCACCGAGAACATCTGTCGTAGTCGCCGAATGCGTGAAGGTAAAGGAATGTTACCAAGTTATTTGATTTCAGCAAACTCTCGATCTTAAAATACGTGTCAACTTCTCAACTACCAAGATGCCTTCGATGTACTACTGTATTTAACATTATATTGTAGTTGATGAAATAATGACCGAACTGTTTATCACAGAATTGTTTAGAACACACATACCAGTTTATCTTCAACAACTGCAGTCAATTGTACGAGCAATCTGGATCAGGGAAGGATTATTGCGTGCGTTCACCAAGTCACATTGATTTCTGGCCTCAGTTAATTACTCTTATGGTGTCCGTCATTGAAGAGGATAAAAAACATTACACCCCCGTGTTGAGTCAGTAAGTACAGTACGCCCTCTTGTTAGGGAAATTTTCGTACGTGTTAGGGAGACGTTCGTGTTATAGAGAAATTTTCGTGTTGGAGAAATGTTCGTGTTAGAGAGATGTTCGTGTTAGAGAGATGTTCGTGCTAGAGAGATGTTCGTGTTAGAAAGATGTTCGTGCTAGAGAGATGTTCGTGTTAGAGCGATGTTTGTGTCAGAAAGATGTTTGTGTTTGAGAGATGTTCGTGTTTAAATGTGTTAGAACGCGAGAGGTATGTGTGGGAGATTTACGTTCGAGTGGAAGGGGTCAGTATTTAAGAGATTCTCATATCGTGCTGGAGAGGTATCCGTATTGCAAAGGTGGTGTAGAAAAGTTGTTTGTGTGATAGATGGCAGATTCAAGCTTAGAAAAATACAACGTGTTTGGTTTACGAGAAATCTTTACGACTTTTTCCAGATTCTCGGATTTGAATATCGGTGAAATGTCTGCATCGACGATGTGGCTGTCATTCACGTCAGATTTAACAGAAACATTGAAACGTAATGTATCAATTTGTTGCACAGAAGGTTTCTCGAAACGTATTGTATTAGTTCCATTGAGATGAATAAACTGGTTTATTATTCATCTCAATGATTCCTTCCTGTATCAACGGCATGTAATGTCTTCTTTCAGAACACGAATCCAAGCCGAAATGGGCGACAACTGACTACATCAACTTGCATTTTAAAGTAAGCATCGAGAATATAATGGATGTAAAAGGAATATACGCCGCTTCGCGATGTAAAATTAAACAAAAGTTATCATGCATGTATATTATTACTGATGATAGTAAGAAAATTACTTCAATTTTCAGTCAATATTTTTCTGTTTAGGTGAAATGGTTTTACAATGAATACATTGCCAATTGCTCAATAATTCAAGAGGAGGTACCTGCATATTCATCGTAAGTCCAGCTTATAGATTGCTTTGTTATGTATGTGCTAGCTTGTACAGTGATCAACCTTCATATAAGTTAAAAAAGCTAAATCAGACTCCTTTCTTGAAATGTTTTCGTTTAAAAACTCGCAGTGAATCTCTTCTTCAATTTTACAGTTGGTTCGAGTTGTTTGTTCTTCGTTGGCTGGAGGAAAATGAGAAAATCGCGATGGATTTGCTGGTGGAGGCTCTTGAGAAAGACAAGAAAAATGGCGTAAGTTTTTTTGTTGTATTCTATTCATTGCATGCCTAAACGAATCCGTTGGTCTAATCCTTTATTTGGGGAACTTCTAACAGTATAATGCAAAAATATTAGAATTATATTTCCGTCTATAGTTTCAACCAAGCTCAGAGCATTCCAATTTCTCAACATCTGTTGTGGATATATTCTGGAGTTTAAATCAGGTTTGTTTTGCTGTTTTTCGATATAATGCAGAAAAACTTGCTTCATTACGCCATTGACCACGTATTTTACCATAAAACAGTGAAGTCAGTAGCAAATGAGGCAAAGTGAACAACATGGTTGTATGAACCGAACCAATTTCGATATGGCACCTGAAATGAACGATGTTCTCTTACAATTCCGATCTTTTTTCTCTTTTGACAGAGTTACGACATCATTAGACAACTTGAATGTCCCAGTCCACCGACGTTAAAAGTCTACTTGTTAAAGTTTACACAGGTTTGTTTGACTGTGTAACGGCGTATACGTTTTTGCCGTCTAATTGCACGGCTGTCTCTAAATTCGCCAAAGCGACCTCACGTTTTGCGGATGAATTTCTTACATCATTATATTTGCTATAGTGTTTCGTTCCATTTTCAGACGATTTTCAGAGTTCTACTGGATTACTCCGAAGAAACAAAGAAACTGTTCTCGGGTTATTGTCGGGAAGATGAGAGAGTTAAGGTAAAATTGCTGTACTATTTCATGTCATTTGAGACCGGTTTCATAAAAATATTCATCGATAAGAAAGACAAAATACTGGATTTTCCTGCTGATTGCAGTTAGCTCCAACCGGCCTCTGTCGATAATCCGTCACAAAGCCTTAAATTCTTACCCGGTATATCGTCTTTATTCATATTTTTCCCAATGAAGGTGTGTATTCTTACCAATAATATCCAAGAAAGCAGAAATCATCTTCAGCAGATCTACAAGTCGATGGGTGCTGACGAGGTATAGAATTTCCCGTTTTTAAACAGCTTCTGCAATGGAAACAGATTATTATCTGCTTCCAGTCAATAGTGATCCTAGTTTCCGAGCGGTGTATAGTTTCTTACACAAATTTGATGGCTGTTTCAGTTGCCGGAAGAGTGTAAAGAAAGCTTCACCGAACTTCAAGTGCACCTCAGCTCAGTCCTGGATGAACTGTGTAAAACGTATGCTGACAGCATCGATTTCACTGAACCAATCAAAGCCGTTGATCAAGAATTGAACAAGTGAGTTTACTCTACCTATTTATACTGGACTGATTGATATCAAAATTGAGTATGCAAATTGCAAGACAATTTGATAGCCACAAAATAATTTGCCAATTTTAGACCAAAGAGCATTTGATTTTGTAATTTTAAAATCCTTAATTTAACTTCTTCAGCCAATTTTTTTTTCCTTTTAACACCGAACAGCAATTTTCAGTAGCCTCAGTTTAAAAACAGGCTGCGCAACATTTGTGGATCTTGAAACACAGAGAAACTATTTGGGTTTTAGGCAAATAATATACATGGACATGTTCCCCACTAGTTATCGTTCCAGTTGTATTTGAGTACATTTCCCGAGATGGTTTTGTGGCACTTCGCTTGATGTTGGGTAATTTCTAAAGGGTTTAATTTAGTTTCTTAATCTCGAGGGGAATTCGTACACGTCTCAAATTCAAGTCAGGAACTATTAAAGTTTTTGTAGCTTATTTGGTTTGAAAATGTTAATGATTTCAACTCGAAATTAAAATCCTTAAATCCTTTTTTTATGGTTTATGAATTCGCTCAAATACAAGCTGTCCCTGGATAATGCCTTTTGAATCCAAACACCTGCATGTCAAAAAAGCCTAAAAGAATCGTTTACACTTGAGATTTTTGCTGCGATTTTCTTCTTTTGGTAGATGTGAACGAGTAATTAGTTACGAATGCTCTGATGTATAAGAACTCTTATTTAAACATCAGTAACTGAATCACTCGTTCGCATCTATCAAAAGAAGAAAATCGCAGCAAAGATCGCAAGTGTAGACGGCTCTCAATATAGATTAAACGCAGTCTGTTAATGGCATCCGTTTTGCTTTAAAAACTATTTTCCTGTAGTTTCGAAATATTTATGATTTAAGCCTACGACGAAAACAAGTCACTCGCGTGAAAACCTTTACCAAACTAAATTTGTTTCATTTTCTCAGAATTAAGGGTACTGAAAATTTCCAGACCGTCGGTCCGGAGGTGCTGAAGAAACAAACAGAACACGTCCTGGGTCCATTACTTGAACCTCTTCAGGCCAGACTCATGTTGATCGCAGTTCAGTGTGAAAAATCTGTACTTAAAAGAGTCGCTAAGGTTTGTAATTTCTTTGTAAGGTTGCAATTACTGCAAAAAATTGCCTTTCCAGATGTTCTTTCCTACGGGTGTGATGTAAAACCATTAAATCCTTTTATCCAATACGAAATTGCATAAAACGAGCGAAATGGGGCATTTATATTAAACTTCGAAAGGCAATATATAATTATAATAATCGTTCGATAAAAAGCCCTTTTTGCACTTTAAGTGCAAATGTAGGTCTTTGCAAATGGATTATATTCGAGGAACATTGTACATATGTGTTAACCGTTTGAATTAAAAGTTCTCGCAGTTTGAAATTTGCCAAACAGACTATATCAATATATTGCTCAAGTAATTATCCTTACTATATTATCTATAAAAGCATCTAACTATCATGCCATGGACATCGCGGGAAAACGTATCACATATTTTTATCTGTAAATCGTCTTCAAGAACTATGAATTTCACTGACGCAGAATATTTTAAGAATTGCTACCTTCTCGGGGAGACATTTACTGTTATCACCCGATTTCCGGAAAGTAAAAAAATAATCAAATCATCGGAGCTTCGTTGTGCATACTCGATGGTCTGTTGATCGTTCCAACTGTCCTCCTGAATCTCATTGCCGCTTCGACGATTTTGAAATCTCCAAAACTCAAAGAGAAGGTCTGCTTCTTCCTAATTCTGGTCCAATCCTTGTTCGACACGGCGGTCGGTACCATTTCTCTACCTCTGTTTACGATTGGTTTAGGGATGGAAGTGAATGAGAGACCAAATTGCATGTTGAATCTGATGCTTTTAAAAGTTGTGGTATTCTTCACAAACACTTCGTTTCAAGTGCTGGCAGCGATCACCTTCGAACGCCACATGGGAATTTTCCATCCTCTCGTCCATCGCACTAAAGTTACCAAAAACAAACTTTTAAAATACATCACAGGCTCTTGCATTGCAACAACATGCCTTCTCTTCCTGTCAGCAATATCACCGCCGATTTTCATAAACGTAAACGCTCTCATGGTATTCGTTTTCATCGTGTTTGCCACATTTGTGTACGCAAGAATCTTCCTTCTGCTGAGGAAGCGGACTCGGTCGAGGAAGAGAGCTCTGAACGGAGCAGCCGTGCAAAGTCCTTCGGACAGAAAGGAAGAACGTGAATTTCAACAAGAAACGAGACTAGCCAAATCATGTTTTCTCGTACTATTATGTCAAATGGTTTGCTTCCTTCCCTCTTGTTTCGTGTACCCTCTGAATGAAAAGGACAAGTTTTTAGTGAACAATATATTTGCACTGATGATGACGTTTGCGTTTCTTAATTCCGTTCTTAATTCTATGATATTCTTCTGGCGAAATCCAATCTTAAGACAAGTTGTGTCAACTTTTCGCGGTCGCTCAGTGCAGTAAGTTTGTATAAACAAAGAACGTTCCTGGAAAAAGCTACAATTGTATGTTCACATTAAAATAATTGATTTGTAGCAAATAGCTTGGTTCCATCAGACGTTCACAATGAAGTCGTTAATTCATAAACTGATCCAAAATCGACGAGCAATTTGTTTGTTTTTCTTTCAATGTAAAAAAAATGTCAGTCCATTTTCTTGTCGTTAAATGACCTAGTCATTGTTGTATAGTTATTCTGTAAATATTGTAGACACGATTAGGTTGTAAAATATTATATATAAAGTCAAATATTCTATATGGGCTGTTTCTGTGTACGCTACTTGCAAACAATTCATACTAAGAAATCAAAAAATGCATGAAAGATGGGTTTGTTTTTAAGGAGAGAAAAACAGACTAAATACAATGGAATGGATAAGGTTTTCATAGTCGTAATCGGTAGATTTTTTTAGATTATCTGAGGAGAAAACTTTTTTTCACCAAAATTGTTGATATTCAATTTGTTTTTCTTTTTATTTCAGGAATTATGGAAGGAGGTTTTAACAACATTTGAGAGGGTGATTGTCTTGCCCCCGTTCAAGACAAAGGTAATCCATTATGCTCTGTATCTTTTTCTGGAGGAATTCACAGTTTGGTTTCTGATGCAGTATATATATACCTTTGTTTCAGGATCTTGAAATTGAAGAGACAAAAAGATTGTCTCACAAGCAATGCGGTGTACTGGAAGCCGCTTTGATCCGGCTGAAGGTAATTATTTCTCATCCGTGTAGAAGTTGTGCGAAGAATATGGTCCGTGATTCGCACTTGGGGCTTGGAAAAATCCTGAAATTAATTGTATAAGATTGAGTTCAAAGTACCCGTGAATACTATGAAGTACTGTTGGGTGGGAATAAGAGTTTCGTCAAAATAATTTTTGAAAATTTTGAGTGACTTAACTTTTTAAACATGCAATTGACGTTTAAACACTGTGTTTGTGATTACAGGATTATTTCCACAATAAAGGCAAGGGGTTGAAACGAGCTTTTCTTGAGAAGTCGCCCGAACTTCACAAATTAAAGAAAGCGTTGTCTCTTTACACGCAAACTACGGATACCTTGATCAAGACGTTTGTTAAAACACAGCAACAACAAGGTTGGCATAGAAGATTTATTGCATGGCCCATGATTGTTCGCTTCAGTATTGCTTTTGATCGATGGAAAGGCATTTTAAGAACTCTCTTTCTTTTAGCAAAAGAAGCTGTCGATGATCCTGTCGGGGAGTTGTCGATTCAAGTAGACTACATGAGCCATCCTGGAACAGGAGACCATAAATTAACCGTAAAAGGTTTGTATAAATGTGACCAAGATGTCCGTTTAACTTGGTGTAGAGTTTGTGACTTTCCGTGTGTTAAATCTTCACTTTACCGTAAACAAAACCCTGTAGTTTATGTCGTTTAATAAATAAATTTTGCTATTTAACCTTTATTGCTCTAAGAAAGAATCTTTACTTTAATTTCTTCTTTCAAAAAGGCCAATAAATGAATATGTTTCCATCAATCTTGGCCTACCTTGTACTAATTTTGATGTTCCGTATATCATTTTTTCCAGTTGTTGAAGCGAAAGACCTTCGGTGGCATGCTGCAGGTAAAGGATGCTATGTGTGTTTTTTTCCTCTTCAATGTCATCCAACCCTCTTAACTAGCGATGCCTTGCCTTCATGAGCAATCATGTCGTAACTAACTGTGTACTGTGCTTCAGGAATGTTCAATCCATTCGTGGAAATAATGGTGGTCGGACCTCATCTTTCGTCGAGACGTCGCCGTTATCAAACTAGATCCAAGAGAAATAACTGGAATCCATCTTTCAATGAAACATTTTACTAGTGAGTGCAAATAAGGAGAAAATTTTAAAATTTCGTTTCAAACCAATCAGCACATTTGTCTACATTCTCATTATCAACCTAAATCAGTAAAATGGTACAATATATACCATTTTACATGAAGTAGTAAAAATTTAGGCATTCTGATTGGCTTAGCGTGAAAAAATGTTCACAAATTTGACGATACTCACTGAACCTCGCTTCGTATTTTAGCAATCTTGGAAACGAAGACGAGGCGGATGGCTACGAAATTCAATTCAGTGTCAAAGATTACTGTCTAACGCGAAGGAATCGACTCTTAGGAACCACTGTCCTACAACTTTCTCAAGTCGTCTCAATGGCGTCTTGCGCATGCTCATGTCCATTGGGAAGGTCGCTGACCTTGGACAACATCGGTCAAACTATTATAAGAATTTTGGCGCAGAGAACCACGGAGGAGGTAGCCCAAGAATTTGTCCATCTAAAGATGGCCGAACGAGATGAATCCGCCGAATAATCTGTTATCGTATTTTCGAACGGTATTTTGTATTTAACAATGACTATTTTAAATCGCACATAATTTTGCCTCATTTGAGAAATGTTTGTTTGTATCTAATTTCTGATTTGAAAACTAAGGTACGCTCTTTGTTTGTTGTCAACATAAATGAATGACATGAAGTATCAATGAAAAATCGGAAACCAAGGCTACTAATACGAATTCACGCATTTCTTGTTTGTTTCAAGTGCAAATACATGCCTTAGGGCATATGATAAACTTTTTATTAACCCCTCTTGCTCGGTTTTACCGAGAAAGATCGGACCTCACTCTTCGAGCTCGGTCTGTACAAAAAGACCTCGCTCCGATATTTCTCGGTAAAGACCTCGCGCTCTGTTAATAAGACGATATTAATCACAAAGCAGATTTGTGATTTAACTAACGGTTACTAAGTTCGTACATGAACTATTCATACATGAACTATTTACTCATCATGTTTCCTAAAAGACATAAAAGCGAGGCCATTTTTGATCATTTATTTCATTTTGATTTTGCTCTTTTTACTGAGACTGGAAGAAAATGTGTATTATCGTTCCGGACATAAATACTGAAACAAATTTATATAGTACTTTTTAACACTATCATACAAAAAAGGATACTCACTAATAAGCTGGACTTGTTTTAGTGTAAATATTTATGGAGCGATGTTGTACAATTTATTTGTAAACAAAGATTTTGCGTTATTTCTAGTATACCAGGAATATTTATTCTTCTTAGTATTATTCTTTCATTTCAAAGTCTTCAGAGAAACGATTTGGTGAAAAACTGTAGACTTTGGCAACCAACACCGATGGCCAGAGTGGTAAGGTGTAGGTTCGAATCCCTGCAACGTTTCTTTTTCCCACTGCAGGATAATTATTTCATTTTGAAGTCTTCAAAGAAACGATGAAGTCAAATAAGAAAGTCTGGTGATTGGTGACGACAATGGCCTCACAACTTGCAAGTTGATGGTTCGAATCTTCCATGAGGGAAATGTTTTCATCTTGACGCCAAAGAAGAGATTTAGGTATGAACCGTTTCGCAACGTTTAAGTCGATGGTTCCAATCCTTGGAAGAATGTTTTTCATTATAACCGTAAAAAAGGTTTAGATAAAATACCAAATCTTATATAGGACGTATAATATGACGTAGAATTTTTTAGACTTAAAGTTTTTATCACCTTATCAAGACTTTGGAATTAAATAAGAATTGGCAACTTATTTTTTTGACACTGCAAGAGCTTCAACCACCGCCTATGGACAGACCACTGTCCTAACCCAGTTGGCCTCATGCTGGTGATGAAAGACAAAAGTTTTTTATTCCATTTAATCCTTTCTTTGGAGACTTTGAAATTAAATAAGAATTTGACACTGCAAGAGCTTGAACCAGCGCCTAAGGACTAACCACTCTTCTAACCCACTCACCCACCGCTGCTGGTGGTCAAAGAAGGTTTTTTTACTTCATTTTAAGACAGTTTTTGAACAGTTCAAAAAGTCGTCAAAATTGACCAAAATGGTAAGGGGTAAGCCTTACTATTTTAAAAATTTTATTATTTTTTCCTAAACAAGAGAAATTTGTCTTGGGCAACTGTGTCTGTCTTGGGCAACTGTGTCAGGACACAGTAGCCCAAGACAAGTATTTTTTTTAAAGATCTAAAGTCATTTCCAGTCAATTTTTGGCAAAATGATAAGGGGTACCCTTTAGCATTACTGCTAAATTTAACTACTTTTTATTTTCGAAAATTTTATTAATTTTTTCCAGACGTGAAGTATTTGTCTTGGGCAACTGTATCTGCATGTCTTGGGCAACCTTGTGTCTATCTTGGGCAGTCTGTGTCAGGACACAGGTAACCAACACAAATATTTTTTAACCTCTAAAGACTTTCCAGTCAAAATTGACCAAAATCGTAAAGGGTAAGCCTTCCTATTTGGGTCAATTTTGACGATTTTTCAGTAAGGGGTAAGCCTTGCCATTTTGGTCAATTTTGACGACTTTTTGAATTGTTCCAAAACTGTCTTAAAATGCTAAAAATGGCTTCCTAAGACTAATATCTTTCATTTTAGAGCATATTTGGTTGGTTTTTGGAAGATTAAAAATCGTCGAAATTTAGGGCTCACCCCTTACCATTTTGGTCAATTTTGACGACTTTTTGAACTGTTCAAGAACTGTCTTAAAATGCTAAAAATGGCTTCCTAAGACTAATATCTTTGATTTTAGAGCATATTTGGTTGGTTTTTGGAACATTAAAAAATCGTCGATATTGACCAAAATGGTAAGGCTTACCCCTTACCATTTTGGTCAATTTTGACGACTTTTTCAACTGTTCAAGAACTGTCTTAAAATGCTAAAAATGGCCTCCTAAGACTAATATCTTTCATTTTAGAGCATATTTGGTTGGTTTTTGGAACATTAAAAAATCGTCGAAATTGATCAAAATGGTAAGGCTTACCCCTTACCATTTTGGTCAATTCAGAATTTTTTTTGTGTTTTTTTATTTCAAATCTTTTTCAATTTACAGTCTTTCGGAAAGGCCGAGAAGTTTTTAACTGTTTTAATCATTCCAAATCACACTGAAATTTTTCAGGCTAGTTTTGTTTCGTTGCCAGGAGTTGAACCGTTTGTCCTCGGATTGACAGACGAACGTCCTAACCACTAGACCACCGCGTCATTTGTCGAAAGCTATTGTTCTTTATTTGACCTAATCCTTTTCGATGAATTTTAAATTAAGTAGTAATTTCGGTGGAAAAATTGAACCTTTCCCCATGCAGGATTCAAACCAACGCTTACAACCTAGTAAGCCGTAACCTTGACCACTGGGCCACCGAAATAACATATATATATTAAGGCTGCTATCAACATAACTCCGATGGCCCAGTGGTCAAGGCTACGGCCTACCAGGTTGTAAGGTTGGATTCGAATACTGCATGGGAAAGGTTCGATTTTTCCAATTGAAATTACTATTTAATTTACTGCCTGAGATGACTGCCTGAGATGACTGCCTTAGATGACTGCCCGAGATGACTGCCCGAGATGACTACTTTAGATGACTGCCTGAGATGACTGTCAATTTACATCCTGTGGACAAGTGCTGCAAGGCCAACGCCATCCAGAATATGGAGTCCTAATCATTTTGTTCTATTATTGCTAGCCAAGGAACTGCCAACGAAGACCTTCCCGGGGCAGAACAAAAGCTATTCGGAGGCATGTCATTTAGTGTTATCAGTTTACTGGACTTTGTGAGAGTTCTCTTGCAAAATGTTTGCCAAGGTAATTATTATAAGAGATCTTAAAGGCCTTTTATGTTTTTCATGGTATACTGATCTGTGTTGTTTTCTGTGATTAAGTGTGATGTTTTTCTTCATGTGGTTTATCACTGAAGCTAAAGAATTGAGATACAACAATCTTTGACTGACTTTAGGTGTAAGACGTTCGCCCAGCTATTGTAGACCGCATGGAATCGATTCAAGTCCTTTAAAAATTTGTGAATCAAGATGAGAATAAACTTAGTGAATCTGTAATTGCTGCTATATGTTTTGGCTAAAATATAAAAAAAACTGTTGTATGTCTCCAAAACAAAGGAGCTTATATTTATGATGCGAAAAAGTACAGGATTGTTTGACATCAGAAATACAAAGAATTCGGCACATAGCGACAATTCAAAAGATAACTTTTTTCCAGGCTTTTAGCGATTCGTTTATAGTAACATCGCTCACGATGATGTTCGGATTTGATCGGCATGTTGTCGTACATTATCATACCACGTGATCTGCTATCATAACATGGTAATTATCGCCTATAAAAATAATCTCAACGTTAAAAAAAAATTTCTTTAATTAGGTGGCGATCGAAGGTGGACAGCAAGATCGAAGCTCAGCAAGATAGAAGATTGTTCGAGGAAGAAGGAGTTCGCCGTTGACTAAAAGGTGGGTTCCGGCGATTATATGCGTAATCTGCGGTTGCTTTGTCCGACCCCAGTAGGGGGACCGTTTGCCTAGAGCGTTTTGGTCCCCCGCACGCTGCTAGTTCCTACTTGTAGGCCTTTACACTAATCTACGGGAAGGCCGTAGGCCTTCCTTAAGGAGTACAGTGTAGCTGAGCCGAACCTTTTTTTTTCGTTGTATATAGGTTTATCTGAACAGCTAGTTGTCAAGATGAAGGTGACTCGCCCGGCCAAATTCAAAATGGCGATGCCAAAGAAAACCATCCACGTGGACCAGCAAGATTGTTGTGCTGTCTGGTCAAAGTTAAGTATTTTATTTTGATGTTTGTGTGCCTTCTGCTAATTGTTGGCCAGAAATAACAAAAAACCATATACAATATGAAATATTCTGCGTACAAGGTTATCTAAAGTTTCGAGTTTAATTCTGCCTGCAATGATAATTTTTTACTGAAAATTTATGTCATAAGCAACTTCCGCACCCATAGACTGAAGCAGAACTGAACATTTTGTTATTAACGTTTATCTCAACAGCCAGTTATCAAGACGAACGTCAAGAGAACAGTTGAAATAGAAAATAGAAATCAGTTCAAGACTCGCCCGGCCGCCGAATTCAAAATGGCGATCCCATACACGTGGACCGTTCGCGGACCTTTCTGAGCAAGATTGTTGTGCTGTCTGGTCAAAGTTAAGTATTTTACTTTGATGTTTGTGTGCCTTTTGCTAAAACTAGACAATAATTAAGATAGTTGAAAATGCAATTTTATATTAATAATGTCTTCTTATATTCAAGATTTTCCTTGGTCAAGAGTGCAACATGAGCTATGGATATGAACTTTACTGTCAGATGAACATTGGAAATGACAAGATTTCTGCGCAAAGGTAATTCGATTGTTCCTTCAAAAGTTATATTAGCCTTGCAGCTGAAATTCTTGTAGTGACCTTGTAATACATATCAACTGCCCGGGTATATATTTTGTTATTTAGTATAAGGGGGAATTTGCTGCAACTAGGATCCTTTTTTGGAAAATCGTCAGGCAGTCACAAATTTTGTTAAGATTACTAAGTTAACATTGCTTCTATGCTCACTATGTGTCACCAGTAATAAATTCCTGGGGTGGTCTTTAAATAAATATAGCAACCATAGTTATATGTAGAGGATGAAGTATAACCATAGAATACCTGACCAAAAACTAGACAATAATTAAGATAGTTGAAAATGGAATTTTATATTAATCATGTCTTTTTATTTATATATCTATATTCAAGCTTTTCCTTGGTCAAGAGTGCAATATGAGCTATGGATATGAACTTTACTGTCAGATGAACATTGGAAATGACAAGATTTCTGCGCAAAGGTAATTCGATTGTTCCTTCAAAAGTTATATTAGCCTTGCAGCTGAAATTCTTGTAGTGACCTTGTAATACATATCAACTGCCCGGGTATATATTTTGTAAAGGTAATTCGATTGTTCCTTCAAAAGTTATATTAGCCTTGCAGCTGAAATTCTTGTAGTGACCTTGTAATACATATCAACTGCCCGGGTATATATTTTGTTATTTAGTATAAGGCGGAATTTGCTGCAACTAGGATCCTTTTTTGGAAAATCGTCAGGCAGTCACAAATTTGTTAAGATTACTAAGTTAACATTGCTTCTATGCTCACTATGTGTCACCAGTAATAAATTCCTGGGGTGGTCTTTAAATAAATATAGCAACCATAGTTATATGTAGAGGGATGAAGTATAACCATAGAATACCTGACCAAAAACTAGACACTAATTAAAATAGTTGAAAATGGAATTTTATATTAATCATGTCTTTTTATTTATATATCTATATTCAAGATTTTCCTTGGTCAAGAGTGCAATATGAGCTATGGATATGAACTTTACTGTCAGATGAACATTGGAAATGACAAGATTTCTGCGCAAAGGTAATTCGATTGTTCCTTCAAAAGTTATATTAGCCTTGCAGCTGAAATTCTTGTAGTGACCTTGTAATACATATCAACTGCCCGGGTATATATTTTGTAAAGGTAATTCGATTGTTCCTTCAAAAGTTATATTAGCCTTGCAGCTGAAATTCTTGTAGTGACCTTGTAATACATATCAACTGCCCGGGTATATATTTTGTTATTTAGTATAAGGGGGAATTTGCTGCAACTAGGATCCTTTTTTGGAAAATCGTCAGGCAGTCACAAATTTTGTTAAGATTACTAAGTTAACATTGCTTCTATGCTCACTATGTGTCACCAGTAATAAATTCCTGGGGTGGTCTTTAAATAAATATAGCAACCATAGTTATATGTAGAGGGATGAAGTATAACCATAGAATACCTGACCAAAAACTAGACAATAATTAAGATAGTTGAAAATGGAATTTTATATTAATCATGTCTTTTTATTTATATATCTATATTCAAGATTTTCCTTGGTCAAGAGTGCAATATGAGCTATGGATATGAACTTTACTGTCAGATGAACATTGGAAATGACAAGATTTCTGCGCAAAGGTAATTCGATTGTTCCTTCAAAAGTTATATTAGCCTTGCAGCTGAAATTCTTGTAGTGACCTTGTAATACATATCAACTGCCCGGGTATATATTTTGTTATTTAGTATAAGGGGGAATTTGCTGCAACTAGGATCCTTTTTTGGAAAATCGTCAGGCAGTCACAAATTTTGTTAAGATTACTAAGTTAACATTGCTTCTATGCTCACTATGTGTCACCAGTAATAAATTCCTGGGGTGGTCTTTAAATAAATATAGCAACCATAGTTATATGTAGAGAGATGAAGTATAACCATAGAATACCTGACCAAAACTAGACAATAATTAAGATAGTTGAAAATGGAATTTTATATTAATCATGTCTTTTTATTTATATATCTATATTCAAGATTTTCCTTGGTCAAGAGTGCAATATGAGCTATGGATATGAACTTTACTGTCAGATGAACATTGGAAATGACAAGATTTCTGCGCAAAGGTAATTTGATTTTGTCATGGATGGTCAGCATTTGATTTTAGAAAGCCACTACATTGTTGAGATGACAACTATGAAATTGAAATTTGCTTCTATGGTCACCATGTGGGAAACCAATGATGAAACTTAATGCTATAACAGCTGAACCAGTCTGGCTGATTACTAAAATTCCTGTGGTGGTCTTACAATAAATATCCACGAAAAAGTGGGAGAACTTGGGAGAAATTTTTCTGATTTCCCTGTGATTTATATTCTTTAGTACTCAGAAGGGTGATACCCAGTTTTTCTGTGTTCAAATTAAATAGTGACATATGTCTGGGTTGAATATATGCATGTGACACATTCTTTTTATTGAAAATGGCAAAAATATAATTGGCATAAAACAGATGACTAAAGTAAGATAATGAGTAATATTTTTTTAATAATGATGTCAGGTTGAAAATACAAACTTTGCTGCCACTTTTTGCCTAAAAGGATTGATGAAATGCTTTTTCTCTTTAGAGTTTAGAATAAATGAAGTTTAAGAAAGTTGAAAGGCACCCCTGAAGAACCTGAACTATTTTAGCCCTATCCTAGATTCATTAATTAATATATTTTAGTGTGTGATAACATGTGTGAAATGTGATCAATTATGTGACAATTTTCAGAACTTGGATTTATAAAGAGAAATTTTTCTTTGTAAAGTTTAAGAAGTAAACCTTTTTTGTCTGGTGGTGTTAGTGTTTTGATTTTGCATGTTTTTCCGTGTGCTTTCACAATTGAAAAAATTTGGCAGTTGCTTCTAAATGTTTTTTGAAAAGTTTAAGAAGAAACTTGATTTTTGTCTTGTGGTGTTTGTTGTTTCGATTTTGCATGTTTTTCCGTGTGCTTTCACAATTGAAAAGATTTTGGCAGTTGCTTCTAAATGTTTTTTTGAAAAGTTTAAGAAGAAACTTGATTTTTGTCTTGTGGTGTTTGTTGTTTCGATTTTGCATGTTTTCCGTGTGCTTTCACAATTGAAAAGATTTTGGCAGTTGCTTCTAAATGTTTTTTGAAAAGTTTAAGAAGAAACTTGATTTTTGTTTTGTGGTGTTTGTTTCGATTTTGCATGTTTTTCCTTGTGCTTTCACGATTGAAAAGATTTTGACAGTTGCTTTGGCTTTTTATTATACTTCTTTTCTCTTTAATTTCTTCTTAGTATTAGTTTTTTCTCTAAATATATTTTCTCTTATTTTTTTGATGAAATTCTTTTTTTTACTTTAGTGTTGAAGAAAGTTGAAAGGCACCCAGATTCATTAATTCATATATTTTAGTGTGGAATGTGATGAATTATGTGACAATTTTCAAAACTTGGATTTATAAAGATAACTATTTCTCTAGTTTTTTTTAACTTTTTTCTTTGTAAAGTTTAAGAAATAAACCTTTTTCGTCTGATGGTGTTAGTGTTTTTATTTTGCAAGTTCTTCTGTGTGACTTGACGATTCTAAATTAAACCTCTTAGTATTTTTTTGTATTTTTTCTAAGTTAAACCTGTTAGTATTTTCTTCTATTTCTCTAGTTTTTTTTCTCTAGTTTTTTCTTCTTTTTCTCTATTTTTTCTTCTATTTCTCTAGTTTTTTTTCTATTTTCTTTCGTCTTTTATTTCCTCTATTTCTCTAGTCTTTTTTCTATTTTTCTAGTTAGTTTTCTTTTCTCTAGTTTTTTCTTCTATTTCTCTAGTTTTTTTTTCTATTTTTCTAGTTAGTTTTTTCTCTAGTTTTTTTTTTCTAGTTTTTTTCTCTAGTTTTTTTCTTAATGTTTTTCTCTAAGTATTTTCTAAATGTTTTTTGAAAAGTTTAAGAAGAAACTTGATTTTTGTCTTGTGGTCTCTAGTTTATTTTTTATTTTTTCTTCTATTTTTCTATTTTTTTTTCTTTAGTTTTTCTAGTTAGTTTTTTTCTCTAGTTTTTTCTTCTATTTCTCTAGTTTTTTTTCTAGTTAGTTTTTTTCTCTAGTTTTTTCTTCTATTTCTCTAGTTTATTTTCTATTTTTTTTTCTGTTTAGAAAAATAGAAAAAAAACCTAGACAAATAGAAGAAAAAACTGCAAAATCGAAACAAGTATTATGTCTTGGGCTACCTGTGTCAAGCGAGACACAGGTAGCCCAAGACAGACACAGGTAGCCCAAGACAAAATACATCTTTGTCAAAAAAAAATCTTAGAGAATTTCAAAAAAGTGAAAAAAATTAAATTTTTTCACTCTCGAGAAAATCACCCTGTCAAATTTTCGTGAAAAAAAATTAAGGTAAGTAAACATGAGTTTTTTAAAAGCGGGAAATTGTTAATTTTTTTTCCGTCTGACTTTCTTCATTTTCAGGCTTTTTAGAAGACATGTGTTTTTAAAACTTATTTTACTTGTGCTTTTCTTTCAATTTTCAGGTACTTTTGAACGCAATAATTTTTTTGTGTTTTTTTATTTCAAATTTTTTTCAATTTACAGTCTTCGCAAAGGCCTAGAAGTTTTTAAACTATTTTAAACATTCCAAATTACATCGAAATTTTTCAGACTAATTTTTTTTGCATTGCCCGGAGTTGATACGTTCGTCCTCGGATTGAGAAACGAATGTCGTAACCACTAGACCACCGCATCATTTGCCGAAAGCTATTGTTCTTTATTTGACCTAATCCTTTTCGATGAAGTTTAAATTAAAGAATAATTTCAGCGGGAAAAATCGAACCTTTCCCATGAAGGATTCGAACCTAGGCTTACAACCTCGTAGGCCGTAGCCTTAACCACTGGGCCACAGCATCAGTTATCAAAATCTCTTGTTCTTTATTCGACTTAATCCTATTCGCAAAATTTTAAATTAAATTAATTAATTATTATTATATTTAACCAGGATACCCACATCACCTTATAGTGTTTTTCAGTGGGGTCCTGCATGATACAATCATATTACTAATATAATAATTTAAACGTAACTTCTATCATATATACAATTTTAAAATACCACATAACAACATATGAATAAATGTTCTACGTTTTCTAATAATCATAGACATAGACATACACATACATTAAAAAGGACAAGGACAACGACGTGGACATGGACATAGACAAACAAAAAACATATTGAGACATGCAATTAACAATATTTATATATAGTGTGTCAGTCAATGTCACTTCAGGGACGACTTAAAATGACTCAGAGAGATAGAGTTTCTGATGGAATCGTTCAAGTTGTTGAATTCTTTCGAAGCTTGGTATGTAGGTTTATGTTTACCCCAGTTAGTGTTGACTTTCGGAAGATGAAGGTTGTTACACGACCTTGTGTTGTGGGAATGGACGCTTCTGTTGGTTCTTAGGTTGAAGCCGAAATCGATCAGTCCATTGGTGCATTTGTATATGAAGATACATCGATGTTTATATCTGCGAGAAGAGAGTGTTGACCAGTGTAATGTAGCGAGTGCTTCTGAAATAGCAATTTAGGTGGCAAAAATTGCACTTCTCCCTTGCAGGATTCGAACCTACGCTCACAACTTGGTAAGGCTGTAAGTATCCTGTGTTGATACTTAGGGTGGATTTCCACTTGCAGAGAAATAGTTCGCCAGCGAAATATTTGCATATTTTCTTTTGAATTGAGAGCAGTCATGTTGAAATAATTTATTCATGCTGCTAAAATTCTGAAGAAAATATGCAAATATTTCGCTAGCGAACTATTTCTCTGTAAGTGGAAATCCAGCCTTACCATAAAATAATACATTTTAACATTTGAAGAAAAAATTGACGACTTTTTCAATGTTCCAAACAGCAACCAAATATGCTCTAGAATGAAAGATACTAGTCTTAGGAAGCCATTCTTAGCATTTTAAGACAGTTTTTGAACAGTTGAAAAAGTCGTCAAAATTGACCAAAATGGTAAGAAGTAAGCCTTACCATTTTGTTCAATTTCGACGACTTTTTCAATGTTAAAAAAACCAACCAAATACGCTCTAAAATGAAAGATATTAGTCTTAGGAAGTAATTTTTGGCATTTTAAGACAGTTTTTGAACAGTTGAAAAAGTCGTCAAAATTGACCAAAATGGTAAGGGGTAAGCCTTACCATTTTGGTCAATTTTGACGACTTTTTCAATGTTCCAAATATGCTCTAAAATGAAAGATATTAGTGTTAGGAAGCCATTTTTAGCATTTTAAGACAGTTTTTGAACAGTTGAAAAAGTCGTCAAAATTGACCAAAATGGTAAGGGGTAAGCCTTACCATTTTGGTCAATTTTGACGACTTTTTCAACCTTCCAAATATGCTTTAAAATGAAAGATATTAGTCTTAGGAAGTAATTTTTGGCATTTTAAGACAATTTTTGAGCAATTCAAAAAGTCATCAAAATTGACCAAAATGGTAAGGGGTAAGCCTTACCATTTTGGTCAATTTCGACGATTTTTCAATTTTCCAAAAACCAACCAAATACCCTCTAAAATGAAAGATATTAGTCTTAGGAAGCCATTTTTAGCATTTTAAGACAGTTCTTGAACAGTTGAAAAAGTCGTTAAAATTGACCAAAATAGTAAGGGGTAAGCCTGGCCATTTTGGTCAATTTCGACGATTTTTCAATGTTCCAAAAACCAACCAAAAAAGCTCTAAAATGAAAGATATTAGTCTTAGGAAGCCATTTTTAGCATTTTAAGACAGTTTTTAGAACAATTCAAAAAGTCGTCAAAATTGACCAAAATGGTAAGGGGTAAGTAAGTAATAAGTTCATGTGTTAAAAAAAGGATCTGGAGCATGTTCATCTGTGTCTTTGGAATCACGGAACTCTACAAAGGCTTGGATAGATCGGCCTATTTTTAAAAGTTAATTGTCTTATAACAACATTTTCTTATCCATTTTTTTAACACAGCAAACCGTTTTTCATGTAATTTTTTTTTCATTTCAGTATGCAGATCGGTTCTTGTTGATTGCACACATGCAAAAAGAAATATTCTAGATTTGTCACATCAGACACCGTAAAATCTCCATTCCTTGTCAAGTGAAAGACTAACCTACATGCAATTTATTCATGTGAAACCATTTTTCGAATGAAAAACCAACTGTAAATGCGCCTACTAGAACAAACGGACACTGTTTTACGTATTTACTTCTGTATTCAAATCGGTCATTAGTTTACTGCACGCAAGCACAGAAATATTTCAGATCTATCGCATCAGCCATTCTGAAACCATTTATCAAGGACGTAATCTCCGTAGTTTATGTCTCCCATAGACATGGGCGCGCAGTACAGGACTTTTTTTTAACACTTCAAAACGTTACGATTCTTTCAGGAAGATTGGAACAGGATGCCTTTCGGCGGATGCAAGAAGCACATAACGTTTCTCACCCTATGCTCCAGCTGTGGTCCACGTTCGTTAATATAAATCTACCTCCCCCCCGGATGCAACTGAACGAGAACGTTCAGCCAAAAGACAAAAGATGTACATGACGTCGTCAAATATGACGCTATAATATTTAGCCTAGCCATGAGCGACCGATATTTTGTGTGGAATTTATGTATTTCTGTAAACTGCGTTTATGTGCAAGTACATTTAAAACCATAAATAACAGGCATATTTTTAATCTTAGCGCGAAGTATTCTCGGTCGAATGGTGATATTAATAACCATTGCATTAAGGTTATTTTGTTCAAAAAATTTTTACCAACATGCTCATATGCAAGCTTTAATTAAAATTTCAAATGGTTTTATTTCTGATAAAAGCCCTTTTTGCAGCTTAGAAGAAATTGTCGTTTTATTGGAATTCTGATCGTTTATTCAGAAGCATTGTTGAACTGCAGGTCAAAGCACTTATGAATCATCTACGCCATGCAGTGTTACTACGAGGAGAAAGCTAACGCGTGGTAACG
Source organism: Dendronephthya gigantea (assembly GCF_004324835.1). Lineage (NCBI taxonomy): Eukaryota > Metazoa > Cnidaria > Anthozoa > Malacalcyonacea > Nephtheidae > Dendronephthya > Dendronephthya gigantea. The sequence continues at coordinate 1,276,700 of NW_021163033.1, read as the reverse complement.
ACTAACGAGGTTTCCAGAAGGTATAATATTCATTAAAACAGCAAGATTTTGATTGTTGATCATTTGATCTTAAAGATTAAACCGTTCAAATTTGTACGAGAATACGTGAACAGCGTAAGTCAGAATAAAGCTAGGGAAAAGCCTATGTCTTCGGCCAGACGAAAGAAAGAATTCAGTTGCCTTTTTATATTCTTTAAACTAGATAGGGAATAACTAACAAAATGAAACCAAAGTGTCCATTTGATACTGAAAAAATCTGGAAGGTATTTCCATGTATTTGTAATGTCAGTACATAGCACTTAAACCTTTATCAAACTATTCTTTAACAGTAATGCTCACCTTGCCAAATTACGATTTTCTTTTACCTTTTCTGGACAGCATCTTTAAATCTACCCAACAAGAACATTCCCTTAGGGCACCCAAATTAAAGAAAACAGCATTAAAATATTTATTAAAAAAAGTACAAAGCAAAGCCTTTGCCGGAAAGAATAGTTTACAAGTAGTTGATAACAAATATTCGCAGGGACCGCGGAGCAGGGTGGCTCGCTGGGCTTTAGCCCCACCAATAATTTTTCCGTAATTAGTCTTTAATTTTGAATATTTTTCAGTTAGCTCAAATTTACAAGCTAAAATTTACAAGCAATACAAGCGCCAAATATGCTGGAAACTGGCTTTACATTGGACAAGCATTTGACCATTAAAACAGCGTGGTTATCCATGTCAAAACATTTGACATCATAACCAAAGCATGGTTATATTGTTTAATGTTTATATATGAGCGCCAAACATGCTGGAAATTTTACATAGGACAAGCATTTGACCAATAAAACAGCGTGGTTATCCATATCAAAATATTTGACATCATAACCAAAGCATGGTTATATTGTTTAATGTTTGTATATGAGCGCCAAACATGCTGGAAATTTTACATATGTCATGCATTTTACCATTAAAACAGCATGGTTATCCATTTCAAAATATTTGATATCATAACCAAAGCATGGTTAATTATATTGTTTAATGCTTATATATGAGCACAAAACATGCTGTAAACTTTACATACGACAAGCATTTGACCAATAAAACAGCGTGGTTATCAATTTCAGAATATTTGACATCATAACCAAAGCATGGTTATACTATTTAATGTTTGTATATGAGCGCCAAACATGCTGGAAACTTTACATAGGACAAGCATTTGACCAATAAAACAGCGTGGTTATCCATTTCAAAATATTTGATATCATAACCAAAACATGGTTATATTGTTTAATGTTTGTATATGAGCGGCAAACATGCTGGAAACTTTACATAGGACAAGCATTTGACCATTAGAAATATATAGCGTGGTTATCCATGTCAAAATATTTGACATCATAACCAAAGCAAGGTTATATTGTTTAACGTTTGTTATGAGCGGCAAACATGCTGGAAACTTTACATAGGACAAGCATTTGACCAATAAAACAGCGTGGTTATCCATTTCAAAATATTTGATATCATAACCAAAACATGGTTATATTGTTTAATGTTTGTATATGAGCGCCAAACATGCTGGAAACTTTACATAGGACAAGCATTTGACCATTAGAAATAGCGTGGTTATCCATGTCAAAATATTTGACATCATAACCAAAGCATGGTTATATTGTTTAATGTTTGTATATGAGCACCAAACATGCTGGAAACTTTACATAGGACAAGCATTTGACCAATAAAACAGCGTGGTTATCCATGTCAAAATATTTGACATCATAACCAAAGCAAGGTTATATTGTTTAACGTTTGTTATGAGCGGCAAACATGCTGGAAACTTTACATAGAATGTATTATTTCCCAATAATCCTTTGAGAGGCATTTGCGGCGATTTCAGAGGCCTATGTATATTTCGAAATTTTCCCGGACTCTCCTATGCAGGCGCACGGTGACGAGCCCCAGCAATACGAAAAACGCTCGGCGGTCCCTGATTCACTTCGAGCTTTTTTAAAAATTTGGCTCATTTGTTTATTTTTATTAAACAATACAGTCAACTGCAGAGTGATTATTTGAAAATCTTAAGTCAAGAGGAAGCGGAGTACCGGTTACACCTTCTCATGCACGAAAACAATAAACACGATTCCCGTAGGGCACATTCATCACTGCTGAAACAATGACATTACATTCATACAATATCGTCTTCAGAATTAACTTGGGCTGCTTGACAGATTTCGTACAGGAAAACTTAGCATGGCAGCAACAGAGATCGTGAAAATAAGAAATTAAGATGCCATACATACAAGTACAAACGTCTACTGCGATCATAGTTAACAACATAAACTAGAGAAAATTTGAGACTAAAAGAATATTTATTTAAATAAAGTTAAAATGTAATCTCAGTGCATGTGCGCTGGTTCTAGAAGGAAGCCCCTTCACAGTAGGTGCGGAGGTATATAAAGAATTAATCAGCTCGCATCATTTGCAGTCGCTATAGTCGCTATGTCCCTATCTGGCGAACACAGCAAATTACAAACACAAATTACTCCAGTGCGTTCAAGGATTATCACGTAACGCAATCTCAGTACTAAAGAAGTCCCTAAGCACGCACATCCTATTAAAAATTTTGCGATGCTCGCCGACTTATTTAGTAATTTTTTTTACGCGAAAACAAAAGAGGCCTCGCTGATTACTTTAAATAAGATGTGCGCAACAATGCCTCTGGCAAGGACAGATAGCCAAGATCATTTCTCTTTGGAATCTTCAACATCATTTTAGCCATTGGGATAGTCTCTTCGTTCTCATTGATATACAATCTCGTCTTGATCTTGAGAATTAAACCAAATGATACGGATGAAGTGATGATGCGTTCGGGCTGCAACTAGGAGAACATCTTGAAGTCTTGAAGAACACTTATTCCAAAGAATAAAGTGACGTATCTGGCGAATGCATGTGGTCCTTCTTTTAAAGCACCAGGATGAGGAAGGTCTGCATTGCATTTCCATTGGTGGCTGTATCACGCGTCTTTCAAAATCAAGTAAGTGGTCATCAACTACGATAGTACTCGTCAAGTCAAAATATAGTCTAAAGACGAAGAAGCTTTGCATGCTCTAATTGGAAACGGTTACGCGAAAAAGAACAGTGTTCCGGGAATTGAACCCAGAAACCGTGTGTACAAGTCAGCTTCCATTAAGTTATATTCTGAGAGCGTTTACTTCAGACATTAAAAAGTTTACTGGGTTGCGAAAATATTCTTAACTTATTATCGAGTATAACGAGACTTATCAATTACGAAAATATAAATTGTCAACAGAAATGTTTAGCTTTCATGCAATTCATTCGTGAAAAGTTCAATTTTCGTATGGAAAACCAACCGTAAACACGGTTCCGAACACACGGACACTGTTTTTTTACGAGGGAAACCAGAGTGCCTGGAGAAAAACCCTCACCGAAAGCCGCGAAATCAAACACAAAGTACACTAATGTTCGAGATTTTATTAAAACAAAGTCATGTATTACAACAAAGTGTGTGTGTGTGTGCGTGTGTTAAAGATATTGAAATCAAGAGAGAGGAGACGGACAATTTTGGTCCTATTTTTATTAATACTTCACTAGTTATTAATACTTCACTAGACATGTATTACAAAGCGTGTGTGTTTTTACATATACATCATTAATATACATAGACATTAAACTATTATATATAAAACCGGTTACAAAGTGAGGTGCATTTAAGATCATGTTTGGCCATGTCTTTTTAAAGAGTGTGTATTAAAGTAAATGTTTCTAAGTTAACGTGTATTTTAATTTTTTCTATAGACTTAACCCATTAACTCTGGTAGAGAGCTAAATAAAGCTTATGAGATCGACGACCTAATATAGTAATACATAAAAATGCCTGAGCTCAGAGCACTTAGATTCAACTTACGTTCGTCCAAAAACTAAAATTATTCTGCTGACAAATCATAGGCAGTGTTCCTAATAGTTTCGTTTTAAGATGTCAAACTGTGCATATATATTTCAAGGATCGAGTCAAATTGAAGATATTTCATGAGCCCTTATAGGAACAGCATTAAGGTATACACAATTGTCCTTGAAAACTTCATTGCACATTTTAGAGCTGAGGCATATAGCCAGAGCATGCTGCCCTTGTAGAAGCAAGGTTTAGAAAAAAATACCACAAGAAATTGACTTTATATTTTTGAGGCTGAGGCATATAGCCAAAGCAACAAAGTGTCGAAACCAAGGGCAGCATCGAGTGAAATTTTTTTTTCAAAAAATTCAGTGAACACTTTTTGAACCATATAAGGGATATTCCCAAAAGCTTATAGAAACAGCCACAGGAGTACATTTTTTTTCTTTAAGAAAAAGGATTAAAAACTTTTAGAGCTAAGGCATATAGCCAAAGCAAGCTGCTCTTATAGAAACAGCAATGAAAATAACACTGCAACGTTATTGGATATCCCAAGATACCTGCTAACACTTCGAACCACATAGCAAAGTCAAACAGTACAGACAAAAAGTGGCGCCTTACTTTTCATAAGCACTGCTCGACGAAGCTAAATGATTGGAAATCTCACAGAGACCTTGGAAAAATAATAAAGTTACAATGCCACTGCCAATGTTCGTCTCGTAATTGGTTTATAACTATAGTAGAAATAAGGCATATATCGTTTTAAGGTATATAACAGCATGCACCTCCCCCCCATTCCTCCCCTTATTTTCTTAAAGTAAATTCAAATTCATTAATTGAGAGCATGTTTTAGCATGTTTTTTTATATATGCACATTGTTATAAAGTGCATGTGTGTGTTAACTTTGATTGCATAAATTGATGTATTTCAGAATAGCAATTAAGACAGTGTAAGATATGCCGTAAAATCAATGTTTCTGGCTTGAATATTAACTGTAGCCCTAAGTGAATGCAAGAGATAAGAGAGATATAAACTAGAAGCCATTATCGGCCATGGTTTGCATCAATGTATTTACTCGTGTGCGTGTCTATTTTATGTGCAACTACAAGATCATGAGGTTGTGCATGTTTTGTATCTGTTCATATTTGTGATATAGCTAAATCATGTTTTTTCATAAATACATCACAATATTATATGTTCAATTACAATATATATAGTAAGGCAAGATATAATCGTATATTTACAATGTTTGCTGAGAAATCAAAAACCTATTTACATACAAATAATTTTACAACCAGACCGAATGCATGGTGACCCTATAGTTATCATTTTACAATGCTAATTCCGAAAGCCGCAATTGACCGGATTTCAAGAGCCGAAGATGATTTCAATCAGGACAAAAGAGAGAAAGAGGAAAGAACCTATGGGATTATGTCTGCCATTTGTGGCTGTGATTTGTGTTCGCGTGTGTGCATGGCTTTTTAGCCATTTCTTATGTGAAATATGGGTATAAGAATTGCGATATATGTTATTAGTTTTAACAGGCAAATTATCAACCTAAACCTTGGCGCAGCCCTAAGCACAAGCAAGCAGTCCTAAGCGCAAAACCGATTCAAATATTTAACCGAATTTAAGAAACGTTTTCTCACATGCATCATGCATTAGCTATGTTCCTGGTGGCCAGAACTAAGTTGACTGAACTTAAAATTTAATTTAACTTAAGTTCGTTAACTAAATTAGTTAACTTCGTTAAGTTAATCATGCACAGACTAACCCCTGCATGCACATTTTTTGACCACCAGGCTACTCTAACCTGTACGATGCTCGGGCATCGCTGATGCGTTGCTGTTTGGCGTCGATTTGGCGTAGTTATGGCGTCAAGGTTGCCTACATTAGGCGTAGAGTGCCGTCGAGGTTGCCTACATTAGGCGTAGAGTGCCGTCGAGGTTGCCTACATTAGGCGTAGAGTGCCGTCGAGGTTGCCTACATTAGGCGTAGAGTGCCGTCGAGGTTGCCTACATTAGGCGTAGAGTGCCGTCGAGGTTGCCTACATTAGGCGTAGAGTGCCGTCGAGGTTGCCTACATTAGGCGTAGAGTGCCGTCGAGGTTGCCTACATTAGGCGTAGATTTGCCGTCGAAGTTGCCTACATTAGGCGTAGATTTGCCGTCGAAGTTGCCGACATTAGGCGTAGATTTGCCGTCGAGGTTTGCCTACATTAGGCGTAGAGTGCCGTCGAGGTTGCCTACATTAGGCGTAGATTTGCCGTCGAGGTTGCCCTACACTATAGGCGTGGTTTGCCGTCGTTATGGCTATTACTCATCAACCTGAAATAAGATTACAGAAATAAGCAAACTATATTTTTTATTGAGAAACACGCGTAAAATCGGGATTGTAAAAACAACAACATCTATAAAACCCCTCTGGGATTTCAAATATTTCCTTTCTTGCCATTAATATTCATATTCAATTATCATGCATGCGGCCGTTGTCGTTTTTGACCTGAATCATGCATAAACTCCCTATTGTTCGGTTTATCTAAAAATGTTCAATTGCTTAATACTCACGTTTTATTATGAACAGGTCTTGTCGTTGTTTCAAATGCATGGCTTGACCCGCTAAATCGCTACCTGAAATTAAACCAAAGGAATGCTTGTTATAGACAGCGATTTCAAGGATTTACCCTCGATGAAAGGAGCTTAAATATCGGGAGAAAACATGCGGTGATTATTCAGTTGAGAGAGCGCATGATGCCTGATCAAGCGTTTCAAGTTTTCCCATCTTATTTTGAATAAAATAGACCCAAAATTACCTGTTCATTTCAGCAACAAGTGTTTAAGAGCAGCTTTGGACTTGCTGTCTCTTTAAATGCGAGTCATCTGGAGCAATCTCAGCTATGGATTTCTTGCGCAGCTCATTTCTATATTCGGTTTAGCTTTAGCATTTAAACTCCACCTGAAAGAACAAAAGGCAATGTTTGTTTACTGGTTTGGTCTTTAGAACTCAATTCAAAGGTAATTGCTTGCGATTGGGGCAAAGGTTAGCGGCTCACACAAGATTTAGCGTATATTACCTTTCTCATATCATCAACAAGTCCCAAGAAAATGCGTAGACGTGCTTTCTCTTCAAAAGGCGAGTTATCTTGAGTCAAATGCGAGTCGTCTCGGGCAATTTCAGTTGCGGTAACGGACTTCTTGCCCACTTCACTTCATTCAATTTGATTTTAAGCTCTCAAACTCCACCTGGAAGAATGAAAGGCACCATTAGTTCACTGCTTAGGTCTTTAGAGCTCAATTCAAACGTAATTTGCGTGTGGTTAGAGCGAAGGTTAGCGGCTCAACGGTAAGATTTAGCGTATATTACCTTTCTCATATCATCAATAAGTCCCCAGAAAAAGCCTAGACTTGCTTTCTCTTCAAAGGCGAGTTTTCTTGAACCGGTTCATCGGTCGTCAATCTCTTGTTCACAAATTTTATCGTTTAACTTCGCTTTATTTCGTCAAAATTCTGCATGAAAAGAATAAAAGCAACGTTAGTGCTATACAAGTTTGCATTTAAAGCTGGACACGACAAGAACACTACGAGAGAGGCATTACAAGACGTGAACTAAAGACACGTGAAATCTCAGACCAAAAGCTCACGGTGAAACAAGCTGATAAAACACGCAAGGGAAAGGCATATTACCTGGTATAACACCAACGACAGTCTGTCAGAGATAGTAAACTTCTATTAAACTTCTCTTCTGCTGAAGACGATAGCAATCTGATAGAAATTTCTGTTGAAATTTTCTTGGCATGGAGTAGACTCATCTTTACTCTTCGAAGACCAGCGTTGAAGTGATGTCTCGAACTGGAATCAAAAGCACATATTCATTTTACCCGCTCCTCGTGTTTGCGAAATAAAGTCACCCTATTGGATGAACACTCCCGGCCTGACAGCTCAACAACGCTTCTGATTGGACGTTCATGGTAATTTAAATAATATGCCGATTAATTCTCTTCTCCTGAGCCTGGACATCAGAAATGAAAGGAAAAATTAATCATCTTATTCAAATTACTACGCTCGTCCAATCAGAAGCAATGTTGAGCTGTCAGGCCGGGAGTTTTCATCCAATAGGATGACTTTATTTTGCAGCACGAGGAGCGGGTAAAATAAATATATAGCTTTGATTCAACGTTGCCACATTACTTGGGCGCTGATTTTCAAAAACAAAACCTTCTGAAATTACCGAATGCTTTGATATACGAAGCATATTGATGGAGATTTTGCAATAAAATATCAACCTGTAATGCAATATATCTGATAAGATTATACTCACTGCATTTACTACAATCTAAAACAGGTTGATTACCTGTCCTAAGTGAAATGCACACAAACTCATATGTTCCTTGACTAACAATTTTGACAAAAATTTCTCGTGTTCAAATTATCACCTAATATCACGCAAATTTGGATCGAGTAAAGTTCTTACGTCAACGCAGGTAATTTATGCGGAACACCTGACATAAATATGCTAACATATATAATATTTATGTATGCATGACGTACCTAAAGCTGCATAAATTACCTGCGCGTGTCGTTATTGTGCTTTGCGGTTATCACACTTGCGTTGTCGTTGTCGCTGCGAAGGCACAGTCACCTCGCAGATTTACCTTTATTTCGTTAAGTTGAAATTTCTGCAGGCACGAGAAATAAGAAAACCTGTAGTTGTCAGAAAGACAACAACTCATTATAAATACCTCCCAAAGATCTAATAAATATTCATCAACGGCAGGTGTTCAAGGTAAACCCCAAATATAATTACGGGCAGTGATTGGTCAAACGGCGCGCAGCGAACGGTTGTGATTGGCTAACGGCGAATGCGCTAATTTTATACCAGGGAAGCAACACTTCCGACAAAAACAACAACATTCGAAAGGACGCTTTGACATGCAACGGTTGCAATGCAAAGACAGGAAGGCTTAGGTATAAAAGTAAATTAAAGACATCCCACGCGAAAAGGCACGACCTTGCAGCCCAAATGTCCAGCGCGAAAGGCGATGGGAATGGCGAGGCCGACGATGGATGGGCATTTGTGGACAGGCAAGGTGCAGTCATTGTAAGTGAAACTTATCGAAATTTTTTCATTAATATTTTTATTACCCGATGAATATCAGGCAACACTTACTGCACTGCAAACAATCATAACGGGGTATATAGCCACTGTTTATCTAAAAATATTACAAAAACAGCAAAGACAGACACAACGAAATGCTGGTTGAGTCTCCACGAAAATATCGACTCTACAAACGCTGGGGTAAACGGATTCACTAATTTCACTTGCATATAACAGGATTAAATCAATTCTATATCTGGCTTGAATGGCATTTAATTAAGAGCTATTTTCCAACGTAGAGTATTTAAAAAAGGTTCATTCAAATGCTCGTATTAAATTTCCGCAGTGCTGCGAAGTAGTTAGTTTGGAGTTGCTAATATTCTTGATATATGTAAACATACCACCTGTTGAAACCATGGCAACCATTCGCGTTTTTAATCGCTTAAAGCCTCACTTCATGTGTGTTTTTGTGGGTTTCTCTATAAATGCATGGTCGTTAGTCTATACCTATATACACCGGAACCACGCGCATGCGTGAATTGTGGATATACTCCATGCACGAGCCCATGAAACATGTAAATGAAGTCTAGTTTACGGACAAACAATTACAAGCGATTTATCACAGAAAGCATCTCTGGTATATTTAAATTTTAGTGTTTACAGTCTCACAGGCGTGGTTCATAACCTTTGCTCAACTAAATATAAGCAAATAAATATCAATGTTATTTTCTGTGGAAAATGCTTGCTGTTGGAGTATTGCTACCATGAGCTGAACTTTGTCAATTTCAAATTATCAAACGTGGTCATTAGTCAAAAACGTCTGATGGATTGTTCTCGGCTACAAACGTTTGAACGTTCAACTTCAAGATATGGGTTGTTAAGAAACAACAAAAACGAATGAATCACCTTAAATATTCCTGGGTTTACGCTGGAAAAACTTATTATTGAAATCTATTATTACTAAGATCTAGTCCATCGCTGAAATAATTCATTAACAAATGTAATTCTTCTTCCCCTTATGAATCAATTTCGAAAAGTTTAACTTGGCTCCAGCAGTCTTTGAAGACGCGGTATTCAACAGAGCTGGCAACTCACCAACTTTGCTCATTTATTTGCAGTCAAAGGAGAAAATAAAGTCCCCGAAAAGCAAGGTCAATGGGAAGCGCAAGAGAAGACGTCAACGAAAGAAAGAAGTTGAACCTGATTTCGAAGTGATCAAAGAAGGTGGACTGACAGTGTCGACGATCGTTGCAACCGCACAGGTCGCTCCTTTTCAGAAAGAGTTACCTGACGGCGAAGACGACTGGGGCATAGTCAAGGCTTCGGACCCGGAACCATGTCCTCCAACTTTATTAACGGAAGACGTGGGCAGTCGCGTGGAAGCGGGAAGTTTCGATAAAGATGATGTCGATTTCATTCGGATCCCCGATGCTGACGTGCCAAAGACCGATTCCCTCTCGGACACCTCTTCAACTTGTAGCTTTGATGTCATCGATGAGAATAAGAGGAAGCTGCTGTTGGAAAACGAAACACGGATAGCTGAAGATAATAATGCTGATGATGGAAGTGATAATGATGATGATAATGATGATAATGATGATGATGATGATGATGATAATGATGATGATAATGATAATGATAATGATAATGATAATGATAATGATAATGATAATGATAATGATGATGATATGATGATGATGATGATGATGATGATGATGATGATGATGATGATGATGATGATGATGATGATGATGATGATGATGATGATGATGATGATGATGATGAAGATAATCAAGATAGCGATGATAGCAATATCATCGGTGCAGAGTTCCATTTCGACTTTCCCACAATGGTTGCGTTATTCTGTTTAACAACGGTTCTTGGTTTTGTAATTGGACATGGTACGTTGACTTTAGTCTTCCTGATGCATGACACACGAATTTTGAACAAGAAAAATTAATCAGTACCTTGGAAAAAGCATCTTAAAGTTTGCCAACTTCAAAATTTGCTTAAGTCGGGATACTTTTTCCAAGTGTATTAAATAATGCCAAAAAATATTGAAATACGCAGAGTATTCACGAATTTTCGAAAATTTTTTAGAATATTCCTATATTGCAAAAAACCTTTGGTATTGATAATGATTTTATCATCTTTCCATCAAAATACATGAAATTATCCGTCTGCATATTCAAATTACTTTCACATATTTCTGATCGCCCATTGTCATAAAAAATTGATATAATTCATAACCGCACCCTTTCTAGGTGTTGGAATAGCAACTAGTCTTCTGGTGGTAAAAAATCCGGGTCTCAAAGTTCCCGGTGAAATGAGTCCAAACTCACCGACCACGGCTCCATCGGATGAGGAGAATGACCAAAACGAAAGCTCCGAACTCGAAGGAAAAATTCAGAAGTGGAAATCTCTGTACCGCAACGAGAAACCTCAGGATGGAATAGACGGTGTGAAACTTTCCGGAAATTTACCGGGCTTAAAGGAAGCACACAAGCATTTGTCTTTGGAAAACTACAAGCTGAAGAAGGCATACAACGATATTCAGAAACAACTCGATCTAATGAAGGTTATGTCGTGGTATCGCAGAGCGCAGGTCGATAAACTAAGGAAGGATGACAAAATGAACATGAGCTACGTGGTAGGGATGTTAAAGAAAGAGTTGCAGTACTTGGAGGCCGTGTATTTCAGAGAGAAACGTCTTGCAGATTTGTGGAGAAACGAGAACGTGGAAAAGAAAGCGGAAATCGTACCGAATACTTGGAAATATTTCAAAGATCGCTGGAGTAACAGACACAGAGAGGGAGACGAGGGCTCTAAAGAAGATGTCTGCATGGATAGACAGGATTGTGGCAGTAAAACCAGTACAGCTGAGGATACGGCGGGTGTTTCTCACAGCGAGGAAACAGTAGAGAGTATAGAGAAATCAGATGTTCCAAGTAAAGAAAGTGACGAAAACGTCGGTCAAACTAGTTTAAAACGCACAGAAATTGAAGAAAGCATTCGAAGTGAAGAATCAAGCGATGATGTAGAATCACAGGAACCGAAAGCGAAGGGAGATTTTGCGAGTGCTGACGACACTTCGTCCTCAAATGCGGAAGATATGCAACGCTCTGAACCGGCAGTCCACGCTGGAAATCAAAATCTTGAAGAAAATCTATTTTGGCGACATCTGCGTTTGGCGAAGACAGTCCAAGAAGAGGATATCCAGAATGACAAAACAGAAGAAGATGACCCGATCGGAGTGTCCTCCGAGATGATAGCGAGTGGCGACGATACATTGCGAATGGACGACGAAATACCAAATAAAGGATCTGAAAAAACAACAAGCCCTTCGGGGGTTTTGGCAGAGCGAGAATCGGACTGGTCGTCTCTGGAAGTCCTGGAACAGAATGGGGAATTGATAATTGCGCACGAAAACAAGGACAGCATAGAACATGTTCTCTACGGCTTCTTTTACGACGGGTTCCGAGAGATTGAATTAAGTCCAGGAGGTATATTTGTTATGTCATTAAAAACAGAATGTCTCAAGGTAAACAGCGGCTTCGAGGTGTCAGTGATAAACAATTCGCCAAAACCGGTAAATTTCTTTGCATTATTACCCAACGGGAAGATCACACGTCGCACGATAGATGGACAACTTAGGGTGACTTTTGTCGAACTTGGTGGGGAAGGTGGTGAAAGCGATGCAAAACCATTGACCTACGAAGCAGTTGTGTTAGAGAATGGTAAACTGGAAGTGCGGGAACAGAATAAAGGCAAATCTGGGGAAGGAAATACTGATGAATTGGATAAAGGCTCAAAAATTGAGGAAAACTCTGGTGATTGTAAATCAGATGAACTGAAGAATAAAAATGGTGAATTTGAGGATGAACGTTTAAGTAATGAAAATCAATCAAGTGAGGAAAATCTGCACGAAGGCGAATATGATGTTGGGGAATTTGAAGATAAATATCAGGGTGAAGTAAATGATGATAAATCTGGCGAATACAAAACAGAGAATATACATGCAAATGAGGAAGAGACACAGAAGGAAGACGTAAAGGTACTTCAACCACAGCAAGAGGTCCCTCTATGGACTCTTGTTCCAGGTGAAAGTCACGTGTTCGATCAACACACTAGAAAAATTTACCGGCACACAGTATCAGCACATCAATACCCGATCAGCAATTATGAAACACTTCTCACTCAATTTCGTAGAAACGAGGAACAGATCTATTACAGATTTCCACGAGATACGATCGTTGAGAAGTTCGTCGTCAAAGTCCAGGTGGTCAAAACGAAAGAAGATGGATCCATAAGTACAGTCGAGGATGACGAGGGATCAGTTGGGGACATTGCTAAAGGCAATGAACCATTACCGTACGACGAAGATGTCTCGGATATCGTTGAACAGCTTTTGAAAAACCCGTGGAAGGAAGGGCATAGATCACCCATTTTGTTGACCTACGATGAAAAAACTGCGGCTGTCACGTCAGTTTACGTCAGTCTTTCGAAAGTTCATCCCGATGACGTCATCTCCCATGAAGTATTGAAGAATGGAAAGTTGGAAACATTCGGGGAGAACAGAAAATTCACATCGTACCGTCTCCATGGAAACGAACTCTTGCGAATAGTACGAGAGGATGAAGTTAATCACGCATCCATCGGGACTGCAGAAACACCAGAACAAACGAACAGCGAGGAACAACGAAATCTTGAGAATGCAGAGGAGGATTCCGCGGATTCCCAGAAGGAAGATGGAAATTCCGGTAACTTTCACAAGGAGGATAAGAGTTCCGAGAATGGGATGTCCAGTCAAGCTAACAACGTAGATGTACAAGAATTGAGCTCAAATTATTTCATCCAGAATGATAGTATAGAGGCCACACCTTTGGAGGACAAAGAAGAAGAAGAGAGTCAGAAATGCGTTCTAAAGTTAAACGAAAGAAAAGTCAACGAATATTGGGGCTTCACTCTTCCACGTGGAGTGACGTATATTCGCGAAACTGTTGAACGCGTGATGCCAACGCCGAAATACAAGGCAGACGATTTAGCCAAACTGAATGTGTCCACAGACGACATCGAGGAATCTGTGTCGTATCTTTATTGCGAGGATGGCAGCGTTCAGAAGACGTGGTCAAGGAGTGAAAGGGCTTCACGGAGTGGCGCACGTGAGGATTCTGAGAATGTCGAAAGTCGTGAAGACTCCGAAAATGTGAAAAGTGAAAATGGTGGCAGACAGGAATTACACGAGAACTGGACTGACGATGATGAGTACGATTACCACGATGACGAACATGATGATATCAGCGATGACTATGATTATCATGAACATCATGATGATATCAATAATGTTAACAGTGATGATATTGATCATGATGGCAAAGATGATGATTATCATGGTGATGAAGATGATGATGACGACGATGATGATGACGACGATGATGATGACGATGAAGATGGTGATGAAGATGGTGATGAAGATGGTGATGAAGATGGTGATGAAGATGGTGATGAAGATAATGACGAAGATGAAGATGAAGGTGGTGATGGTGATGAAGATGATTATGAAGATGATGATGAAGATGATGACCGCGACACTTATAGTGATAATCCCAACGATTATCGTGACAACTATGATCCGGATAAGGTAACCAATAATCACAATGAAAATGAGTATGAAGCGAATGACCATGATCATGATAGTCCCAATAATCAGGACAGTGATGGTAACGGTGACCGCGATCATGTTAGTGACAAATTAAATCCTGAACTTGAGCAACACATCAAAGAAAAGACCAACGAAGAATCAAAGTTATCCAAAACCAATGAAAACTCAAATGATTCAGAAGGCAAATTGGAAAACGAGAAATTGAATTACGGCATGTTCATATCACGAGAATGGCAAAATTTGAAGCTGCAACAACAACAATTTGAATACAGGAAAAAACAGCACCAGCTGATGCAAAAACAGATGATGGAGGAATGGAGTAGAATGAAGGAGCAGTACAGAGAATTTAAAAAACATTTCAAGCAAAGCCAAAGATCTGAAAGCGAAATGGAAATCGGTGGATTATGGAATGACATGAAGCATCAGCAGACACAGTTCGATGATTTGAAGAAACACTTTGAGGAGGAATTGAGAAAAAGTTTGCAAGAGGAATTTGAGAAATTGAAGAAAACACAAGCAGAGATTGAGATAAGAGAACGGGAATCAAAGGAAGATAACGGACTTCAGCCAGAAACAGTTGATAAAGGAGAGGATATTTATGAACAATCGGGAACAAATTGGGAATCGGAACGTTATGAAAAGGATACCTTGATCTCGGAAAAAGAAACCGCTCAAGACGATCTTCGCCCTGAGGGGGAAGATGAAGTAAAAACCGCAGCGTTGCAAAGTCCGGTTACTCAAGTTTATCTTGGCCAAGAAGTCGATGAAGGTTTTGTTGAAAGAATTGAAAGTGATGCCTGGGAGATGCGTGATTCATATGCATATCTTCAGAATATGGAAGAGAATCTTCCACACGAATTGCCATACATCCCTAATACAGAAGAAATTAATGTTGATAAAAAATTGAGCGAAGATTGGGAATTGGGGTCGATGACCTCAAACAATGATGAAGGAAAACATATTCATGAAGAGAATCCTCCAGAAGAACTACCCAGCCCTACGAGTCATCTTGATACACCTGGAGTAGATGATGGTGTTTTTAAGATCCACGAAATGCAGGAAAAGTTTAACGAAGAGAACGGTCTTGATTTTCAACTGATGACCGGAAATGATGGTGAGGCTGAAGATGGAAACCATGATAGCCGTGACGGAGCTGGAGATGCTGGCAGTGTTTTCAATACTGTTGCAAGACAAAATATGGATGATGGCATCCCCGAGGACTTGCTTGACCCTGTAAACAGTGACAAGACATTGCCAAAGGAAGTCGATGAGCCTGTTCTGGAAGCAAGAGAGAGTGAGCAACCAAATTTTGACTCGAAAGACGTCTCATCTCCCTCGGAATGGGAGCTGCAAATTCAAAAACTTCGTGAAGAGTTGGATAGGTTATACAAAGCAAAAACATCCAGAAGAAACGAGCTGCAGTTAGTGAAATCAGAGATCGCAACAACCCAGGAGTTATACACAACACCACAACCGAAATGCTCACCAAAATGTCCCCAAACCTCAAACCTTTCAGAATGTCCACCCAAATGCCCTGTAGCCACGGACGATTCGACACAGAATCACAGCCCAGGTTACAGCAATGTTTTCCCGCCGAACCGTCAACCTTTGAAAAAACTAAAACTACGACCGTCTCCGAAGAGACCCGAGGAAGAAACGAAGGAATCGTACGCGAAGAGGAATGTTAATGTTAAACCACCGTCAGAGATGAAGACCAATGACCAGAATGAAAATAATGGTAAAAACCAAGCTTTTAGGGATTTCATCGAGGGTCATTCGTATCTCCAGCAACTCAAGCCTGTAGAATATGATGAGAAATTGCGTGGAGAGAGCCACAGCCTTTTGGCACCAGACGACAAAGTGGATGAGGGAAAAAGGTATAAAAGAAAATACAAAATGAAAAAAAAAGACAACGGAAAACTCACTGAAAAGTCGAAGAAGAAAAGAAAACAGGAGAGATATCTGAAGAAGAAAGTGTCAAATGATGGATTGGGTGGATCGGGTAAACACCAAAAGAATAAACGAAAAGTAAAAAACGCGTTCCCACTCAGTCCAAAATCAAAAAAGACCTCAGAAAAGAAACGGAAATCGAAGAGTAAGAAATACCATTAGAAATCTTGCAATGTCAGCCTACATTTTTTTATTTTATTTGGATATTCAAAAACACAAAAAATATACATTAAGAATTTTAATTTAAAATAATCTTAGGGGAGATATTGTTGCGGGTTAGGGGAATGTATATAGTGCGTAGTGCGCATGCTCGAGCTTACCGAGAACGCTTCTTTAAAAATATTGCAATTCAAAATTTTGAGTTACTTTGAACTAGAATTTCTGTAATTTACGATTTTTTTTAGGTACACATACACAATTGCACAAATTTTCTTACGGACACATTTCCAAAACTTGTAAATACATATATATTCACTAATTACAAATAATTAAACATATAAACCCAACATTTTGTTATAGTTTATTTTAGCTTTGAAGATCGCTAACAGCACACCGCCCCCCCCCCCCTCACAAGGATGAAGCATTTTCTGTCTGAACGCTCTCAAAATTTATAGTATAAAACTCACATATATATATATATATATATAATATATATATTTATATAGAGATTCCGAATGAAAAATTCATGTCAGTTGTGGATAATGCAAATGCAAATATGATATGATAATGCAAATATGCTGTTTGCCTAAAGTAACTAGTTGTATGCAACCAACATCATTTTCACTTAGGTGTCCAAAATCAGGACAACCTCACCGACTATTAGTTCTACCATCAACTAGACAGAATGTTAAATTTTTCAACTCAAACCAAACTAGTGCAGTGCGCAATCACACAGAAGACAATGATTTAATAACGCCATAATCTTTATAATTTATTAATGGGGTTATTACCATTATATACGTATAAATTATTTGATTTAGGATGATGTAAAATTCGATCATTCTGCGAATATCTTCAGTTCGTAACAAACTAGGCAAGATTCCGGCCTGATTTTAATTGAATTCAAATTTACACAGTGAAGATGCTACTGTTGGAATGTTAGTGATGATGAACTTGATTGATTCAGGTATATGTATTGTGATGATACTACTCTGAGCCACCAAAAGCTGAAAAATTAACTGAAAGATCAACTTGAGTACGGTGGAAATCGAACCTACGACCTTTGGTTTTCTTGTCCAATGCTTTTTCAACTGAATAATTAGGCTAAAGGTTTGAATGGAAGAATAGGCGATATTTCGGAAATCAATCTAGTTAATCTGTGTTTCTTGAAGTGATAGTGATATGGCTTAGGTAAAATACGAATTCATATTGTAGTGTTGTTATTCTGAGTTACTGAATTATTTTAAAATGTCTATTTCAAATTTAAAATATTAAAAATTTAGTTTGTTATGAATAGAAAATATCCCCAGAAGAGACTTTACATAATCTTTAAATTTCTATAATTTGTCAGCTGCTGGCTGAGTAACGTTTTGGAAAGAACCTGATAAATATAATCATCATGATGAACACGATGCAAACACAAGCTAACATTGTCCAAACCCACAATGAACAAGGTCTGTTTGTGATTTCTTCAAGTCTTTCGCTTTCATGTTTGAGTTTTGTGAAGTTTGAGTCCGCAAGATTTGTGGCGTTTTCCAAAGCCTAGTGAGATGGTGAGGTGAAAATGGCTCAAATCTTATTTTAAATAAAAGTGAAAATTGTGACTAAGTTTATGTGCTTTTAACAAATGTAAATGGCATCATATAAACAGAAAAGCATTCAGAAGAAATATGGAAATGCTTGCAGAGCTGAAAAAGTAATTTTTTGGCAATGTAATTTTTAGCCATTTCAAGGGCTTTAGATGAATTATAAGAAGACTTGCTTGATACCAAAAACTAACCAACCAAAAAGGAGAAAAATACAACAGAAAGAAATTTAGGTTTATCTTAAAAATTTAGAGGTTTAGTAAATTAAAAACTAGTATGAGACTATAGTATGGGTAAGACGGAAAAGAGTAAACAAAAATATAGTCTACTGTGATTTCAAAATGAAACTTGTTTTTCTTTTCATTTTTGATCAAGACTACATTCCGGGTTTCAAGGAATTATTTTCGTCCTCAAGGCAAGGAAGCTAGAAAATTTTAAACCAGGCTTACCTTATTATCCTTCTTGATGATATTGTTGGCAACCAGAGAGTTGTGCTTTAAATTCTGAGCCATTTGAATCATTTCCTCTGCGATTTTTTCCTGCATGTTTTGATGATGTTCTAGGACAGCGTCGAGACCTTCGTCCGTGTTAACGTTCCTGCAGAAAAATACAAAATTATATTAACAATTAGATATGATCCAATTCAACTTTGAATAAAACAAATGACCTGATACATAAAAAATACCAGATACACTTTTCTCATACAATCATTTTTGATACAATCTGTTTATGTGTTATGCCCTCTCTGTGGGGATGTTCATATGAACTGGATCCGGGGGAGTACGGTAGCATGACTATTTGAACTTTGGGAAGAGGTACAACTCCCAGGATATTCCAATATTTTGACCATGCATAAAGAACTGAAAAACTTACCTCGTAGATTTTCTATTTCGTAATTGTGCATCTACACCTTTAAACAAAGGAAAAATAAATCATGTTCAGAGATTTAAAATGCCTCTGAAAAATATTATTTCTAATTCATCAGGTTGTCAAATGCCAGGGTGTTGGTGTTAGTTGTTTCATGATGAGCATCTGATGCAAGCAAAATATCCCAAAGACAAATACCTTCACCCAAGAGCTCATTCCTTGCCTCATTCTCATAGCGTGTTTTAGCTTTCTGATGAATCTGCCTGACCTTCAATGGTGTGACATGTGTTGTGTCTGTTGTGATATGCGGAGGAGCAATTTGTTGGCTGGCAAGCGTCTTCTCGTACACAGAATTCTGTAAATATGGATTTAAAACACTTAATGAGTTATTCATCCAAAACATTTTGTTATTAAAATTGACAACAAGGCAGCCTGGATAATGTACTTAATAATCTCAGGATGCTCAAAAAAAATTATTTTTTTCCCAGATCAATTGTTTTGTACTTTGCAACATTTACTTCGGCAACATACACCACAGAATGTCCAGCAATGTGGGAGTACAAATGTACAATTATTAGGTACTATTTTGTACTAGGCCAGAGGTTTCAATTCAAGTGCAAAATGTACTACCTAAATATTACTGTCTAACAGACTCAGTTAGCTAGCTAGTACATGTAACTCTAATTAAGGTTTTTGCTCTGTTAATTAAGTTGAGTGACCTTGGGATAAATTGATGTATGCCAGGTGTAACTTTATGACCTCAATTTTCTATTTCTACAAATGGGTTTTGCAAGTCAATGTCCAATCGGTTCTGCAAGTCTGCAGCATACGAGTGAAAGTATAAGTATTTGTCTATTATGACTTCAGCATACCAATTTTTCTGTGTCAATGGTATTTTTCAAAAATTCGATTCTTCTAGTGTATTCTTTCATAACCTCTGTGCTTGGTTTACTAGAAAGGAAAGATAATCACTTAACAACAGCAAAAACCAGCTAATCTCATTATCCTGGATGGTTATACACACAATTGGTGTATTGACCTATCAGATATGAAGACACTCTTCAACCAAAATCAGAAAAAAAATCTTTGAAATTGCTCATTTTGCTTCATTTTCAGGTGAATTTTGTTTTGCCTTCTGAGGTAAACTTAACATTTGCACATTATCACATCCTCATTTTGTTGTAAATTCTTATGGGCAGGAAAATTCTGAGAATAGCTTTATTTAGAGAAAGTTTCACAATTTATTAAATAGCCTTATGATTATGAACAGCCCAGCAGTAAAAAATCAATCTAAAATCATTCTACAATCAATCAACCAACCTTATATTCTACAGCCCGTAAATATCATATTTACCTGGGCAACTTTCCTAAGTCCACAATTTGTTTCTGAAGAGCTTTGACATACTATTTTAAAAAGAAAATTATGTTATTAAATGAATAGTAATTCGAAAAATTGGCAGAAATATAGAACAGATTGCAAGATCAGGCTAAATAAAATCCATCCAAAACGACAGCTTACTTTCTCAAGTCTCCAGTTAAGTTTCCCATCAGTTGATTTTATTTCATTGGCCATTGTTTCGCATTGAGCGAGTAATCGTCGTAAATTTATTTCTGCTTTTGACTGGACCGCCATTTTGTTTTAAAGTCCTTCTCCAGATTTAGTTTACTGCTCCAGACATTATAGATATCAAAATAGAGATCAGACATCGAGAATCAAGAAATGACAAGAATTTCCCAAGAATCAGTCAACCAGGAATTTCGCTCAGCTAGGCATTGGTCTATAAAAACACTGAAGTGTGCAGGTCTTATAAAAAGACACTGAAGTGTGCAGGTCTTATAAAAAAACACTGAAGTGTGCAGGTCTTACTAAGGAGTTCTGGAAATGTTCGTAACTAGAGTTGCAACTAACATTGCTAAGATATTGGAAAAATAAACGAATATTGGACTTATAAGTACGGTTATGACGTCAGTACAGGAACATAAAGCCGTAATAACATCCTCTTTGGCATTGCACCAGACTTATCTTCGGTATTCCCCTTATAGTTCAAGGTCTATATCGAAAGTATACTGACACTTCTGAAAATGCTAAAACCAAGCGATACTGCGAGTTCTAATACCGCAGTATCCACAAGCAAGCCTGGCTATAGAGGCTTTCTCTTGGGGTTAAATCGGATGTTCAAAGAGAAAGATTTAAAAGAATTTAAATTTGCATTAAAAGATGTCATTCCTGCTCGCAGTTTGGAAGGACTGCATGAGCCACTTGATGTGTTTTCAGCTCTGGAAGATCGCGGTCTGCTTGGACCAGATAAATTTGACGAGCTTCGTGGATTCCTTGAAGAAATTGATCGACCAAAAATGGTTGATTTGCTCGATGACTTTGATGACGCAGGTACAAAATTTCCTTTGAAGCCAAGATCAGATAACCGTCTCGAGAAAGATGGCTACAGCGTTTCTGTTGAAGGCGGCCGTCATTTTGATACAAGTCAAGGCGAATTCGTTGAAGTTAGAAGTGGATCAAACTACAGCCTGACGTTGATCAACAACAACACCCACCGATGCCTGATCAACATTCAGATTGACGGCTACGAAATGTTTCCAAACGGATTGATTTTTGCACCAAAACAAATATACACGATAGAGCGGCCGTCAAGGATTGAAGAGAAGTTTAAATTCTTCGCCATACGTGATGCACCAGACGGATCTGGTATTAACGGCTGGCGTAAACATGAGAATGGCGTAATTGAAGTGAAATTTACACCCGAGAGAGCTGGTATGAAAATCACTTGCGTAGCACCCGGCTTAGAAACCCGAACAGTTTCTTGTTCCACAAAAGCTACTGATGTTGCTTTTCTTGAAATGGTCGCTCGAGTTTTCGATAACGCCGTCGTGACGGTAATGATCAACTCTTGGAAACCGTTGGGAAAGCGCGGGGTGAAACTTACTTGGTATGGCGTACGTGACGGGTCTAGAGTTATCGTCAATGTTGGTGGGGTCGGTGGCGGTGATCCAAGAGTTCGTAGGGTGGTTGGCCTAAATAAGGGCGATGCAACTTCAAAGAAAAACGCCGACTGGACGGCTGATCAGAGTGCAACTTCAAAGCCAAAGGCGGACGGCGTGTGGAGGGCTGGGGCGACAACCTTGGAAGGCAAGAGTGATCAGAAGTTTCGGAAGGAACTGAAATTCCCAACTGATCCCTCCCGGGCATCGATCCTCAACCTACGCCTTGTTGCTCGTGAGAATGTAATTCCGTTACCTTCTACAGGTAATCCAACCCCCCTGACAAGAGCTACCCTCATACCCCCTCCTGTCCCTAACTAAAGTAAACAAACCACGCATTGAAAGTCAGGTTGACCGATGATTATATCATTCATATGTAATATGACAGACTTTAAAAGAAGTGGACAGTTACAGTTTTATATCTAGCACGATATATTCAGTTTTACAATATATCTGTATGATTTGCTTGTAGAATAATCCTTTTGTCAATGTGAAGAATTCGAGGTTTTATTAAATCGTGCCTATGTTTGTAATAACATATCAATCTTGACTTGGACACATACATCCGAGGTGTTGAAGTTGAATGGATTTTCAAACTGAGTCTTATAATGACGTCAAACGCGGAAAGTCTGATGTTACATGAAATTTGATTGGCTCCACAAAATTATCGAGCCAACCAAACTTCGTGTAAGATCAGTCTTTCCGCGCTTGACGTCATTATGAAAAAGCTCTATTCACCGTGTGCATGAATTTCGTAGGATAAATGAAATCCTAGGGTAAATTCAACCTCGTACCCAGGGTCTTTTGTAGGCTTTCCTGGGGGCACAGTGGGGGGAAAGCACTGCGGGAAAGATCTTTTCTCAGCGGGTGCTCCCCCAGAGTGAGCACAGAGAGTGAGCAAAGAGAAAAGACCCTGGGTACGAGGTTGGGGTAAATTACCGTATATAGCAGCAAAGGAGGCGAGTAACGCGGAAATGCGACATGAGTGGGTGTGAACTGTAAAGCATATTGATATGGTCAAAGTATGTTGTGAAACACAAAACAGTCTGTGACTAAACGTTTCTCGGCAAAGCCGAACAAAGAACTATCTGCTGCTACTATTATCCGACACAGTGTATCATGCGAACGTGGGAACATCACAGTCATTATTATCATACGCACTGATCAACAAACAAGACATGGAAGCATTTTACGAAGCAGCAGCCGACAGACTTTTGATTATCATTCATCAGCAAAATATGTGTCTTTCTGCTGAGAGTCTATGCCACGAATTCAGTAAACGAGTTGGAGTTACACTCGAAGATTTCGTTGGGGTTGAGGGCCATGAATTTGTACGGACGTCACCGGCCTATCGATATTCAAATCCAAATTCATTTCCTAGTCGGGAGGATGGCAAGTACTGTGAAATGCTACTGATAAAAGCTTGTCAGTTGATCGAGGACAATGTCTTAAATTTCGCGTGCGATGACAATATTGAAAACACTGCGTTTCATTATCTCGCTGCTATACCAGAAACATCGCATCTTGTTCGATTACTGTTGAAAGCAAAAGGTAAAGAATTGGCGTTGAAAACGAATATTAACGGTCAAAATATATTACACGTACTCGCTGGAAGGCTGCGTGCAAAAAAAGACAGCGATGGCGATTTGGTGTTTGAAAACGATAGAATTGGAGAAATTGAATGGGCTGTAAAGGACAGAATAGCTTTCTTAGAAATGTTGAAAGAAGAACTGTCTGTCGTCGAGCTATCTCATTTGGTAAACGCACAAGACGAGTTTGGCGATACAGCGATGCACGAATGGGCATTGTCAACATCTGAAACACGATATGCTGAAAGTCAAATAGAAATCGGACAGTTGCTTTTAGATTTTGGGGCAAAATTACGTCTTCCAAACAACGGAGGCCAACTACCTCTGCACTATGCTTTCAACGCAGACGTGTTCGAATTTCTGGTCGAAAAATGCGATGTCTGCCACGTTAGAAATGACTTGGACGAAACGCCACTGATGTTCATCGTAAAAGCAATCATAACACAAGCTTTCTCGAAAATCAACGTGACCAAATATCGAGAGTTGATCACAGTTGCAAAATTTCTGGAAAGGGTGAATCCAAAACCGGTAAAAGTGCGTGAATTGACGCCCTTTATTGAGTTACTTCAAAGGTGTACTGAACTCTGGTACGCGATTGAAATTCCAGACATTGGTGGTGAATATATCTTTGATGTTGTCCTCTCAAGCATCAAAATCTCCTCTTACGAATGGTTTGATCCAATTCTGTCGGTAGAACAGATTCTTTTCTGGAAATTTACATATGGATTGGTCTCGTTACTTGAGAGCATAATTGATACTCCCTTTTGCACAAAACATCTAAAAAAAGAAGTGTTGCATACGTTGTTGAACTTTCATCCAAATATTCCCGAATTGAATCGCGACAACTCAGCTCTCTCAGCACTAATCAAGTGTTTGGACATGCTTTGTCAAAAAGGAGTCGACATAAACTCTCTCGATACAAACGGACTGACGCCTTTAGATATTGCCTACAAATGTTACAGCATTCGGCCAATTTTCTCTAAAATAATCATCGAAAAACTGCTCATGTATGGGGCTCGAAGAAGTGGAAACTCGTTTAAACGTCAACTAACGTCTAGCTGTCCAAAACGTCATCTTCAAAGTGCACAAGATCTTGCAGCAACCACAGGAACAGTAGATAATGTCACTGTTGTCGGAAAATTCCGATATTTCAACGACCAGCCAATCGGGTCTGGCGCCTTCAGCTCTGTATTTCTCGCGATCAAAGATGAGAACCTCGATGAAGGTGGCAAGATGTACTGTCGCTGTTTTGCGTTGAAACGAATCGAGAAGGCAAAAGTTAATCGAAATGAAATCAATCGCGAGGTGAAAACATTGATTTTACTTTCCAACGAATCCACGAACGTCGTGAAGTACTATGGAGTTGAAGATTCCGATGACGCGAATTTCCAGTATCTTTGCCTGGAATTGATGAATGGTGACCTTGAACAGTTCATAACTAATAATTCAACAGTACTCGAAGAAAAGGGAAATGAATCGATCATGAGTGCGGTTCGTGATATCATTCGCGGGGTGGAATTTCTTCACAGAAAAAATTTCATCCATCGTGACATCAAGCCCGGTAATATATTGTACACAGTTGAGCCGAGTTTGCAATTCAAAATTGCCGACTTTGGGCTGACGAAGAAGTTATTTACTTCATCGACGATGACTTTAGGGAGTGGTATTGCCATGGCCCCGGGCACGCGTTGTTGGATGGCACCAGAGCTCATCAGCATGGTGACAACAGATCATAACGAACAGACAGATTTGTTTTCGTTGGGTCTTGTACTTTATTATCTTCTGACTGCAGGCAAACATCCTTTTGCGACCGAAAGGATGGAGCCCTCTCACGTCATCGAGAAAAGAATCGTAGATATGCAAATTCGTTCTGACCAAGTATTACAACAGGAAGCGAGCAGTTTTCTTCACCAGCTTCTTAACAAAAACCCATCCAAGCGTACACCAGCCGAATTTCTTCACCAGCATCCTTTCCTGTGGAGCACCAGAAAAAAGATCGAGTTCCTTAAAGCGGTTGGTTCTCAACCAGAGGCTGTTTTTCCCACTGGCTCGACCTTAGAGCAAAGGTTGCAAACGACAACAACTGGTAGACAGGTTTCTGTTACTACTTGGAATATAGAATGCCGTGAGTTGTTTAATCGTATGACAATGAATCGAAAGAAGAGAAAAATCAAGAGGTACAAAACCAACAAGGTGATCGATTTCCTGCGATTTATCCGCAATGCTTACTCTCATCAGGACGAGAGAAGGTTACCCACTCAACTGAAGCTTGAGAGCAATGTCTTTTTGCGTGAGTACCCTTCGCTTGTGCTCGATGTTTTTACGATTGTACAACAGCTAGGGTATGAGAAGCGTAGCAGCATTTATCAAGCTCTCATGATGGAGCAAAAAGGTTCACCAAACTGACAATAGACGGTGGTCTTTTCAATAACTTCAAATATAACCAAGGTGTAGCGTGCAAGCCAGATTTTCGAGTAACTTCCATTAAAGGTGATGACAACACTGTCTAAAATAAACAAAAAATTCTCCACCTCTTGATCTAATGGCCAGTTTTTGTTTATTTCAGGCAGTTGTTTTACGTCATTTTATGAGAATTTTATGAGAAGTTTTTGAAATATTTATGCTTGGAACTACGATATAACTGCTAATAAATCATAACAAATTATATTTCGCACTGTACAAAGATTGTTATTAGTGAGCTTAAGGTAGTGACGTTTTTGACAACACGTACGTTAACCGAAAGTAAAGTTTTTGTTTCTCATCAATCACAATCCTTGACCCAGTCTTTTGATGTTACTCTTGCCGTTTGTGTTGTCAAAAACGTCACTTGCTTAAGCTCACTATTAACTGACGACGACCTTTAAGAATTGTTCATCTTTTCGAAGAGCAATTGTTCACCTTTCATGAAACATTGGCAGAAGCTTATATTTTGCGCTGTTTTAGACTTCGAGTTGTTACCGCGCCAGGGGTGCGCAAGAGCCCAATAATTGTATTTTTAAACTAAAAAGAAATGATACTGAAGGACGAGTTATCCCGGCTAGGCGAGGTGAAAACTGTATATAATGAAATAAGATTAAGCCTTTGATGCGATGCGCTCTTTATCGTGTGTATTCTTAGCGACAATTAAGAGAACACACAAAATGTAAAATGTAAAAGCAAATGTCACAGATATATTCTCATTAAATTTAAATAAGGGAAATTCCCTCAGAGAGAAAAACTGCTTTATAGCCATATTTCAAACAAACAACATCATTCGTTTAGTATTTCGCAGAAAAATGCCCCTTATAGAAGATTCATCGAGTCCTGAAATCGTAGTTAAATGTATAGATAAATTATTGCTATTCTTGTTCCTTTATGTAGTTAAGTATGTTGTTGTGTAGTTAAAATGTTTTACTAAGCAAATTTTTTATATAAAATATATTTTCTAGCAAATATTAACTTTTGTTTTGGACCTTCACGTGGGGGACACTATCCGCGGTAAAGTAATTAAAGGGGACACTATCCGCTAGCCCTAAACAGAAGTCGACGATAGAGCGGCCGTCTAGAGTGGGAGAGAAGTTTAAATTCTTCGCCATACACGATGCACCAGACGGATCTGGTATCAACAAGTGGCGTAATGAAAAAGATGGCGTAATGAAAAAAATGGCGTAATGAAAAAAATGGCGTAATTCAAGTCAAATTTACAC
The DNA here is from genome assembly GCF_004324835.1 of Dendronephthya gigantea. Classification (NCBI taxonomy): domain Eukaryota; kingdom Metazoa; phylum Cnidaria; class Anthozoa; order Malacalcyonacea; family Nephtheidae; genus Dendronephthya; species Dendronephthya gigantea. The sequence continues at coordinate 1,249,226 of NW_021163033.1, read as the reverse complement.
CCGAGAGAGCAGATATGAAAATCACTTGCGTGGCATCCGGCGAAAAAGCTCAAGTACTATCTTGTTCCACAGAAGCAACCGATGTTGATTTCTATGAAATGGTCTCTGAATTGTTTCTTAACGCTTCTGTGACCGTGATGATCAACTGCAAACCTTTGGGGAAGAGAAAGGTGAAACTTACTGAGTATGGCATACGTGACGGGTCGCGAGTTAACGTCAATGTTGGTGGAATCGGTGGCGATAACTTTCGCACGGGTGTTAAGAATACAACTACAAAGAAAGTAGGCGAATTGAGAGCTGGAGCAACAACCTTGGAGGGCGAAAGCAAGCAAACGTTTCGAAGCGGTAAAGGTTTCCCAATTAACGCATCCGGTAAATGTTTCCCAATTGACGCATCCCTGACGCAACCCTCAACCTACGTCTTGTTGCCCATTAGAATGTAACTCCTCTACCTTCTACAGGTAATCCAACCCCCCTCACAAGAGCTACCCTCATACCCCCTCCTGTCCCTAACTTAAGTAAACAAACCACGCACCCTTGATTTCAAAGTCAAGTTGACCGATGATTATTATCATTCATATGTAATGTGACAGACTTTAAAAGAAGTAGACAGTTTCAGTTTTATATCTAGCACGATATATTCAGTTTTACAATATATCTGCATGATTTTCTTTTGGAATAATCCTATTTTAATGTCGGTGTTATATTAAATCGTACCTACGTTTGTTATAACATATCAATCTTGATTTGTTTGTCCCAAAGTCCAAGGTCTTGTTACCTGTGAGAAGTGAGAACGGAAAATCATTTTTTCTTCTGGGGATTCAAGCCAACCCCCCTGGCAAAATAGATCCTTCCCAAAATGCTTTTCTTTCTGATTTAAAAAAAAGGGAATTTCCCTCTGGGATTTCCCCTAGTAAAACGAAAGCTTCGGATTAAAAGCATATCCAGCAAGAAACATTGTTAAGACTTTAGTAATACCAAAACATGCTAAGTATTTTGAATTCTGAACTCGTACTACCTACTACCAGGCGAACCAAGCCTGGCTACCGCGGCTTTCTCTTAGAGCTTAGTCGGGAAATGAAAACTGAAGATTTTAAAGACTTAAAATTCGCAATGAAAGACTTTCCGTCTGGCGAAATTGAAAGATTGAACGATCCACGCGATGTGTTTTCATACTTGGAATATCGCAGTTTACTTGGACCAGAAAAACTCGATGTGCTTCGTGGATTTCTTGAAGAAATCGACAGACCAAAATTGATTGAATTGGTCGATGACTTTGATGACGCTGACTCGACATACCCTCTGAAGCCGAGATCAGATGGTGGTCTCGAGAAAGATGGCTACAGCGTTACTGTTGAAGGCGGTCGTCATTTTGACACAAGTGAGGGCGAATTTGTCGAAGTTAGAAGTGGATCGAACTACGGTCTGACGCTGATCAACAACAATAACCATAGATGCGAGGTCAACATTCAGGTTGACGGCTACGAAATATTCCCAAAAGGATTATTGTGGCCTCTAAAACTACCGGTCACGGTTGAGCGTCCTCCCAAAATCAAGGAGAAATTTAAATTCTTCGCAATTCGCGATGCACCAAACGGATCTGGCATCAACAAGTGGCGTAAAGAAAAGAATGGCGTAATTCAAGTCAAATTTACTCCCGAGAGAGCTGATATGAAAATCACCTGCGTAGCACCCGGTGAAAAAAGTCAAACTATATCTTGTTCCACAGAAGCAACCGATGTTGATTTCCTCAAAATGGTCTCTCAAGCGTTTAATAACGCCGTCGTGACAGTCGCAATCTACTCATGGAAACCGATGGGCAAACATGGGGTGAAACTCACTGAATATGGCTTACATGACGGTTCTCGAGTTAACGTGAATATTGGTGGAATTGGTGGTGTGAAACTTCAAGTACCTTTTAAAAGGGAAAAGAAAAAAGTCGACTGGAGAGCTGGAGCAACAACCTTGGAAGGTGAGACTGATCAGAAGTTTACAACAGCACCAGGCTTTCCAGTTGACCCATCCCTTGCGGTCACCCTCAACCTACGCCTTGTTGCCCGTGAGAATATAAATCCTTTACCATCTACAGGTAATCCAACCCCCCTGACAAGAGCTACTCTCATACCCCCTCCTGTCCCTAACTAAAGCAATGCCAAAGGTGACCACTGCACCTTTCAAGCTAATGACCGGAACAATGCACTATTCCACCTTATCCATAAAGCATGTAATTTACCTATATACTATAGTATAAGTATATGTAGTATGGTATTTTATGCTCAATAAATTAAGGCGAATAGAAAATAGTTTTATCATAGAAAATAGTGAATATTCTTTAAATACTATAAATATGTAAATATAGATCACGTGATTGTACTGCATGCGTTATTTTATGGAAAATCATTAACTGTCTTGAAAATTATAATAAGGAAAAAGGAAAATTAAATACTAGTTTGACTACATCATTATATTAACTATGACTAAATGGAACAATGACATTCGATTTGACATGAATACTTATGCAGTCCACTTGGAACTTACTCATGACTGAGGAAATAACCTCTGGTTTCTAAACTTTTTTTTAAGAAATATTATACTCTTTTTATGTAATTTTAAATGAAATTAAAGTTGTTTATGAAATATCTCTGGCTCAAACAATATGCAGTAATGGCTAACTCCCATTCCGCACGACACTACAATTTTTTCATACATCGCCCCTCCGCACACCGCCGCCATTTTTGCGAATCTATTGCGGATATGCAGGCCGTGTAGACTTCACTCCGAAACACATATAGGTGTAACACCACGTTTATTCACTTCACTTATGGATACATAAAGTAAAAGACGAGAATATAACTATATAAGACTCTGGGTAACTAAAATCGGTGCTTGTAAACGAAGCACGAACGGTCTCTCGTCTTCAGCTCTTCATTTGAAGTCATTTATTTACACTGTTCGAGATGGGAAGGCCAAAACTTAAAACTTCTTGCCAGAATATTCACGAACGCTGAAAGTATACAACACGAATGAGATCCCTTTCATTAAAAACCACTTTGTCACACAATATCAGCAAAAGGAATAAATATACAATTCACGTGATTTATGTATTATGTATTGCAAAACATGTAAAATTAAGTGAATTGCTTGTCTCAATAAATGTGATGTTGATTGTCTCAATAAATGTGATGTTGATTAAATAAATAGTATTTAAATAAATGTGGTATATTTTTGGTCATATGCCATGCATTGAATGACCATTGATAGTGAAATACTAGCAGTCACAAGGAAAAATTGTTTCTTAAGAGAAAATCATAATCAAAGGTATTGGCCTACCAAAATCCTTACCAACCATCACCAGGTTTAAAAGTAGACAAGGTTATATAATTAAGTGCGAAATATACAAACCATTTTTGCATCAAATATTGACCGTGGTTGATCTGATCTTGTGTTCCACTGATTGTTATAATTCGGTCGTAGGAACCAGGCATTGGTTCGTCAATCTTGATGTTGGCACCCGTATCGCGCCTGGTAAGAACATTTTAACCATCATCACTCATACTGAATACTATAGCACATAAACCAGTTACAAGAACTCTTGTCCTGATTCATCAAAAAGGTATTCTTGGCAAACATGTACCCATTATACCATGAAAAGCGACTTTAGGAAAAAAATTACAGACAACTGTCCGTTGGAAGAAAAAAGGAGATAAAAGCACGACTTTATACCTGATTCGGTTAATTCTGTTCCCACCAGGACCAATGATAGACCCAGCCAGCTGAAAATGAAAGTTTTTTTTAGGATCTGATCTGAGGAGCTCGGTCAATCCGAGATGAGAATTTTGAAAAAGACTACGATGTGTTAAGAACTGTTAATCTTACATCTTTCGGGATGGTAACTTGTGTTGTGGTGCTGTTTGGATCAAATTGTTGCGCCCCGGGATTCGCGTTGAAGTTGTCCACAGGAAAATCACCTGGCTAGAAGAGTATATATTTGTTTACTTATATTTACCTGAATAAACTATATGTTGTACTCTCACAAAAAATATTCATATACTGAAGGATAGGTTCGTGCAGGGTATTATTATATATATATATATATATATATATATATATATATATATATATATATATATATATATACTCACCATTTGCCCTCCACCAAACATTCCTCCAGGGGGTGGCCCCCCTTCCATAGGGCCGGGTCCAAAGTTTGGACCACCTCCACCGCTATTTCCACTACGTCCAGTATACACTCTCCCCCCACCTCTACCACGCCCTCCTCTACCACCGCGTCCTCGGCCCCCACGTCCGAATCCCCCACCTTGGTGGAAACCGCCGAAATCACCGTGGAACGAACCAACTTGGCTGGGATCGTACAGGTTGATCTGGCCTTTGGTCGGTGTCTGGATGGATATGAGAAAGAATTGTACTAAAATTTTATTATGTGTACGCACACGAGCGTCGTTTTTGAGCGCTTTCAAAATCGTTTTTGTCTAAGAAAAATTTGCCTAATAATTATATGTTAAAATTTGCCTAATATGTCCAAGAAAAATTTGCCTAATATGTTAAAATAGCTTAAACTTTTATTGTACATTGAATGGGTGTTTGAAACCGCTTAGCATAAAAACGAATGTGAAAACGCTTGAAAACTTTACCGTGTTCACATAGTCTTAATATCTATTTTCATAACTTTATTGGGAACTTTAAACGTGAACTCCATTGTTTTACTGGCCGTTTGGTTCGTTCAAAGCATTATTCCGTCATCTTTCTCAATTTCGGAATATTTTCTAGAAACATTTTGCTCTTACCTCTCGTAATGTTTCACAGATATTTTGAACGCAGTCGACAATGTGATCAGGTGTTCCTGAGAAATATGGTTGAAATATATTTCATTAGAAAAGGCGGGAAAAATCAATGAAATCATCATATAAATAGTACCTTGAATGGCCACAATTCTTTCTGAGGATTCAGGAAGACAATCAGGGAATACCTGAAACAAACGATAGAAATTTTCAGACAAAGATACAAAAAACATCCATTTTAATAGTCATTTTAAACATCCCATGTTTAATAGTTGTGGCAAAAATCAACACATTGAAATAAAAATTGCATCTCACCTTTACATTTGTCTTTGTAGCCTATTTCAAGAATAAAATAGCCGTTAAAACCTTGAAAATATTTTATGGGACAGACAGTAATGTTGTGCTATGACTCAGTTTAAAAGATTCCAAAAAAGATTTTGATGTGGTAAAGCAATTATAGAAGGTGGCATCATAGACTGAGGCAGAGGAGGCCAAAAAAGGGTTTAAATGGATATAGCAACAATCTTTTTAGTACAATTATCCAAATTCTTCAGGCAGACCTACCTCTCTTAAACTCTTAATTTTGGATCCGCCACGTCCAATGATACTGCCAGCCTGGCTCTGTTGTACCAGCATCTGAATCTCTGGGTCATCGCGAGGGTTCACTCGCAGTTGAGACTGGAATGGTAATTTCAGTTTTTCAGATGATGAAAATCTAAGGTAGCATGTTCATGTTGAATATTGCAACAACATACCTCGCATATCTTGGGAATGCATTCATGTAAGATAGTTAAAGCTGATCCCAGGACAGCATTGATGCTCAGCACTCTGAAAAAGGAAGGATTTTATCTAACACAAGAGTGGATATTATACCCTGTAAATGTGCAATTCACCCAGAGAATATCAAAATTGTGCAATTCACCCAGAGAAAATCAGTCATCAGTCACCAAGAAATGGCAAGAACTTCATAGAAAAGATCAGAAGAATTTCCCAAGAATCAGTCACCAAGAATTTCGCCCCGCTAGGCATAAGGCATTGGTCTATAACAACACTGAATATAAAAACACTGTGTGCAGGTCTTATAAAAAACATTGAAGTGTGCAGGTCTAAAGAAGTTCTACACTAGTCCGTTCTGCGCATAGGTTCTGCTCATAACAAGTGTGGGCCCTCTGATGAGAAAATTCCCTAAATTTCGCATGTTTCTTATTTTTTCTTAACATAAACTCTAGTTCATATTAATTTACAAGCACAACGAACCTAAATAGTGTTAGATATTCAGACAGCACATCGTATTTTAAAAAATAGTGAAGTTCAAAATGTAAACAAACCGTTTGTTTACATACGGACTTGACTTCTACTTTAATTGAATTAAATTCAAAATCAAATCAATTCAGATCAATTCAATTCAATTAAAATCATTTCAAATTATTTCAATTTGAATCAAATCAATTTCAATCGATTCAATTCGGATCAATTTGTAGCAGGTGTTGGACTTATGCGTACGGTTATGACGACAGTACAGGAACATAAAGTTTCCCCCCGCTGTGTTTTCATATAAATTGTTTCTTCCTGTAGGCCTCAATAACATCCCCTTTGGCATTGTAGTATACTTATCCCTTATAGATCAAGGTCTAAGTCGAAAGTATACTGACACTTCTGAAAATGCTAAAACCAAGCGATACTGCGAGTTCTAATACCGCAGTATCCACAACCAAGCCTGGCTATCGAGGCTTTCTCTTGGAGCTACATCGGATGTTTAAAGAGGAAGATTTAAAAGAGCTTAAATTTGCAGTAAAAGATGTCATTCCTGCTGGCAGTTTGGAACGACTGCATGAGCCACTTGATGTGTTTTCAGCTTTGGAAAATCTCTGTCAACTTGGACCAGACAATCTTGGTGTTCTTCGTGGATTCCTTGAAGAAATTGATCGACCAAAAATGGTTGAATTACTCGATGCCTTTGATGACGCAGGTACAAAATTTCCTTTGAAGCCAAAATCAGATAACCGTCTCGAGAAAGATGGCTACAGCGTTTCTGTTGAAGGCGGTCGTCATTTTGATTCAAGTCAAGGCGAATACGTTGAAGTTAGAAGTGGGTCGAACTATTGCCTGACTTTGATCAACAATAACAACCATCGATGCCTGATCAACATTCAGATTGACGGCTACGAAATGTTTCCTGAGGGAATCATTTTTCGCCCTAAACAGAAGTCGACGATAGAGCGGCCGTCAAGAGTGGGAGAGAAGTTTAAATTCTTCGCCATACACGATGCACCAGACGGATCTGGTATCAACAAGTGGCGTAATGAAAAAAATGGCGTAATTCAAGTCAAATTTACACCCGAGAAAGCAGATATGAAAATCACTTGCGTGGCATCCGGTGAAAAAGCCCAAGTACTATCTTGTTCCACAGAGGCAACCGATGTTGATTTCTATGAAATGGTCTCTGAATTGTTTCTTAACGCTTCTGTGACCGCGATGATCAACTGCAAACCTTTGGGGAAGAGAAAGGTGAAACTTGCTGAGTATGGTATACGTGACGGGTCGCGAGTCAACGTCAATATTGGTGCAATCGGTGGCTTTCGCACGGGTGTTAAGAATACAACTACAAAGAAAGTAGGCGAATTGAGAGCTGGAGCAACAAGCTTGGAGGGCGAAAGCAAGCAAACGTTTCGAAGCGGTAAAGGTTTCCCAATTAACGCATCCGGTAAAGGTTTCCCCATTGACGCATCCCTGGCAGTAACCCTCAACCTACGCCTTGTTGCCCATGAGAATGTAATTCCTCTACCTTCTACAGGTAATCCAACCCCCCTGACAAGAGCTACCCTAATACCCCCTCCTGTCCCTTACTAAAGTAAAGCCAAAGGTGACACTGTACCTTTCAAGCTAGAACAATGCACTATTATTCCACCTAATCCATAAATCATGTAATTTACCTATATAGTATAGGTATTATAACAAGGAAGAATTTCGTTTTGAACAAATCCGCACATTTGTTTGCATTTTCAGGCAGAGCCAATCAGAATTCCTAGATTTTTAATACTTCATGTAAAATGGCAAATGATGTAACTTCTTATCGGAAGTAGTCAAGATTTATGCATTCTGATTGGCTTACTGAAAATGTAAACAAATATGCTGCAATCAGCATATTTAACAAAAACGAAATTTCCTCTTGTTATAGATATAGATCACGTGATTGTACTGCATACGTTAATTTTATGGGAAATCGTTGGATAACTGTCTTGAAAATTTCTTAAATGACATAATAAAGCGAACAATATTGATATTAATACGAAAGAGGAAAGGAAAATTAAATACTAGTTTGACTACATCATTCTATTAACTATGACTAAATGGAACAATGACATTCGATTTGACATGAATACTTATGCAGTCCACTTAGAACTTACTCATGACTGAAGAAATAACCTCTGGTTTCTAAATTTTTTTTAAGGAATATTATACTCTTTTTATGTAATTTTAAATGAAATTAAAGTTGTTTATGAAATAACCCTGGCTCAAACAATATGCAGTAATAGCTAACTCCCATTCCGCACGACACTACAATTTTTTCATACATCGCCCCTCCGCACACCGCCGCCATTTTTGCGAATCTATTGCGGATATGCAGGCCGTGTAGACTTCACTCCGAAACACATATAGGTGTAACACCACGTTTATTCACTTCACTTATGGATACATAAAGTAAAAGACGAGAATACAACTATATAAGACTCTGGGTAACTAAAATCGGTGCTTGTAAACGAAGCACGAACGGTCTCGTCTTCAGCTCTTCATTTGAAGTCATTTATTTACACTGTTCGAGATGGGAAGGCCAAAACTTAAAACTTCTTGCCAGAATATTCACGAACGCTGAAAGTATACAACACGAATGAGATCCCTTTCAATAAAAACCACTTTGTCACACAATATCAGCAAAAGGAATAAATATATAATTCACGTGATTTATGTATTATGTATTGCAAAACATGTAAAATTAAGTGAATTGCTTGTCTCAATAAATGTGATGTTGATTGTCTCAATAAATGTGATGTTGATTAAATAAATAGTATTTAAATAAATGTGGTATATTTTTGGTCATATGCCATGCATTGAATGACCATTGATAGTGAAATACTAGCAGTCACAAGGAAAAATTGTTTCTTAAGAGACAATCATAATCAAAGGTATTGGCCTACCAAAATCCTTACCAACCATCACCAGGTTTAAAAGTAGACATGGTTATATAATTAAGTGCGAAATATACAAACCATTTTTGCATCAAATATTGACCGTGGTTGATCTGATCTTGTGTTCCACTGATTGTTATAATTCGGTCGTTGGAACCAGGCATTGGTTCGTCAATCTTGATATTGGCACCCGTATCGCGCCTGGTAAGAATATTTTAACCATCGTCACTCATACTGAAT